>NW_028258324.1:70441597-70760695 GCF_053883595.1 Heterocephalus glaber
AAAAGAATTGAAATTTTCAGCCGGGGCGTAGTGGCGCACGCCTGTAATCCCAGCACTTTGGGAGACTGAGACGGGAGGACTGCCGCGAGTTTGGGCTACATAGTTCAAAGCCAACCTGGATTTGAGATTGAGGCTGTCTCAAAAAAAGAAACTTTCTGCTGGGTGCAGTGGTGCCTATAATCCCAGCACTCTAGGAGGCTGAGATAGGAGAATTGGAAATGCAATCCCAGCCTGAGCAATTTAGCAAGACCCTGTCTCAAAGCTTACTAGAGCTGGTGCTGTCCTTTAGGTTGAAGGGCAAGGCCCCAGGTTCAACTCTAGTACCAAAAAAGGAGGAAACATTCTAACCAGAGGAGTAATTTGAGAGGATTTGTTGTTTACCAGAATCAGCCACTCCTAAGGAGGGGCTAAAATCAATAAGGAGGCCAGGTGTGGGTCACGCCTATAATCTCAGCACTGGGGAGGCTGAGGCAGTTGGATCTCTTCGAGTTCAAGGCCAGCCTGGACTCCATAGCAAGACCCTGTCTCAAAAAAATAAACAAATAAAATTTAAAAATAAATAAAATTTTAAGATAAAAATAATGAAAATCTGACTAATAACAGAAAAAAAATTCCTCAAGACCCCTGCCTGGCCAGATTTTGAAGGCCACAGGCTGGAATGTCAGCTACTTTGGGTTTTAATCCCAGCTGTGTTACTACCTAGCTATGTACTACAACCTACCGACTCCTACTTGTTACAAAATGAGAAGATTTGAAGCCAGTCTGAGCTTCTAATGCATCATGCATTTTCTCACAATGATAACATCCACTCTTGGATGTTGAGGATTAAATAAATTAATTTTGCCTGCAAGAGGTAGTGCAGTCCCTCCTTAGGGAGGCTGAGGCAGGAAGATCTCAGCTGAACAACTTAGGAAGACACTGTCTCAAAAATCAAAAAATAGGCTACTGCCTGCCTTGCAAGTGCAAGGTCCTGAGTTCAATGCCCGGTACCAAAAGAATTTTTTGTAATAAAAAGGGCTAAGGATATAGCTCAGTGCTCCCTGTGTTCAACCCATTACCATAAAAAAGAAAACAAAAGTTAATTTCATGTGTAAATGCCTAAAACAATGCCTAGCTAGCTAACAAAGGGTCCCCCCTCACCATTCTCAGCACCACTGGTGACCTGGTCACTTGGTACACAGGACCTCAGCGACCTCAGTCCTCTACCTTCTACTTCTATTTGTGGTACTAGAGACTGAACCCAGGACCCACAGCCAGAGCTAGTCAAGTACTCCACCGTGGAGCTATATCCTCACCCCCTCCCCTTTTTGAGACAAGGTCTCCCTGTGTAGCCCAGGCCAGCCTGGAACTCACAGTGATGCCACCCCCCACCCCCCCTACCCCCCACCTCAGCCTCCTCCAAGTGCTAAGATTAGGGCTACAGGTGTGTGCTACCTCAACCAGTCCCTTTTTCATTTTGTACAGTCTAAGTTGCCCAGGCTGGCCTCAAACTTGCCATCCTCCTGCCTCAGCCTCCGGAATAGCTGGGACCACAGGTGTATACCACTGTACCTGGCCTAGGCTGTATTATTCTTCCTGCTGTATATGAAGGCCTGAAGCTCAGAGAAGTCTAGAATTGGCACGTAGACCTTACTCCAAAGCCGCTTTTCCTGGTATCACAGATAGCACCCTAACATTCATGATAGCACAGCGCTTGGTGTGCTGGGTGAAGGTGGCAAAAAAACAGCCCTTATCACTGTGTCGAGAAACTATTGCAGAGTGGGCAAACTCAAGCACAAGAATCCCCTCTCTCAAGTCACCTCTCTGAAGAGAAGTAGGGCAGCAGCTCTAAAGAAGAAAGAGCAACTTGGGAGGCTCAGGCAGGGGAATCACTGAGAGTTCAAGACCAGCCTGGGCTACATAGTGAGGCTGTCTCAAAAGTAACAAATCACGGGGGCCAGGGATTTAGCTCAGTGGTTCTGCCGCTTGCCTCGAAAGTGCAAAGACCCAAGTTCCATCCCCAGTACCAAAAAAACAAAAACAAAAAACAGATCAACCACTGCTACCCAGAAGACTCCCTTACTCCACTGCTAAACCAGAAGCTGCTCTCAAACTCATCAGAACCAAGTGCTTCCCACCCACACCACACCTAATCAGACTCTAGGTTCTGTTGGTGATGGGATCAAAATCAAGCCCTGTTGGTTGACAGAGAAAAGTCTTTCCTCTGCCCTTCACCATCTCACTTCAGGGCCCTGGTGCAGGCGCCTGTTTCCCTTGCCCCCAGACAGCACTCGCTGTCACTTGCCTGACCTCATTCAATGGCCCCATTGAGAGACGGCTCCAATTCTTACCCACACTGAGCTCTTCTAACCGGGTCTGTGCCGGAATCTCTAGCCAAGTCTCCCACTTTGCCCTGGTCCCTACACACTAAATCAAACCAACACAAACACCTTTTCTTCCTGCTGGCCTTCACCACTCTGAACCTTGTCCTACCTTTTCTTCAGAACAAACTCATTCTTCCCTAAGCCTCAGCTTCCTTCTCAAAGTTCCTCGACTGCACAGGGACTCTATTTCAGGGAACCTATTTCAGGGAACCTAGGGTATGTTCATACTCTAGTAGATGGAAGTGATCACCACAAATCATAATCGTGTTTGTGTTTCTTTTCCATTTCATTAAGGCATTTATTTATTTATTTTGGTTTTTTGAGACAGGGTCTATGTAGGCCCAGGCTGGTCTTGACTTCCAGGTGATCCTCCTGCCTCAGCCTCCCAAGTGCTGGGATTACAGGTGCATGCCACCATATCCAGTGGAAGATAGGATTTTTTTTTTAAATTCTTGCAACCCCACCAACTAAAATAATGTCCAGTGAAAAGTAAAACTCCACTGATACTTGTAGCTGAATAAATGAATGTGAAAGGCTAAGAGCCATCATGAAAACTACTTACTGTAAGGCATAATCTTCAATTTGGAAAGAAGTATCCTCTTATTTTTGTTTTAGTTTACAAATTTTTTTTTTGGTGCTGATTGAACCCAGAGCCTTGCACATGGTAAGCACATGCTCTACCACTGATCCAGACCCCTATCCCTGAGTCTGCTTATTTTACCACCACCACTAGAAATCAGGCAAGGTAGTTACCAGGTCCCCAGTTTGGAACAACAGAGGCACATCAGTCAGCGCCGTTAGAGGAAACCAACAGGCCTGCTGGTGTCCAGAGCTTCTATAAGCTGCCGAGTGGGAGCAGAGAAGACTCAGTCCAAAGTTGTTGCTGATTCTCCAGTTTAAATCTTGGGTCAGAATGGGAACTTTTAAATCCTGAGGGCTCCAAAGACAAATTAATGTAGTGAATGCAGGAATGGGCTCTAGAGTGAGATAGATTTGAGATTCCAATCCTGGCCTTTAGGCTGGGTGTGGTGGCTCACGCCTACAATCCCAGCGTTCAGGAGGTTGAGGCAGGAGGATCGAAAGCTGCAGTCTAATTTGAACAATTTAACAAGACCTGTTTTAAACTTAAAAAGAGGGGGTGTAGCTTAATGTAAAGGCCCTCGGTTCAATCCTCGGTACCACAAAAAAAGTGGGGAGGGGAGTATGCACACCTCTCAAAGTTATGCAGTCTAAGAACCCCGCAAAAGTTACTCTTTCACCATTTATAGAAGACTTACTTAGTGCGAGCCACTGTTCCAAGGCTAACCCCACAGTAATTGTTGGGTAAATGCTCACTGTGATTATCTAGCAGGACCTCGAATTCCCCACTCCAGGCTTTGAGAGGCAGTATCTATTCTACCAGCCCCTCCAGGAAGGAACAATGCAGCCTGGGTGATTACAACGCCAGCCAGGAAGAGGCCACTCCTCTTCCCCACTGCTATGCTAAGAGGAAGGTCAAAGTCAAGCTTTCCTTCCAGTTTCCACAAGGACAGTGCAGAAGTAGATGTTAATATATCAAGTCTCTCCAATACAGGCTCCTCAGACAGGGAGAGCGTACGTAGGTCACAGCTGAGGCAGGAGGATCACTGCAAGATCAAGGCCAGCCTGGGCTGCATAGTGAGCTCAAGGTCAGCCTAAACTACATCACCTGTCTTAAAAACAAAAACAAATGTTTGTGTAAAAATGTTCCAGGCATGGTGGTACATGTCTATAATCCCAGACCTCTGACTGGCTGAGGCAGCAAATTCAAACCCAGCCTGGGCAGCTTGGTGACTTATCAAAATTTGAAAAAACAGGGCCGGGGATTTAGCTCAATGGTTCGTTCCACGGCCTGCCTCACAAGCGCAAGTTCCTGAGTTCGATCCCTGGTACCAAAAAAAAAAACCCAAAAAATAAAAAAATAAAAAACAGGGCCGGGGATTTAGCTCAGTGGTTTTGCCGCCTGCTGTGCAAGCACAATGACTGGAGTTCGATCCCAGATACCAAAAAAAAAAAAAAAAAATATCCTCAATAAGATACTGGCAAACAGAACACAGAGGGTCATCAAGAAAATCATGCACTCATGGGCCAGGGATTTAGCTCAGTGGTTCCAGGACCTTCCTCACAAGCACAAGGCCCCAAGTTGGATCCCAGGTACCAAAAAAAAAAACAAAACAAGAAGATCATATACCCTGACCAAGTTAGATTTTTATCCCAGGGATGCAAGGATGGTTCAACATATGTAAATCAATAAATGTAATACACTGTATTAACAGAATCAAGGACAAAAAACATATGATCATCTCAACAGATGCAGAAAAAGCATTCCACAAATCCAATACCCGTTCGTGATAGAAACACTACAGAAAATTAGAATAGATGAGTCTTTAGGGCCAGGGATTTAGCTCAGTGGCTCTGGTGCCTGCCTCACAAGTGCCAAGGTCCGAGTTTGATCCCCAGTACCAAAAAAAAAACAGAATAGATGAGTCTTTATCTCAACCTGATAAAGGCTATCTATGAAAAACCAACAGCCAACATTATACTAAATGGTCAAAAACTGAAAACCTTCAAGCTAAAATCAGGAACAAGACAAGGATGCCCACTATCACCACTCCTGTTCAATATGTTCTGGAAACATTAGCCACAGCTATAAGACAAGAGAAAGAAATAAAAGGAATAAAGATAGGAAAGGAAGAAGTCAAACTCATTATTTGCTAATGATATGATACTCTACATAGAAGACCCAAAAAATTCTGCCAAAGGGCTTCTAGACTTAATTGACAGATTCAGTAGAGTAGCTGGATACAAGGTCAACCCTCAAAAATCAACAGCCTTGTTGTACACGAATAACGGACTAAGAGAAATTAGGGAAACAATTCGATTCACAATAGCATCCAAAAAAGTAAAATATCTAGGAATCAATCTAACAGAGACAAAAGACCTCTACACTGAAAACTACAGCACTTTGAAAAAAGAGATCGAAGAGGATATAAGAAAATGGAAAGACATCCCTTGTTCCTGGGTAGGACGAACCAACATAGTGAAAATGGCCATATTGGGCCAGGTATTTAGCTCAGTGGTTCCGCAACCTGCCTCACAAGTGTAAGGACCCAAGTTCGATCCCCCGTACCAAAAAAAAACAAAAAAAAAACAAAACAGAAAATGGCCATACTTCCAAAACTGCTACACAGATTCAATGCAATTCTGATTGAAATCCCAACAGTATATTTCACAGAACTAGAGAAAACAACCCAAAAATTCATTTGGAATCAGAAGAGACCTAGAATAGCAAAAGCAATTCTAGGCAACAGTAACATGACAAGGGGTATCACAATCCCCAACCTAAAACTATATTACAAAGCCACTGTGATAAAAAACAGCATGGTTGGGCTGGCGATTTAGCTCAGTGGTTCTGCTGCCTGCCCCACAAGCGCAAGGACCTGAGTTTGATTCCCAGTACCAAAAAAAACACAAAACCTAAAAACAGCATGGTACTGGCAAAGAAACAGACCCAAGGATCAGTGGAATACATTAGAAGATGCAGAAACAACTCCAGACATACTCAGCTACCTCATCTTTGACAAAGGAGCCAACCACCCTCACTGGAGGAAAGATAGCCTCTTCAATAAATGGTGTTGGAAGATTTCAACCTGCCAAAGATTAAAGCTAGACCCCTATCTTTCACCAAGCACTGAACTAAAATTGAAGTGGATTAAAGATCTAAGTATTCTGGTCTCTTCGTCTGGGGGAACAAGGTTGAGAGTACACGAGGGTTTAAGGTTTTGCGGCTGTCTCTTCTGCCTTCTGTGTCTGCGTTTTTCGCAGAGCTTCCAGCAGCACCGTGTTGGGGCAGAGCATCTGGAGGTTCACAACCTCTGTGGTGCGTCAGAGCCACTACAAGGAGGGCCCTGGTGGCGGTTACTGGTTATGATGACCTTGTATTTTGGATCTGGATTTGCAGCACCTTTCTTTATAGTGAGACACCAACTACTTAAGAAATAAGGATGTTTTAACATCCCCTTTCACAGATGTGAAGAATTTCTCAAGAGGTGTAATCTCTTTGGAAACAGATCAAACTTGAATTCACATGGCATACTAGAGATGTTTGTAAATAAGCTGATGACATGAAAAAAAAATCTAAGTATTAAGACAGAAACACTAAACTTGCTGGAAGATAAGTTAGGTAGAACTCTTGAAGATATTGGCATAAGAAAAGACTTTATGAACAAATCCTCAGTAGCACGGGAACTTGCACAAAGAATCAACAACTGGGATCTCATCTTATTAAAAAGCTTCTAGGGCTGGGGATTTAGCTCAGTGGTTCCAGTGCCTGCCTCACAAGCACAAGGTCCTGAGTTCGATCTCTGGTACCAAAAAAAAAAAAAGCTTCTGCACACCAACAGAGCTAAGAGACAACCTACAATGTGGGAAAAAATTTTTACCAGCTATTCCTCAAAGTTCTACTATCTAGAATATATAAAGAACTCAAAAAAATCAGACCCCCCCCCAAATTTATTTATTTTTAATACTCTGTATTATTTATTATTATTATTTTTTTTTTTGGTACTGGGATTGAACTTGGGTCCTTGTGCTTTCCAGGCAGGCGGCGGAACCACTGAGCTAAATCCCTGGCCCATTGAGGCCATCCTCTTAAGAGAAATAAATAGGACACACATGTGTAAACACCGAATAGTTTCTCTGGTATGAAAAACTAAAAGTGTAAATAATGTTCAAATGCTATAATTGATAATGTGAAATAGGAAGAAAAGGTCTAAAGGAGTAGGGGAAGTGGGAGGGGTAGGGGAAAGGAAAGAAGGGAAAAGAAAAAATATGAGAAAAGGAAAAAATGGAAAGAAAGTCTCTGTAAATAGGGAAGGGTGGAGGGGGTGAAGGGAGGGCAGGGAAATGGGGAAAAATAAGAACCAAGATACATCATGTACAGGTACAATATCCCAACGATGAATGTAACTGTATTGTATACCTAAAATGTACCAATAAAGTTAACTAAAAAAAAAAAAAACAGGTGATTAAGGGAAGCCAGAAAAAAAAAGGGCCGGGGATTTAGCTCAGCAGTTTCAGTGCCTGCCTGGCAAGCACAAGGTCCTGAGCTCAATCCCTGGTACCAAAAAGAAAAGAAGAGAAGCCAGGCATGTTGGCACACACCTGTGATCCCAGAAATCTGAGAGACTGAAGAAGGACTACAAATTCAAAGACTGCCTGGGTGACTTAGTGAGATGGGAGAGACGGAAGAAAGGCAATACCCCATCTCAAAATTTTAAAAGGGTTGGGTGGAGTGTGGTAGCGCACACCTGTGATTCCAGCACTCAGGAGGCTGAGGTAGGAGGACTGCTATGAGTTTGAGGTCAGCCTAGCCTACATACTATGTTCAAAGCCAGCCTGAACTATATAGTAAGATTCTGTCTCAAAGGAAGGGAGGGGCTGGGGCTGAGGCTCTGGGGGCCACTCTGTCAAGCCCCAGTAACACACACACACAAACACACACGCACACGCGTGCACGCACGCGCACACGCACAGGGAGGAAAGGAAAGCTTAGTTCCTTCTGCACAGGCAGGCACCTCCAGCTTAGGCTCAAAGATGCTCCAACTAACTCCCTGACTCCACACTCCAATCCAGCCCCAGGCCACACCACCATGGAAAACAGACAGAGAGAGACCTTGGGGATAAAGGTCTTTATTGAACAAAGTTATCTCAGTAACAAAAGAACAGAAGATCAGGACAACCCCAGAGGTCTGGGGCAGTGTCCAACCCTGCTGGCCACTTAGAGGTCATAGTTGGGATTCTTCCGAAGGATAACAAAACCTTCCAGAATGGGGGTAACAGGAAGAAATTCCTCGGTGGCCAATTCTGCCCGTTCCCCATGGGCCAGCAGCACTGGGGTTGTGTGCGTCTGGAAGCCCGTGATGGTTTTAGGCTTGCCAGCCTGGCCCACCACATCCACTGCCTGTGGGAGGAGAAAGCCGAAATGAGGTCTCCAGATGGGACCAGAGCGATGCCTTGCCACTCCCTAATTCCAGGGAAGCAAGATCACATGTGCACTCTCCAGCCCGCCCCTCGCCACAAGCCCTCACCTGGCCCACACGGACAGACACTGGCAAGGGCCGCAGCTCCTCATCGAAAGTAACCAGCATTCGGGGCTGCATGGCAGCAACCAGCCCATACAGCACATAGTGTGATTTGCCTAGAATGACTAAAGGGGGCACACAGGATAAAGGCTCACACACAACAGCAGGGAAGGCCTGGCCCTCTAACCTCAGTTATCAGCTGAGCTCAGACTCCTGCCCCTTACCACTTAGCCCACGGTGCTAACTCCCTTTGCCCACAGCTCTCAGACTTGAAGATCACTTTTCCCAGGCATCCTCAAATCTCCTTGGCTCACATCAGAAGGATGGGAGACAAGTCTCATGATGCACACAGGCCCACAGAACCTAGAGCGACATTGAAGGGCTAAGCTGGTGTCGTGATTCTAAATTACCAGGTGGCCCTGGTAGAGAAGGACCAAGAGAGCATCCTGTGGCACAATGCATTTCTGACAGGAACTCACTGTTTCGAACATCCAGGAAAGAGACAAGCACGGTGAGCAGCCCAGCCACAGCCACTTGACTCATAAGCTGCCGGTCACTGTGGTAGGGGCAGAGGGTGAGTGTGCCCTTCCCTAAATGTGTCAGGCCCTGTGAAAACAGAGGGAAGTGGATGCAGACGGTGGAGACGGTATGGCCCAACAAAGTCACACAGAAATCCTACGATTCGTTCACATGTCCCCCAGGCCACGACTCTATGTCCCCCTCTATCATCACCCGCACCACGCTGGGCACATGCTCAGGAGAACATGTTTATTCTTTACCTGGGCCAAGCGCACCATGAAGAGGTTGTTGGGGTCCTTGGCGTGATACTGGGCTAACTGGCGCAGCATGGCTGCCAGACGGGCATTATTGGTACCTGGAAATGTTAAACATCACAGAGGCTTGGAGAAAAGGGACTTTGCATCTTCCCCCATCTGCTTAAGCCCGTTCCTGCCTGCTACTCACCACTGCCCACCATGCCCATGGCAAAGATGGAGTTATAGGAAACCTCTGGATCAGCATCGTGAGAGAATTTGCTCAGTGTATCCAGGATGTTAAGCCGTGGGTTTGAAACAGAGATTAAGGCCAGTGCTAAAGGCACGGCCCGCCGAAGAGTGGGCTCCCCATACCGCAACTGGGAAGAAAAGAAAACAACAGGTGAGGGCAGAGTGGTAAAAACATACTCAATTATAGGCATGGGCTGATGCATGAAAAGGAGCCTTAAATTCTGCATAGAGACCACAGCAAAAGACCACTTCTCCACCAAGAAAAACCATCAGCAAAGTTCCTCTGGGGAACCCCAGGTCATCAAAATCAGTGTATTCCAGGGCTGGGGGTGTAGCTCAGTGGTCAAGTCCTTGTCCAGCAGGCAAAGCCCCTGGGTTCAATCCCCAGCACCATCGGGAAAAAAAGACATTCCAGTCTCCTCTGCTATACTCACCAAGTGGCCAAAGGTTCGAAGTGCCATCTCCGCACCAATCTCCTCCCCCATGGCAATCAGGGCAATGCCCAGAACAGCCACTCCCTGTAATCCAAGAGGCAGTGGAACTCACTAACCTACACAAACCCGTACAGTCGCCCAGACGCAAGACCCCTCTGAAAAGAAGCCAGCACGTGGGGACACCCTTGGCCCTCCCAGACAGAACCACTCTCCTCCTTCTTAAATACACAGCAGTACCCCTGGAGGGTTTCAGACATGGCCAAACCGAGTCCCCAGCCGCTCTCCACACTTCTTTTTTCCCAGAGCACCCTTCTGCCCCCATAACCTGATGAGCTCCCATGTCAGCAGGGCCTTCCTTCTTGTCCTTGTCCTTCTTTTCCTTCTTGTCTTTGTCTTCCTCCTTTTCCTTAGAATCAAAGTGTTCACTACAAATGTGGAGCAGCTGCTGAACCTTCAGCACATTCCCAGAGCCTATAACAAGGTGAGAAGAGATAAAAATAAGAAGATAACCGCTCGGGGATTTAGCTCAGTGGTTCCGCTGTCTGCCTCACAAGCGCAAGGACTTGAGTTCAATGCCTGGTACCAAAAAAAAAAAAAAAGAGAAGATATCAAGGAAATAGGAGAAAAGCCTACAGAATCTAAAGCAGATCAGAATGACGAACAGCAGAGAAACAACCTGGAAAAAAAAGAGGACCAAGAGAGAAGTGGAATCACTGGGTTGGCACAGAGTGGTGAGAGACACAGACCTGCATAGGCACACACGTCCACCAGTGTGTTGGCGAAGCTTCGGAAGGGCTCGGATACAACCTCCAGCGCGGCCAGAATTGCCTCGATGGCTTCACCCTTCCCTGCAGGACAGATTCCAAGGGTCAGAGGCCACGTGCTTCCGTCAGCCCAGCCTGGCACATAAGCCCTCCTGCTATATCCAATTATTGCCAGCCCCCTGTCCAAATGAGAGCCAACCCCTCACCCAGGTGGTTGAGGCCCAGGCCAAGAGGCAGCCATCGGGCATACGTGTCCTTAAGTTCAGTCTCTGACTTCTCCATGATGGTCTGAAGGATGGTGGAAGTGACATCTCCATTGCAGGACCCCACTGCTATCATTCCACAGGCTAGAGCTGTCACACCTGCCACCTAGAAATAAGCAAATCAGTATTACCCACGGGAAGACTATTTTTTCATTTTTTATTTTTTTGAGACAGGGTCTCACTATGTAGTCCAGGTTGCCCTTGAACTTGCAGTGATCCTTCTGCCTCAGCCTGCTGGGATTATAGGCATGAGCCACTACATCTGGCTACACGGCATATTAAAATACTTGATTATCTGTCTTGATTCCAGACAGTGATCCCTACAGTGCACTATTAAGACGTCTTCCCTAACCACACTAGGTAATAAGCACTTCCTAATTGTGGATGAAAACAACAGCAGCAACCATTCATTGACACTTACATCTGCCAGCTGCTTTGCATATGCTTAACATTTAATCCTCACAACATCGCCACAAAACAGGTCCTGCTGTTACTCTTTGATCGATGAGAAAAATGAGGCCTAAGGGTACTGAGTTATGTGTCTAAGATCACAGTATAGTATTTGTAAAAGAGGTGGCAGGACTTGAACTCAAGTCTTTCTGACTCTAAAACTTTTGCTTTTAGCCACCATATCATATTTACCCATTTCTAAAATGATCACACATGTGAGGAAATTTAAAGTTGGCCAGTGACTGAAACACTGAGTGGGCATTTGTTTGCCAGGCATGGTGGCGCAGGGCTGTAATCCCAGCATTCAGGAGGCTGAGGCAGGAGAATCACCCTGAGTTTGAGGCCAGCCTGGGCTACACATTGAATTCAAGGTCAGCCTGGATAAAGCAAGACCTTGTGTCAACCCCCTCCCCGCAAAAAGAATGAAAATCATTGCTACAGGTTAGATCTGGAAGGGCCCCGAAGTCCCATGTGTCCACAGGGTGGCACTACTGGGCAGTGGAGGAAACGAAGAGCGTGAGGTCTTTAGGTCAGAGCTCGAGTGCCCTTGATATCTTTTTTTTTTTTTTTCCGGTACCAGGGATCAAACTCAGGACCTTGAGCCTGTGAAGCAGTCACGGTACCACTGAGCTAAATCCCCGGCCCTTCAAGTGCCCTTGAAAGGGAGAGTGGATCCTGGGCCCTTTCTCTGGCTCTCTTTGCTCCCAGGGTTGTGATGAGGTAAGCAGTTTTGCTGTCATTTGTTCTGGCCACGATATGCTGCTCTACCCAAAGCAATGGGACTCCCCGATCATACAACAGAACCTCCAAATCTGTGAGCCAAAATAAACCTTTCCTATTTCTAAGTTGTTTACTGTGAGTATTTTGTTACAGTGATAGAAAGCTGGCCGATACAATCTCAACCACAAAGTTACTGCACACACTGCACAAGTAATTCCTCAGGGATCTGAAGGGCTGAGACACAAATACCAAAATGTTAGCTTCAAAACTCAGCCTCAAGCGGGCTTGAAATCTGTTTTAAAGGGTTTGTTTCAATGAAATGTCTCCACTACACACACACTTCTTTTTCACAATTTGTCATAGAGACAAACTCAGAGTACCTTCCCTACCTATACTAAATGATCAACAGCTTCTACTCACCTCCATGCTGGACTTGGAATCTCCCATCACAGGCAACAGCAGTGTTAGAACATCCTCGCGATTTGAGCCAGCATAGGCCAGGCCTAGCCTGCAATAGCCAGAGAGGCATAGCCAAGGATGAGGTGGGAAATGAACAGAAAGAGGACTGGTCATTTATTCATCATGTCTACAACTGGAGCAAACACTCAATGGCATGGCAGCGGTCCTTGGCAACATAAAGGTGAAAAGGGCCCAGTCCTTGCTTACCAGAGCTTACAGGCTGAGTCCTACCAGGAGGAGAAGCGAAGGGCCTTACCCAAAGATGGAACCGAGCCTCATGGTGTTGCTGTTATGGAGCACATAGTCCGAAAGCAGTGCCAGGGCAGGGTCACACTCATTCCGGACCCCAGAGTTCACAATGCCACAGGCGAGAAGCGCTCCTGACTGCAAAGAGCAAAGAGATTCTCTCCTCAGGCACTGTACCTTCTCGGCCACACAGGACGCGGCACAGGCCCCACTGTGCACCTAACTTCACTGAAGTGAAGAAGGGGTACACTTCATTAGTGACAGGGAGCTACTGCTGGGCACCAGAACACAGGAATCCCCAATAAGCAGACCAACCTTAATGTAGTCTTCAGAGGAGTACAGGTACTTGTCGATCTGAGTGAGGCCACCATCGACATCCCACAGCAGAATCATGCCAAGGGATGCGGCTGCACTCAACATCCCTACACCAAGGAAGAATCTATCAGCCTTAAAGGGCCCTTCCCTGAGGACACTTAACTACCCCGGCCCCAGGAACTGCACTGTGAACCCTTCATCAGGTAACTAACAATTCTAGGAAGGCAAAAAGGTAAAGTAGTAACAAAATTATACCATGGTCCTTGTTCTTGTAAAGCCATTTGTTGCCGTCATCAGTAAGCAATTTGTCCTGGCCAAAGGCTGCATTTACAAAGCCATTCACAAAAGAGGAGGCCAGGTTCATGCGAGCAGAGTCCACCTGAGAGCCGCTGCCACCAAACCCTGCACAGAAGAGAGGAAAGATTTAGAGTAGGACAAGAAAGGCATACGGTGGTAGCCCGTCTCTTGTTCTGAGCTGACCCTTTAGGACCCTCTATCTATGTCCCAAACAGTAACATGGAAGAAAGGTTCACAGGAACTCTGAGCTCTTTAGGATAAGCAGGGCCTGGCTCCAAGTTAAGGGCACGGTTGGGCAGAGGGTGGACTGGGTTGGTAGCTGAATCTGCAAGACTACGACTGGGGTAAGGTCAGAATGTCTACTTGATTACATTAGGAGGTGAGACTAAGAGACCTTATTTGATGGGACTTGGTGGGATAGGGGTATCTGCAGGGAATCCAGAAGCAATCTGGATGGCTAAAAATTTGGTGACTTGTTGAGAGGTGAGGCTCGCTGGATGCTAGGGATTCTGAATCTGTTTCAGTAGATAGGGATGGGCTTGCCACATGTGAGATAGGATTGGTGTGTACAGGGTTGGTGAAAATGGAAGGAAAATGAGGATATCTTGGTACTACTGATTACAGCTACTTTGGTTCAAGAGTTGGCATACCATTGCTTATACAGCAGCTGACGATTTTGTGTGGGCATGGATTAGGTTGACCTCAGTTTACAGGGTCTGTGGTTGTCTTCTTCAAAATTTTTATAAATTTTATAAATCTGTGTCATTCTGAATTCTACAAGTTCATTCAAGTAGTTCTGTTCCTGAGTAACTTAACAAGTCATTCATTCAGGGCCAGGCAAGCAGCCCCAGATTGGTTTCATATTCTCATGTATTTGAAGTTTGAGTATTAGAAGTGATTTTACCTGCGTGGCCAGATACAGAAGAGGTTCTAGTTAAAAGTATAGAAGATAGGGCCAGGGATTTAGCTCAGCGGTTCCACCGCCTGCCTCACAAGCACAAGGTCCTGAGTTTGATCCCCGGTACCAAAAAAAAAGTATAGAAGATAATAGAGATTGTAGTATTGGTTCTGTCACCACTTATTTTATGACACAGCTAGGTCACTGATTCTCTGTGTGCCTGTATTTTCACGTGCACATTTGGGAAGGGTTACCTTTAAGTCTTTGGCAGATGAATGAACAGAATAAGTGGGTTGGCCAGCCCACCATTCCCAGTACAAGGGGACCAATTAACAATCCTTCAATCACCACACACGGTGAGAGCTACTCACTGTTATTCTCCAGGTGGGTTTTATAGATGTCATCAGGCACCTTGGGCTCCATGATGTCCAGCTGAAGAAAAGCCAGAGGGTCACCAATACACCCCTACTAGTCCCCTAGCAGACCCTCAGTCATCTCACCGCATAGCAATTCTCACTAGGCAGAGTCTAGTTCGAGGTATAGTCAGGTAAAATTACAGTCAAAAAGTTTTGATAGAAAAAGACAAAGATTCTCACCTCCCGAGCCAAGGCCAAGAAGTTGCTGTTGAGCTGTACATTGGACATGATCTCCGTCAGGTCCTCATACTCCTCTACATCTTCACTCAGCTCAAGGAACACCCCATGCCGGCCTAGCATGAATGCCATCTGCTTCTGCACCACCCTGCAGGAGAAAGAAATCATACCTGTTCATTCATCCACTAAGGGAAAGGGAGCCCCTTAGGCCTCACCAGAAGTCCCAGCTCTTCGTGCAAATGCTCCATGCACGGCTTATCTCTTCCTTTGCCAACTTTCTCCCCACATACACATCCTTGCAGGAAGTGAAGATATCTTCCACCAGCTCCATGTCATTGAGCATCAGCGCCAATCTCAGCGCTTCAGGGAAACGGCTAAACTTTCGGAACACACCCAAGGCACAACGCAGCAGGGCAGAGTTCTCAGGCTCCGGTACATAATTTACACAACTACAAAGGAAAAAGTAATAAAGAATTTGGAAGGGGCCAGGAATTTCGCTCAGTGGTTCCACTGCCTGCCTTGAAAGTGGAAGGACCCAAGTTCGATCCCCAGTACCCCCTCCCCCCAAAAAAGAATTTGGAAAGTCTCAGATATTTATCTCATTTAATTCACTTACCCAAAATAAATACTGAATGCCTACTATATTCTAGACACTACTGGAGATGCCGTGACTATAAAGGCAATGTCCTCAAGAAATTAATGGATGTCAACAAATTAACTATAGCCTGATATGACCCTTGAAGCAGATGCTCTGGGATAACAGAGGAGGCACAAGTGAGAAAGAAGTGCAGGCAGGGCTGCTCTGACACCAATCTTTACCATGCTCACCTGGTAAGATACAGGCAGACCTTTGCATATGCATTCTCATCAATGTCCTTCTCCAGCATATCCACCTGCTCAATTTCCATGAGTAGGTCGCATGCCTCATGCTCTGCATTGTGGGCCATGTTGTAGGGGACAATCTCCTTCACAAGGGTAAGCAATGGCTCCCGTTGTACTTTTTCTGCATCATCCAGCTCCTGCCACTCCTTGGCCACTTCTCCTGCCAGATGCCTACAGACAGACAAAGACCATTAAGGGCACAGTTGTGTGGAAAGTAGTTGCCTGTGGGCCAAGAAACTCAGTGTCTCAGATATTCAATACATTAATATTCTAATACAGGGCTGGAGATTTAGCTCAGTGGTTCCCCCGCCTGCTCTGTAACCGAGCAAGGACCCAAGTTCGATCCCTGGTGCCAAAAAAAAAAGTAATATTCTAATACAGAGAGGATTCCAAGACTGAATTCAGAACTACACCTCAGAGTCTCAAGAAGAAAAGCTCTTACCTGACATACTCATGACCCCATGATGCCAATTCTTCCTGGGAGCCCACTAACCGGTACTTGAGGCATTCTCGCTCCCCACTCATGGTCATAGCCAAAACAGAGATGATGTCAGCAGCAAAACGCTATAAAGAAACCAGTCCTTGGAAGTCAAACCCAACAGTCCAGGGTATGGGGAATATGATGAAATTGAGATTACTGTCACTGTCTCCCAAGTTAGTAACTATATACCAGTCTCTGTACTAAAAATGTTACCTGAACTAAGCCTCTCAATAATCCTAAAATTGGTTACCATCTCTTAAACCAGCAGAGCTGAAATAGGACAAACAACTAAGGAAAGCAACAAATAAGGAGCCTCTGGATGTTATTTATTTATTTTTGAGGTACTGGTAATTGAATCCAGGGTCTTCACACTGAGCTATACCCCACTGTTTTTTTTTTTGTTTTTTTTTGAGGCAGTGTCTCACTAAGTTGCCCATCTAGATGAGTTTCTGGGTTTGAACTTGTGATCCTCCTACCTCAGCCTCTCAGAGTGCTGGGATGACAGACATGTTCCACCACATCTGACCCAATTTATTCTTTTAAAAGATGGAGTCTCACTATATTGACCAGGTTGGCCTCAAATTCCTGGACTCAAAAGAAACTCCTACCTCAGCCTCCTGAGTAGCTAGGACTATATTTGCACCACCATCCACAGTTTGAATTTTAATTGCAATAATAAGCAATTAGGTTTTAAGCAAAAAAAAGACCTACTGGGGGCCGGGGATTTAGCTCAGTGGTTTCGCTGCCTGCTGCGCAAGCACAAGAACCTGAGTTCAATTCCCGGTACCAAAAAAAGAAAAAAAAAGACCTATAACCTAGGAAGATCACTATTGCTTCTATATGAAGAACAGACTATGTAAGAAGTAAAGAACAAGGGTCGGAGATTTAGCTCAGTGGTTTCGCTGACTGCTGTGCAAGTGTAAGGACCTGAGTGCGATCCCCGGTATCAAAAAAAAAAAAGAAGTAAAGAATAAAACCAAAGTCAGTTAAGAGGCCAGTCATTAATTTCAGTGAGAACTAAAATCTCTGGATAACCCTAATCCAAGAGGGAGAGAAGTAATTGAACTGAGGATATATTTTAGAGATTAAAAAAACCCAAAACAACTCCATGTACATGATAGAGAAGAGAAAAACCAAGACTAAACATAAATTGGAAATAGATCACGCTAAGGATATCCCAAGGTTCAACATAAATAACGGAAATATCTTCTGAGGTGTTGATTCTCCTTTCAGCACTTTTGTTGGGGTTTTTTTTCCCATTGTAATGAATTCTGTTCAGCTACACAGGTTATTAAGTCTATTAGAGTTCCAGTGAGCCCCAGGTCTAAACAAAAAGGAATTCCTCAACTAGATCCTCCATCAGCTTCTGAAACAGTTTTACCTTATTCTCTCCAGGAGCCATGTTCTCATATATTTCCTTCAGTTTGCCATAGTGTGGACGTAGAAATTTCAGAGGCTTGGGCACTGAAGTCATAGAAGTTGTAGAAGAACGGATCTGCCTGCGCAGTTCCTCCAAGGCTGGTCGGTACAGAGATGTGTCCTTCTCCTGGTCAGGAGATGTTAGGCTCAGACAAAAGGAGTTACACTCCTCCAAATCACAGCACAGAGATACTGAAACAGCATTTCCACTAGGGACATAACTGTGTCTTATTCATCTGTCATTCCCCAATACCTGCACATTGCCGGACACAAAAACAAGTAGCCCACTTCAAATATCCTTTGTCACTCTCTTCCCTCACATCTTCATCACAATACTGACCCGAAAACGCAGTCCATCTCACATAGGAGATGTTGCCTCAAAACAGAATAAAGCAAACAAATGGAAAAGATCCGAATATGCACCAGTTCGCATTAACATATGACTCACCCCCAGCCGTTCCACCAGCATCTCCAGTTCATCTTGAAGTTGTTTGTCCTCCTCAGACTGGAGGGTTGGGGGAAGAAGCTCGTCAAGAGAAGGATCCCACTCATATCCTCCTCCCATTCACACCGGGGCAGGTGGAGGGCGCCAGCCTTCTAGGAGGGGCCAGGTGGACAAGAAGAGGGGGCGGGAATGGGAAGCCCTGTGGGGAAGGCAGTTTCTGACCCAGGCTTCGCTGATTCTCGCTCTTGGAAAGGAGCATGACTAGGACTCCGATACCATCTCTTAAGGCGGTGGTGAAGGTGATAGCGCGGAACGGGAGGAGTGGGGGCAGAGAGGCAGGATGCTAAGGGGAGGCAGAGTGCTAGGAGCCCGGGGGAGTGGGGAGGGGTCTCCCCATCCACCCTCTCCCGCACGCTGTAGGGCCCTTGCGAGTAGGGCCCAAGGCCTCCGAGACCGCAGTGACTCAGCCCCGAGGCCTCCTCCGCCGGGTCCCGGGTCCGCGCCTCACCAGCTCCTGCTCTTTGTCCTTGTCTCCCGCATCCCGCCGCTCCTTGCCGCTCGACTTGTCGTCCGTGCCGCCGGGGGCTGTCCCTGGGGGTTGCTGAGGCTGAACCGGCGCCTTGTCCCGGCCACCCTCCTCCATCTCCGCCACCACTGCCGGACCGCTGCGCGCGCGCCTGCTGGCCCCACCCCTCCTCCCAGAGGGCCTCGCGCGAGCTGTCGGAGCGCCCCGCCTCCTCGAGACCCCGCCCACGACCGAAAACATTAGTTGTCCCGCCCTTCGACCCGCCCCCAGATGCCATCCGGGAACTATGATTCCCAGCCTCCCACGCGCCACAGGCTCCGCCCAGTCTGACGTCACCTGGACGTTCGGCGTGGAGATTGGGCTGCTGAAGGTACTGAGTGTAGGTTTCCTACCAATGTGAATAGAACCGACTATGGCACCTCAGTTAGTTGAGTGTGGTGGGACAGACAGGACTTTTTTTTTGAGACAGGGACTCGTTGGCCTTGAACTTGTAGCCCAGGCTGGCCTCGTATTCACGGCGATCCTCCTGCCTCATCCTCCCCTGTGCTGGGATTACAGGCGTGCGCCTCCCTCTCGGCTGACAGACAAGATTCTTGAAATCCGGAACGCTGGGATGCAGACTATGAGAAACCTGCGTGATCTGTTTCGCACTTTTCCCCTCAGTTGAACAAGAAAGAGTTCCCTGATATTACCGTAAGGGTATTGCTACTACCTTAATTCCTTTTAGGAGCCAGCTGGAGTAGAAGTCGTTAAAGTAAGTGATGTGTCCAGTGCCAAATTCTGGAGCTAAAGACAGGCTATGGCAACTTTGTCTTGCCCTTACCCTTTGGTCTTTTTTCGCGTTATGACTTAGAAGGGGCGGAACTGAAAAGCTTTATGTCAGGACTACAAGGGGGAAGGGGGTGAGTGAATCCAGGTCCTGACCTGTCATGTGCCCTGGAATCGAGATTTGAACCTTAGATTTTCAGCCTTCCATGGCCTTAACTGTTTCAGGCAAACTCCCAAGGTTTCTTTAGCTTGGGCTGTGGGTGGGTTGGTGTGGGTGTGTGTCTAGAAGGTGAGGAAAAAGGAAGTAATTCTTTTTCCCTTTTCCCTAGTGGAACACTCACCATTTTGCCTGCACTCTTATTTTGAGTTCTGACACATTAAAGAATGCAAAAAGTGTTTTTTTCTCTTCTGAATGTTGGCTAAATGTTTTATGGATGTAGATGTAAAGTTTGAAGCCCATTTTTTAAAAAACTTGTTCTTTTCCATTCAAGGCTTGGACTCTAGCCATAACCCTGCATTTCCTTGGCAATGACTGTCCCAGCCCAGGTCTGTGGACAGACGATGGACAGTTCATAGGTGTTCTGCTTTTTCTGTGTCTATCTTTAGGATGTCCATACATCTTTATGCTTTCTCTAGCCATCTATACAGATTTCTCCTAAATCTCTTCTTTTTCCCCTGACCTCCTTCTATCAGATCTTAGATTTTCTGGTATGCCCCAGTCATATCCCAGCTAGCACCTTGGAGGCTAGGCATAGTGGTGCACACCTGTAATCCCAGCACTCGGAAGGCTGAGGCAGGAGGATCACTTCGAGTTCGAGACCAGCCTGAACTACAAAGTGAGACCCTGTCTCAAAAATAAAAAAAAAAACAAGCAAAAACAGGACTTGGAGATGAGGTGGACTCTGTGGCATAAAGCACAGCCCATTAACTAGCTGGTGACTCCAGAGGAAAAGGAGTTGTCATCCTGTTTTTCAACTTTGTGGTTGTTTTAAATTTTCCAAAATAAAAAGTTGGGAGAGTAGGAGAATGCAAACTTTAAAAACACCAATTAGTGTTTAAACCAGCTGTGACACCTAGGTAAGCTACCTAATCTTTCAGCCTGGCTTCTGCCAATGTAAAATGTAATAAAGTGCATCTTTGCTAAGTTATTTCGAAAACAAAATGAGGCAATGTATAAACAACGTAGACAATATATAGGCAGCGTATACAGAGTGCCTCACTAGATGCCTTGCAATTAGAAAGGAGGTAATTCATTTTACTTTCCAAATACTTTGAATCTAGCAGGCTGAGTAAAATGCCTGCCCATATCCCGTTCTCACCACCTCCAAGCACTCAAACTTCCAAGCCTCTCATCAAGTGCAAATGGGCATGGCAGTACACGCCTGGGCACACCCCTATAATCCCAGCACTCAGGAGGCTGAAGCAGGAGGATCACCTTGAGTTGGAGGTGGCCAGCCAGGCTACACAGTGAGTTCAAGGCCAGGCTGAAACGCATAGCAAGAACCTGTCTCAAAAAAAGAAAGAAAGAAGGGGGGGGGGAGAGAGGAAGGAAGGAAGGAGAGAGAGAGAGAAAGAAAGAGAAAGAAAGAAGGAGAGAGAGCAAGCAAGCAAATGTCTGGCAGTTATTTTCAGGGGCCCTTGATAATACCCATTCCCTGCTTCAATCTTCATTTCAGTCAGACTGCTATGCCAGGAACTTCCTACCATTTGGCCAAACTCCCAATTTTGTGACTCCAAACTGTTCTCCAATCAGGTGCCAACCCATGACTTGTCCTTTCCTAGGTCCTTCAAACCACACCCCTCAGCCTGCCGTGCTGCTGCTCCCCAAATGCCACAGCCTGGGATGTAGAACTGTGCATTTTACGGATGCTGCTACTCATCTTAGAGCCATTCAGCCCAAAGCCATTGCTCACGTAATACCACATGTCCACTGCTAGACACAGCATCGCACGGACTCCACTGGGTTGCCGTTTTCTTTGAACAGGATTCTCCAAGCAGCCAGATTGCTCCCCTCCTTTTATACCTGTTACCACTGCCCTCCTCCAGACTCTTCCCCCGTAATGTCCCCCTCATTTATCACTCTTCTGATCACCCTAAACACTTTGGATTTCTAAACATGGCCTGCCCTTCAAGCCTTTCACCTCGCTATTCCTTCTGAGTGGAATGCCCCTTACTGTTTCCAGCTGGTAAATTCTCAGATCCTCTTGGACCCTTATGCTGCCGTACTTCCAGTTGTTTCTTCCCTGTGTACCCATCCCTCTCCTGCTTTATATTCTGAGCTCCTGGAGACAAGGAAGTTACCTTTCTTTTGTGCCTGTAGTACCTAGCCTAATGCCTGGCTTGTGGTAGGCCTTCATAAAGACTTACTAGATGAATGAATAAATAGCCTTGTATTCTTCAGTCATCTTTGTGTTCAATAATGGCCCTTTGGGGGCTTTCTCTGGAGCCCAGAGCTGGGAATTGGAAAACTGTCAGGATTCCTCATATGTGATCTATAATAGGCCCATTGAAGCTGTTCATTTTTCTGAGGGACTCTTCCGGCCTGACTTTTCTTAATTGCTACCAAGGGTAAAATCCTATTTCTTGGCATGTTACCTTCTTAAGGATGGGAACTGGACCTCCCAGTTGGACAGCATAGGAGGTGGCCCAGCACTTCAGCAATAATTGCTGCCATGTGTCTATCCAGAAGCAGTCCTTTATTTCCCTTCCCCTCAGCACAACACATCACAGATGCACAGCACAGCCCGAGGGGGCTATGGCAATAGAAGTCACACCTGTCACAGGATGTTCACCTCACCTGGCCTCTGGAACCAAGCACATGCAGGGTGCTGGGCACACAGATGCTGCCTGGCTTCGCTTCAGCTCAGTGTGTGTCTAGGCTTCCTGCTGTCACCAGTGCCTGGCCCGGGGAAGCATGGAAATGCACCCACTGCTGGTCCCGCTCGGAAACATGATGAATGCCCAGAGGACAGACGTCTGTGTTAGTCTATTCTGTCTTTGTGACGTTGAGGATGAACTGGTAGTGATTAAGAGAATCTGAGCTCTACCCCTGACTTTAACGCAATCTTCTAGGTGAGCTCATGAAGATAAAAATGAAACAGAACAGTCACCTAAGGGAAGAAACCATCTCATTCACCTTTGTATCCCCAGTGCCTGACATATTGCTGGTGACAGATGTCTATTTAAAAAAGTAAACCTATAAATGTATGCGTTAATAGATGGGTGAATGAGTAAGGAAACTAGCCACCTAGCACAGTGCCTGGAACCCAAGAGGTACTGGATAAATGGTTCCTCTCCCTCCCCCCACCCCTCCCTCTCCCCCTCCTCCTCCTAGTTTGCAGTCTGCGCATGGCAGCTGGTAGGCCTTGATCACTGTGGGTGGGATGCCTGGCTCTCAGGAGCTCTGAGCCTTTGAGGTCACTGCTTGCTCTCTCAGCAACAAGTAGAGGCTAGGGCTCCCTCAGACAGGGCTTCCCATCTGTCTTCCTAACTGCCTTGACCCTGATGTTACCCAGACTCAGTGGCAGAACAGCTGCATTCTGTTCCACATTGCCTCTGTCTTCTCAGGGATTCAAATCTCAGTCCCCTGTCTCTGGTGAGTGAGTGAGTGAGTGTCTAGTAGAATGCCTGGCACATAGAGGTTACCCAGTAAATATTAGTGGAATGGGAAAATGAATAAATGAAAACAGAACCAAAGGAAGAGACAGGCTGACTGATGCGGGTCTATTTATTAGCATAGGGTCCCACATGGCCAAGACCACACACTCCCCACCCTCTTCCCTGTAAAAATAAACTCTGTCCTTCCCTCTCCCTGCTCCATCTGCTTGGTCCAGGGAGGATCAGTCACCCCTGAGACTCATGCCCTGAAAGAGGAACCAACAGCGCTACACATACCCGCTTCCCCTCTCAGCCCAGGGACCAGCAGGAAAGCTATGGCTTCCACTGAGCTGCATCATGGGTCTGTGTGTGAGGGTGGGCAGCAGTGCGTGGTGGCAGCACAAGGTCATGGGGCTGATGGGAGCTGAGCCCACTCCCATGTGGGTACTGAGCGAGTGGGAGGAGCCAGGGAGGCAAGACCCAGCCCTGCGTGCTCAGAGCAGAGTGGACACAGCGGGGCCCCATGGCCCCCAAGTTCACTGAGTTGGGGCCAAAAGAGACAAGACTCCTTCCTGTGGGAAGTGGCCTCCCCACCCAGACCTCCTCCAGGCTAGATGACACAGAAGGATGTCACAGTGAACGGTGGGTGCTCTGCTGGAGGCAGGGGTACCCCCAAAGCAGAGGCACAATGTGGCGGTGGGGGAGACTGGACCCAGCCCAGCTGGAGTTTGCTTTCCCCTAACCCAGGCACCCCAGGCCCTGGCGACAGCCGGCCATCCCCCCTGCACCCCGAGGTCTACCACACCTCACACAGCTGCCCTGAGTTCATGGGGGAGCCGACAGGGCAGCCAAAGTGCTGCAGGAAGTCTCGGGAGTTGGAGAGAGTGCCCACCACTCGGAAGCGGGCAGGGCTGTGGGGGTCGGTCACCAGCCCCTCGTGAGAGCTCTCTGGTGTGCGGACTGAGCACCACACCTGCAGGCCAGGACAGACATGGGGACACAGGGTGTGGAGCATGGAGCTACAGAAGAGCCACTTCAGGGGCACAAACCACCACGGCCTGAGGCCTCTGCTGTGGGGGCACAACCCACATCTCAGCTCCAAGGGAACGGCAGGAGACCTCTGTCCCTAACTCTGTGAATGTAGGCAGCAGAGAAGCAGAGCCCCTCCTGGCTGTCACTGTGAGACAGAGCACTGGGGGACATCCTGCCTGAGCCCTTGCTGGGCCACTTACTTCATTCCTGGCAGTCCTGAACAGGCCCTTTGGTGTCCCCAAGCTTCAGTTTCCTCCTCCTCCCCCTACCCCACAGCAACAGGGAGAGGATTGAGGCCTGCTCCCACCTCTTCCCCCTCCAGCAGGGCAGCCCTGCCCTTTGAGATCTGCAAAATCCTACTGAAGACCTCTTCCTCCTCAGCCTGCTTTTGTGGGTTCTGGGCCTTCCCAACCCATCTCAACTTCAGATCCCAACTTCATCCCAACTTCAGCCCCATTTCCCAGCCCCTTCCCTGAATGCCTCCAGCTCCTACTAATGACATCCTGGAGGGAGCAGAAATACCTGGGCAAATCCCACAAAGAACAGCTGGTGGTTGGTGAGGCCCACAGCTGGCAGCTGCTGCTCCTCCCCATGCTTCCTCAACCACGCTTTGTATGCCTGGGGGAAGAGGAGGGACAAGTGCCCAGAGCCCACCCTGCCTCCCCAGCCCTTCACCCTGGGCTGCCGAGACACTCAGGACACTCACGTTGTAGGCAGCCTTCAGCCCCCCATTGTCGGCGATGTTCTCCCCCAGGGTCTGGCGGCCATTGAGCCTCTCCCCATTGACCTGGTACTGGTTGTACTGCTCTTCCATGCAGGCCGTGTGATTCTGGAAGGCTGCCAGCGACTCATTCTGCCACCAGGGCCTTAAGTTCCCTTCCTTGTCATACTCACGCCCTAAGGAGAAGTCACCTTGGTGGCTCACCAGATGACAGCTAGGCCCCCACCAGTGGTCCACAGACTCCAGAGCCCCCTGGGTCCACCCCCAACAGGAGACACAGGCTGGAGAGGACAGTTGCATGGGCCCTACCTTGGTCATCAAAGGCATGTGTCAACTCGTGGCCCATGACCACACCAATGCCACCAAAGTTCAGGGCCCTAGCAAGGGAGGAATGCTGAGTGAGGTCACGGTAGGGGGGTTCTGAATCCCCCCTCTGACTCTGCTCCTGGCTCACCCACTGGCCCAGGCCCAGGCACCCAGCCCCGCCTGCCTCAGACACACTTGGGGTGGTTGCGGGCATAGAAGGGGGCCTGCAGGATGCCGGCAGGGAAGACAATTTCATTCTTGGTTGGAAGGTAGTAGGCATTCACCGTCTGGGGGGTCATGCTCCACCTGCGGGAGGAAGGAGGAGACTAAAGCCCTGGACTCTCCAGGTCCCCTATTCCTGCAAGGGCCCTGGACCACCCACCCTGGGAGACCCGCCCACCTCCCCACTACCGCAACGGTCGAGGCTGCCCACTCTCACTGGTCTCGGCTGGGAGGCTTGTGGAGCTGGTCAGCCATCACCTTAGCAGAGAAGTTGTACAAATTCAACATGTTCTGGAAGAAAGAATCTTCGGAGACTTCATACTGTGGGGATGTTGGGAAATAAAAAGCAAGTGAGAACATGCTGGAGAAGATAACAGAGCCAGCTTGACTACTCACTGGCGCCTGAGACTCAGTTTTCCCAATTGTAAAATGGGAACAGAACAGTAGCTAATTGCCAATATTTAAAAAGTACTTATGTCGCAGGTACCATATGTATTTTTTAAGCATGCCGCCTTTTGTTCTCATAATAACCCTGTGAAGTAGATAGTGGGAGGAGGAGGAGGAGGAGGGTCATGGTTTGTGAAGGTACTGATATTATGGGTGGCGTTTTTTCTAATTAATTTTGCAGACAGAGAAACCGAGGCCCAGAGAGGTCTTGTCCAAGGTTACACAGTTAGTTAGGGGTAGAAACATAACTCGACGCAAACCCGCCTCCGAGCCCCGCCTCACTAACACTGTATTTGACTGCCATCCGGCTGCAGCCTGTCCCATAGCCTGCATCACCAACAAACATCTCCTGCCCTTTCAGTGTTGAGCCCCGAGCACTGAGGCCACGGGAAGCCCCCGCCATTGGGCTGAAGGTCAGCACTCACCCCGTCATAAACATCATCCAGCTCCTTAGGCTCCAGGATGAAGTCGGGGAAGCCAATCATGTCGTAGATGGTGTCTGCCTGAAGAGACCGGGCGAAGGGTTCCCTTCCCAGCTCCCAGCAAAACGCAATTCCCCATCCCCACCTCCAGATGGCGCGCCAGCCACAGCCACCGCTTACTTTCTCCTTGGCTGCCTGCCGGGTCTTCTCGTCCATCCAAACCAGCTGGTCCAGAGCCTCTTCAAAAGCAGAGCGGATTTCGCTGATCATCCCCTCCGCCTGAGAGAGAGAGGCTAAGTCAGCCTCCTCCTGCACTTGCTGTCCTCCGTCCTGCTCCTCCATGCACCTCAGAGCCCATCCCTATCCCGTCCAGACTCATGAAAAGGCTGAACGCCCTGAGAAGAGAAGGAAAGCCAAGCACAACAGCACACACCTGTATCTCAGCACTCCGGAAGGCCGAGGCAGGAGGGTTGTGAGCTCGGCCCGGGCAATTTCGCAACTTAGAAAAATAAAATTTAAAAAAGTAGGGCTGAGGGCTGGAAATGTAGCTCAGCTGCACAGCGCCTGCCTGGCAAGCGCAAGGCCCTGAGTTCCATTCCCTGTACCAAAAAAAAGTGGTGCTGAGGATGTAGCTTAGTGCAAGGACCCTGGGTTCAACAATCCCCAGTACTGCAAGGAGGAGGAGGAGGAGGAAGAGGAAAAGAATGCACTGTTTGTGAAGGTATTGATATCATGGGTGGCTTTTTCTCTAATTACCAAAAATTTTAATTGGCAATAATATGATTTAATATAATACAATGATTTTTATTTGACTATGAAAGCACTAAGAAAATTTGGAAAATTGAGACGAAGAATTGAAGAAGAAAATAGACAATTTATAATCCAATCACTGAGATAACTTTTTTTTAAGTGAGAGAGGGGCTTGCTATGTAGTCCAAGTGACCTAGAATTTGCAATCTTCCTGCCCCAGCCTCCCAAGTGCTTGGATCACAGACATGTATCATCACATCCACCTTCTTTTAATGTTTTGATTATCTGCTTCTAGCGTTTTCCCTTGCCCGGGTATATACATTTAAAATAAGGAATTATTTTGTGTAACATACTTTTTTTTTTTTGGCGGGAGTGGAGATTAAACCTAGGCCCTCAAAAGTTAGCCAAGCACTGTACATATACCCGTTTTTAAAATTTATTTTTGGAAAAAAATAAAATAAAATTTATTTTGGGGGGGCTGAGATTTAGCTCAGTGGCACAGCACTTGCCTGGCAAGCACAAGGTCCTGAGTTCGATCCCCATACCAAAATAAAAATCGTGACCCTCCTATCTCAGCCTCTGGAGTGTTGGAATTACAGCCATGTACCACTAAGCCTAGTTCTTACTTTTACTTTTCTTTTTTTTTTTTTTTTGGTACCAGGGACTGAACTTGGGACCTTGCACTTCTGAGGCAAGCGGTGGAACCACTGAGCTAAATCCCCGACCCCTTACTTTTACTTTTGAGACACAGTTTTGCCAAGTTGATCAGACTGGCCTTGAATTCCCAATCTTCCTGCCTCAGCCTCCAGTCCAGAGTAGCCATGGGCCAGACCTTCTGGATTAAACTACCTTTTATTTTATTTTTTTAAAATTTGAGACCTTGTTCAGTGGTTCTAGCAGGGGCGCGCAGCTACTCGTATACCCTTTCCTCCTCCTCTATCGGGGGTGGTGTTCTCTTGGACCCAGGGCACAGCTTTGGGAGGGATGCACATGGAGCAGTGAGGGAGGAAGGGGACACCCGCCTAGCCAGCAGGATCAGCCCAAGCCGCCCTGGCGATCAATGGGGTGGCAGATGTCGCAGCCACATCGCCCTCACGTCCTATTTATTTTTTAGGGTTTTTTTTGGTACCGGGGATCAAACACAGGTCCTTGTGCTTTCGAGGCAGGCAGCGGAACCACTGAGCTAAATCCCTGGCCCTCACATCCTATTTTTAAATTTAGAAACAGACCTTCAGCCAGGCGTGGTGGTGCTCACTTGTAATCCCAGCCACTGAGCCTGAAACTGGAGGATCTGGAGTTCAAGGTCAGCCTGGGCCACTTAAAGAGACCTTGTCTCAAAATTAGAAAGGGCTGGGATTGTAATTTGGTGGTAGAGTGCTTGCCTAGGACAGGACGTGCAAGGCCAGAGTTGGATTGCCAATACCACGAAAAGAAGGGAAAAAAAGTTCAACTTAAAAGCTGCCTCATGGGCTGGGGATTTAGCTCAGTGATTCTGCCACCTGCCTTGCAGGCCTAAGGTCCCAAGTTTGATCCCTGGTACCAAAAAAAAAAAAAAAAACTGCCTCATTATCCATCCTAACCTCCATTTGTTTTTCCTTTACCCACTGGTAGGGCACTGAAGCTGTTTTTATTTCCCCTGTTATAAACAACATTGTTACAAACACCCTTGTGGCTGGGCACAGTGGTGCATGCCTGTATTCCCAGGTACTCAGGAGGCTGAGGCAGGAAAATGGCAAATTCTAGGCCAGCTTGTACCATTTAGCCAGACCCTGTCTCAAAATAAAGAATAAAAAGAGCTGGGGACATAGCTCAGTGGTAGAGCACTTGCTCGGCATTTGTGAGTCCTCAAGCCCCATCCCCAGTACCACACATGGAAAACCAAAAAGCCATGTGGATAAGACTGTAAGCACAACCATTATCATCTCCTAATAAAATATTATTTTTCCTAATTACACAGATAACAAACTCATTGTAAAAACATTATAAACTTGAAAAGTCAAAAAGTCCTCATAATCCCACTGCCCAAAGCAACAACTGTCTATTTATGGGTTTCCTTTCAGTTTTTTTTCTATATGAACAGTGAATTTTGGATAAATCGAAGGACTGGGTTGGCAGAAGCCCGAGACTCACTATTTCCTTGCTTTGTCGGTCAAATGTGGCTTTCACAAAGAGCGACCCGAGAGCAAAACCCAGGGCATCATCCGTGTTGGAGATACAGGTCTGCCACCGCGGCGTGCAGGACTGGAAAGGGACAAAGAGCCAGGCCCTAGAGACAGCTCTGTCGTCTAGTCTGGGGCCCCGCTCAGCTCTGGACCACGCAGGCTGGGTGTGGATGCCGGCTCTCCCTCGGACTCCAGCGAAGACCAGGGTGATGTCACCCACCAGCTCCCACTCTACCCTCAGCACTCTCCTCCTCCTCCTATGTTTCCGGAAGTTTCTCTGCCCCTCTGTACAACTCAGGCTCGTGTCCAGTTGGTCCTCCACGACAGAAACCCGGGTGCTGTCGCATCCTTTTCCACCTCCCTCGCCCCCACTTCAATCCGCCTAGTGTTTACCAACTCTACTTCTTCGTCGCTCTCCTGTCTACCTCGTCACCACTTCCTCGCCCCACAACACCATCACCTCTCGTTTTTATTAGTGCACATGGGCTGTACTGAGTAATGGGCTCCAGCGTGGCGTTTTCATCCATGTAGATGACAGACCCTTGTACACACAGGGACCCTGTAACACCTCCGGCAGTTACCTCCCTTACCCTACATCCCTCCCTCTTCCCTAACCATCTTCCCCTCTACTCTCATGTCTTTTTATTCCCCCTCTAAATTTCACCTAGGAGAGAAAACATACAATACTTGTCCTTCTGAGTCTGGCTTCCTTCACGCAGCATGATGGTCTCCAGTTCCACCCATGTTCCTATAAATGATATGCTTTCTCTCCCTGCTGGCTGAATAATAACCCATTGCAACACTATCATCTCCTGCTGAAGACTGCAGTTGCCTCCTGACTACAGTCTGACTCTGTTCCCATGCCCTTCCCCTGCTGGTCCTCTCCAAAAGGATCATTTCAGACATGACCTGACTCTGTGACTGCTCTCTTGAGGTCACACCCTGGTTCCCCCTCTGTAAAATAAGGCCAGACTTTTAACGCAGCAGTCAGGTCCCTGTCTGGATGCTCTGCCCACTTTACCAAACTCAGCCTCTGTCTTGGGCACCGCCTACCGGAACTCCTGCAAAGCCGCCACGTCCCTTCCAGCCTCTGGATGCACGCGTGTGCTCTCCCTTCTGGCAGGAATACCCTTCTTTTTTATATTGCTTGGAGAACTCATTCTTTTTTTTTTTGGTACCGGGGATTGAACTTGGGCCCTTGTGCTTGCTAGGCAGGCAGTGGAACCACTGAGCTAAATCCCCGGCCCAACTCATTCTTCAAATACTTCTTCCTTCTTCTCTTCCTTCTTCTCCTCTTTCTCCTCCTTCTTCTCCTCCTTCTCCTTCTCCTTCTCCTCCTCCTTCTCCTTCTCCTACTCCTTCTCCTTCTCCTTCTCCTCCTCCTTCTCCTTCTCCTACTCCTACTCCTTCTCCTTCTCCTTCTTTTTTTGGTAACGGGGATCGAACTTGGGTCCTTGCACTTGTGAGGCAGGCGGGGGAAACACTGAACTAAATCCCCGACCCCAAATGCACCTTCTTAAAGAAACCTGTTCTGATGCTGTCCCCACCTCTGTCCTCCCTCACTTTTCAAAATTTTATTTTTCATTTGGGGATGGGGTCTCACTAATTTGCTAAGATGACCAGGCCATCCTTAAACTTGCAGTTCTCCTGCCTCAGCCTCCCAAGTACCTGGGATTACAGGTATGCACCACTACACTCAGCTTACCTTTCTTACCTTTTTTTTTTTTTACCCCGAGACAGGGTCTCACTTTGCAGTTCAGGTTGGCCCTGAACTCACTATGTAGTCCAGGCTGGCCTCAAACTTGTGACAATCCTCCTGCCTCAGCCTCCCAAGTTCTGGGATTATAGGTGTGCACCACCAAGCCTGGCTGTCCTCCCTCACTTAATGGGCATCTTGAAATGAAGGTAGCATGCACGCGTCCTCTTCATCCTCCCAGATGCTAAGTGCCTACGTATACCACTCACGGAGTAGGGGCCCTAAGCTAACCTGGAGGATCCTCAGGCCAACCCTGCTTCACAGACAAGGAAGCAGGGAAGAGAGGAACGGAAGATGAATGCTCAAGGCCCCGAAGGCTAAAAACCAAAGGTGTTGAGACTGGAACCAGGACAGCTTGGTTGCAAATTCTGTGCTGTGCAACTTGCACCTGGGCACCTGGAGGCAAATGGTGCTTGGGCCGGGGATTTATCTCAGTGGTTTCCCCACCTGCTTGCAAGCCCAAGGACCCAAGTTCAATCCCCGGTACCAAAAAAAAGAAAATGGTGCCTGGCACCCTGGAGATGGGTGGCACTAGCTAGGGTGGGTCGGAAGGCGGGGGCAGAGCTGGGGAGCCCACCTTCTTGGTGCCGTAGAGGGTCTCCAGTAGCTTCTCTTGTGCAGACTCAAAGCGCCGGTCCAGGCTTGCGGTTGTTTTCTGCACCAGGTTCCAGATCAGGTAATTGTTCAGGACACTGACATCCACACAGGGAAATAAGGAAAGGGCAGGTGGGGTGCCTTCTCCCTCTCCTGCACAACTGGCCCTAGGAACACCCATGCAGGTGGTAGGAGTCCTGGGAGGCTCATGTGGAAGCCAGCCTGGAGCTCCTCTCACCCTGGGACCAGACATCTTCCTGCAGAATCAGCTTCAAGCAAGGAGTAGAATTGGAGATCACAAAGGGCACCCTGAAATTCTAGCCCGGCAGCCTCATTTGATGTTTGGAAGGCCCAAACCTTCTGTCTGGCTGTGCCAGTCCACTGTGCCCAGTCCCTGCCTGAGCCCAGAGCCCTCCTTCCCCTGCATCTTGGGGTTCCCCTCACCTTGGTTCCGTGTGGTTGATGAGGTCTGATACCTGCTGCAAATAATTCGTGCCATACACAACTACTGGCTCAGAGTCACTCAGCTCCAAGGGCGACAGCAAGAAAGACAGGAACTCGAGCCAGTCCACGGCGGGTGCCAGAGCCTGAGAGCAAACAAACTCTCAGGCTTCCTCCCAGCCAGCTAGGCTTCCCACACTCCCCTCCCCCATGGATATGCTGTAGCCCGTGAAGTCCTTCGTTGCCATGGCAACAGCTACAGGGTGCTTGGTGACTCCTTCCTGCAATAAACCCTTTCCCAGGCCTGTGGGTCCCTCGATCTTGGAGCCCAACCACTTACTATAATGAGGGAAATCACCAATTGTGATACTCAGCCGCACCACAGATATCCAAATATTTTCTTAACAGTTGATAAAATACCACTCCCCTGACACTTCCCACATACCTGGCCTCTCCTCCCTTCCCTAACCTCTCAGTAATCCAGCACCCAAAGGGGCAACTCTTGGCACAGGGGGAGCCTCCTCCAGAGATACTTCCATATCCTTTCTGGGTTTTTGTTGTTATTGTTTTGGTTTTTTGTGTGGTTTTTTTTTTTTTTTTTTTTTGGTACTGGGGATCAAACTCAGGACCTTACACTTGCCAGGCAGTCACTGCGTCACTGAGCTACATCCCCGGCCCTCTGTTTTTTGTTTTGTTTTATTTCATTGAGATAGGGTTTCACTATGGAGCCCAAGCTGGCTACACTCCTCAACTTAATCTCCAATCTCAAACTCTAATCCTCCTGCCTCAGCCTCCCAAGTGTTTCGCCAAGTTGTTACAAATTTCGAACACAATCTTTCCATGAATCCACAGGAAACAAGCAACCAAAGGATGGTCCTGTGAGAGATGGCCTAAAATGACCACCATTTTTCTTTCCAGGACAGCAACAGCATAGCCAGGAAGCTCAGAAAAGCAGGAATATGAGGAACAAACCAGTTGGCTCAGACAGATGGCCTCAAGGGAAACTGGTGGCCCCTTGCCCAGCCCACCTGCAGCTCTGAGATGCTCATCTTGTGATAGATCTTCTCCTCATCTCGTCGTTGGTCCTGGGGCACCGTGATGTTGGCCAGCAGTGTCTCCAGCTCCAGCACCTGCCGCATTTGCTCCCGGGTGGAGGCCAGCCGTCCACCCAGCAGCAGCCCCAGCTCCTCCATGTAATCCAGGTAGGCAGTGAGCACCTGCAGAGAGCCCTCATCCTCAGAGCCCAAGGCTGAGGTCTGTTCAGGCTCCGCCTCTGCCCCCAGGCTTTTCTATTTGACCTTCCTTTGGAAGCCTTCCTGGGTGGCCCCATTCTTACAGCTGTCTGCTCTGTTCTGGTTACGCATTTGTGCACTGACTTGCCATCTACTTCCCTCAGGACAGCACTGTTCAAGTTACAGCAGCTGCCGAGTTCGATTCCCGATCCCCGGTACCAAAAACAAACAAACAAACAAGTTACAGCAGCTGTTGACCCCTGGATCCCAAGGCCCTCAGCAGGCCAAGCACAAACTCTGTTCTCTGTAAGTACTGTCCAGCAGGTGTTTCTGCTTCCCAGACTGCTTTGCCTTCTCATTTCTCTGAGCCTTTCTGGTTGTCCCAGCCCACTGGCGGCTGTGAACAGCTGACCAGGTCCCATAGGAATCTGGCTCCCCTGCAGCCTCAGGCCCTGCTGCCTCTCATCCTGCCTGGCCTCAAGCCTGCTGCTTTCTCCATTGCCCTCTGCTCCAAGGGGAGAAATGCACAGAAAAGAAACAGTGAGTGACAACTGATGTGCGCACAGATCGGGCTGCTAGGAAGATACCTATGACACAGCTTCCCATCCACCCCCCCAGCAATGACAGCAAGGGGCTGTCAGCCCCATTTCACACCAAAGGAGCGGCTGGGGAAGGTGGTGAGGCTGGATTCCTATCACAGACGCTCGCTTGAGCTCCTTGAGAACCAGGCTGTTTTGCTTTGATCACCACTGCACAGTGTCTGCCACACCGGGACGCTTGATTTGAGGAAAGGAATGAAAACGTTCGAACAGACCCTCAGCTCCTCGGGCCCTCTCTCAGAGAGCCGGCCTCACCCTACACACAGCCCCCAAGGCCATCTCCCCCCCCCCCCACTTCACTGAAACGTTTTATTACCTGAACATCAAGTGTCTGAAGGGCAAACTTTCTTTTCCCCAGGCTCTCCTCTTTCTTGTTGTTGATGTCAAGGGAAGGATTTTTTTTGTTTTCACAGTCCTGGGGATTGAACTCAGAGCCTGAGTTCACACTGTGCTACCTCTTCAGATCTTTTTAAATTTTTAAAAATGTGGACAATGTCTCACTAAGTCTAAGTTATCCAGGCTGATTTGAACTTGTGATCCTCCTGCCTCAGCCTCCCAGAGTGCTGGGATTACAGGCGTGTGCCATTGTGCCCATCGAGGAAGAGGTGAGTACCAACCCCAGTCATCCCAGCTCCTGAGGGGGATGGCTCTCAGCCCAGCGACCTCACAGGAGCCCTTTCCCTACCTCCTCACCTGCAGCTGAAGACTTACTTCTGAGACTTCCGGAAGCCTCTGCACTCCTGGCTTTTATCCTATCTTAACCTTCTGCACCGCACCCTCCCCTGGATCCTGGGGGAGGCTTCCTGCCCCAGACGACCAGCAGCAGCCAAAGCCAAGGCTTTCCCAAGTGCTGGTGATGTGGCTCTCCCTGCCCTCTCCTCTCCCCTGCGCCACACAGGTGATGCTAAAGTCACATATCTGTTCGTACCACTTTGGCGTTTCTTTCCACTGTTGGACAGTTAGACCCTAACCTGACCCACAAGGTGCATGTCACAGGGGCCTCCTTCCCTGTCCAGGCACGTGGTCGCTCTCCCTCCTGCTCCCTGTCTCCCAGCATGTCCATGGGTCGTGCCCCTTCCTGCCTCAGAGGCTTTGCGAAGCTGCTCCCTTCCCTGTAGCGGACCCTGGCCCTTGGCTCTAGGCTGGTTCCTCCTCAGACACATGCTGGGGACCCCAGGCCTCTCCTCTAGCACAGTCCCCACAGCAGTGAACAGAACTCTGTGTGACCAGCTCACTCAGGTCTCCTCCATGTAGGGGCAAGGGCAGTATGCTGTTCACAAGCTGAGAGGAGGGGCTGGCTGAGGCATGCTCAGGAAAGGTCGGCAAAGGATCACAGAAGGACAACCGATGCTCCGGTTGTCCTACTCTGTGGCACTCTCCTTCGTTGACACTTTCTCCCACTGCCCTTAAACACAAGGCTCTCTCCTTTCCTGTCTTTTCCTGCTTCCTGGCCTTTGTCTTGGTTTCCAGGAGATGACACTGAAGCCTCAAAGCCTCGGGCTGCCTGCACCTTGTCCTCTCCACTTGGCTTTCCAGAAGAGGGAAGCTCCCCAGGCCCTCGAAGGCACACGTCTAAAATGATTGTCTGCCACATACACTTGTAGCCCACACCCCGAGCCCTATAGGAGCTGGAGGCTGCAAGTCCCCTTTCATGGGTGAGGAGCAGTCTCCAGAGACCCATCCACCTGCACGGAGCAGCACAGCTGACCCTGGGCTCCCGGGAGCTGCTCACTGCTCACCCCACTCCTGCAATGGCTCTCTGAGGGCCAGAACCCCTTGGCATTCCACATCCCCTCTAGTACCCTTGACCACCCTTCTGGCACCCACTTACTTCTTTTTGTACTGGGGACTCAAATCCAGGGGTACTCTGCCCCTGAGGCACATGCATTCCCATCCCTTTTTTTTTTTTTTTTTTTTTGGTACCGGGGATCGCACTCGGGTCCTTGTGCTTGCGCAGCAGGCGGCAAAACCACTGAGCTACATCCCCAGCCCAAGTTGATCTTAGTTTGTTTTTTTTTTGGTACCAGGGATTGAACTCAGGACCTTGAGCTTGTGAGCCAGGCGGCGGAACCACTGAGCTAAATCCCCAGCCCTTAATTCCTTTTTATTTTATTTTTTTATTTTTGGTACCAGGGATGGAACTCTGGACCTTGTGCTTTCGAGGCAGGCAGTGGAAGCGCTGAGCTAAATCCCCGGTGCCCTCATTCCTTTTTAAATTTTTTTTTTAAATTTTGAGACAGGGCCTCACTAAATTACCTGAGGTGGCCATAAACTTGCAATCCTCCTGCCTCAGCCTCCTGAATAGTTGGCCTCCCATCTGCTTTGAGCACCCCCTCTCACCAAACCAGACATGGTTGGAACACACCTTACCTTTCTCTCTTCAACACTTGTTTAACCCATTCTCTCCTCACAGACTGGACTTTTTTGCCCCTATATATTCTACAGGACCTGACTCAAATTTGGTCTCTTCAGGAAAGCATCTCTGGATACCCAAGTCTCTCCTGAGTCCCAGAGACCCTCTTTGGAGTGACACTCTTGGCTGTGTGCATGCCAGTCAACACTGCCGGCTTCTTGTGACAACATCTCTGAAACTCACACCTCAGAATCCCCACTGCTCCTGGGATGCAGTGGGAGCCTGTAAAATGCTTGCCAGGGGCAGAGGGCAGCTCAGTGGTAGAGCGCTTGCCTAGCATGCATGCAGGCCTGGGTTTAAATCTCCAGCACTATCAAAAAACAAAAAGAAGAAAGAAGAAGGAAGAGGAGGGGGAAGTTTTCTTGGGAGAATAAGAGGAAGGAAAGAAGGAAGGACGAGAAGGCAGAAAGAGCAATCAGCTCACTAGGTAACAAGATGGGTTCACCTTCCCCACTCTGACCCTGGGCAAAGAGAAAAGTATATGGGGATCAGCCCAGCTCCAAAGGGCTGGGAATGGGGTTCTCAGCTCCTTACTTTCTCATTGGCTGTTGTGTTTAAGTAGTAATCTCGAGAGGGCAGGAAGAGCCCAGACTGGTCCACCTGCAATGGCAAGGAAAGAAGCTGAGTCCCCTCTGGCCACCCCCAGGCCCTGGACTCCTGGGCTGGGGAGGGTCCGAAAGGATCCCCCGCAGCCCCTGCATCCCCAGTGCAGCACCTGGATGATGTTGCTGTTGGAACTCTTAGAGTCGGTGCTGATGTAGACTGCAAAGAAGGGGTTGGCTCTGTAGGTCCCAGCCACTGCCTTCAGCACCTCCATGAAGTTGTCCCTGTCCCAGGGACCGGTAATGTTCCAACCACCAATCTGAGTAGAGATCAGAAGTGGAAGCTCTGGCCTGGGGGCCCCTCCAAGCTTGCTCAGACCAAGGCCTCTTCCCAGAGCCCCTCCCACTCCCCCTGCCCCCGACCACCCAGCAGCCCTGCCTTGTCAATGAGGTCCCGCAGGGGCTGGGCGCCCAGCTCCTCAATGCGCTCCACCTGCAGGCAGGACAGGTAAAAGCGCTGTGTCTTCCGCTCTGCCTCACTGCTGGAGTTGAAGGTGGTGTTCTCTGCAGGGCGGAGCATGGAGTGCGGGGGGCCCACAGGTTAACTTCCAAGGGGGAGACCCAGCCCCGGTCCCTCTCCTCACCCTGCCAGGGAGCAGTCTCCTCATGTGGACCCAGGAAGACTCCCTGAAGCAGCAGACCCTTCCAATAGGCCCCTCTCCAATCTGTCTCAGCATCACCACAACTCCATCGCACTCAGAAGTCTGCCCCTCAAAGCCCCCACTCTCTGCATGTCCTTCCTCAAGAGTGCTCACAGAGCAATCCCTCACCTGCTTCCTCTCCCATGGACATTTATTGAGCACCTACTAAGTGCTAGGCCCGGTGCTAGACCCACTCACCGAGCAGGTGCTTCAGTATGGCCTGGTTCTGGTCCCACAGGCTGTTGAAAGTGTTCCAGCGAGAGTGCCCATCAGGCAGGGGGTTCCTCCGAATCCAGCCTCCACAGGAGAACTGATAAAAGTCCTCACAGGGGCTCACCCCTCGGTCCAGGGACTCCAGGATTTTTCCAGCCACTCGAATGCAGGCTTCCGTGATACACGTGCTGTGGGATGGGTCTGTGGCAGGGGAAGTGGCCAGAGGGCAGGAGACTGTCAGTTACGGGAAGGGCCGGGACTGCAGAAGCCTGGGAAGCCTGGCCCCAGCCACAGGAAATCATAGCCGCCCTCAAGCTCCAGAGTTCTCACAGCTACAAGGGACGGTGACAGGTTGGGGCCCACCCACCTCTGTGGTACTGGACCCCCAGGGCCACCAGGCAGCCCAGAAGCAGCGCCCCCAGCAGTAGAGAGACGCCCACCAACGCCAGCTCCAGCTGTGTGTGCCAGCCCAAGAGTTGTGCTGTCCCCTTCCGGAATCCCACCTGGGAGCAGAGGGGGCAGACAGCGTCTGAGCTGCTGAGCAGGGAACTCTCAAGTTACAGCCGTCCTCCCGGAGGGTGAAGATACAGGCAGCTTCCAGAGCCTGGCTCGCCCGCCCGCCCGCCCGCTCGTGGGGTTAACTCGGGCCCGGGGCAACGAGGCAGACCTGTTTTGTGCAGCGTCATGGCTTAGAATCGCCTCACCATGGTCCTAGCGCAGAGGCCAGGGAAGGAGCGGAGTTGGGGGCAGGCGGCCCTCCAGAACAGCCCAGGGCCGGGTGTGCCAGGCGTCAGGCCGGGCCCGGGGCCTGGTGAGGAAGGGGGAACCCCCTCGCCCACCTCGGCGGCGTCCTCCTCCCGCAGCGTGGCGCGCTTGTACTCCATCATCTGCCAGAAGTGCGGGGCGCCCCGGGTCAGGCCGAGGGCTGCGGGCCCAGCCCTGCCCACCTGCCGGGCCGCGGCCCGGTCTCCGGGACGCGCGCCCCCCGCCCCACCGGCGCGCAGTGCCGCCTGGGCGCCCACAGCCCCGCCAGACGCTGCCCGGTCCCGACCCCTCCGCCGCCCCCCCCCCCCCAGCACGGCTCCCCCTCACGCTGCCGCCGCCGCCCAGCTCCTGCAGCGCGACGTTCATGGTGGAGCTGGGCCGGGCGGCGCCTTAGGGCTCCGGGCCGGGGACCCCCTCGGGGGCCGCAGCCCCAGCCCGGCCACCGTGCGCCATCTCGCCCGGCCGCCGCCCGAGTCCTCCTCCCCCGCGGCGCGGCGCCCGGGGGTGGGGAGCGTGGAGAGGGCGGAGCGCGGCCCCGCCAGCCACCGGCGCCCCTGAGCCCTGCGGGGACCCCTCCATCTCAGAGGCGCTCTTGCCTTGGATTCGGGCCGTTCATAGTCCTTGCCCCAATTCTCCAAATTGCAGGGCCCGCCCAGTCGCTTTAAGCACCTTAGAGAAATGATGCCTTTCCGAGGGACATCTTCCTCCAGGAGCTGGCATGGCCCTGCTTCAGTGCGCACCCAGAGCACAAAGCGCCCCCCAACAGCCATCCACAGGAGGCCTACACGGGGCACACAGACCCGGGGTACCCAGGCAAGCACGAGGCCCAACGACGCAGTCCATGCACATTCAGACACGTGTGTCCACCCTGCACGCTCACAATGTGTCCACACACAACGCATCGGCACTGCCCCGGGTACACACACACCGCGCACACACACTGAGAGCAGGGGCAGGTACACTACACACACAGCCCACTCTGACCGACTCCACCCTTAACATGTCTCCAAGTCCACACTTTCACTCTCCAAGATAATCGCTGTCAGCGGTTCATCTCCTAAAGGGAGGGTTACAGATGGTGACAAACTGGCAGGGAAAAAAACAGCCATGCACGGATATTTAAAGAAAAGACGTGCTAACACTTCTAACTTGGGGAAACCACACGATTTTATTTGGGAGGTTTACAAGGAAGGAAAAAAAAAAAAAAGCCCAAGCAATATTTAACTGAAGCGATAGTGTGGCATCCATGCATCTGCCATCTGCCTTCCATATTGTCATTCCTTAATCAGGCCTGGTGTTGTCACAAGAGAGCCTGGTGTATTTTACAACCAGGGAAAGAGTCAGCCCCATCCTCCTCTCTCCGCACACAGAGGAATCGACCTGAGAAGACTTGAAGTGGTAGCAAATACATAATGCATTTCCTCACTCCTACCCTAGTTCTCAGACATTGTGCTGCAAGTGGTTCTAGCATGGAATGTTCCCGTGGCTGAGAAAGGGTGAAGATGAATGGATCAGGCTGACAAGTGTTGGATTGCCTTCTTGGGCATCTTTCCACCCCAAAATTGCATATTCTCAAACAAAAAACAGACCAGTGTCACAGTGAAGATGAAAGAGTCTGGACCCAGACTCAGTTTCCTACCTGTGAAATGGAAATAAGAACAGTACCTACTTCAAAGTGTTGTTCTGAGAACTGAACGAAACAGTATTTGTAAAGTGTTTTGGACGGGCCAGCACATAAAGGGCACTTGGTGTGTTATCATTGTTTCATTTTAATTATTATTATTCAAATCTTATAGCTAGAAACACGAATTGTAAGACTAGAGGATGCCTGTAGGGGATGCAGATGGGTGCTAGGTTAGTTTCACATCTAGCTATGCCGGGGTCTGAGGGAGCAAGCCCTCAGGAAGGCCTACTTCCCAGGAAGGCCTACTCGGGACCACCCTCTGGAGTTGTTCATGCTCACTCAGATGGGGATGCGGGGTCACAACACGCTCCACCTTCCTCCACAAAACTGGGTAGGAGAAACACGGCAGTAGTCTCAGTCCTGCCCCAGGGGAAACTCTACCATGACATGGCCATGTGACTGTGTCAGGCTTTATATCTAGATGACCACCAAGAGCCTCATGGACTCTTAAGCAGGGCTCTTGGGAGGTGAGTGGATCTTGGGGATACTATCTCAGCAGTGGATTAGCTGAATGTGCTGTGAGGAGGTGGGGCATGCTGGGAAGAGGTGGGTCACTGGGGGTGTGACCTGGGAAGGTGTATCTCCCTCCCTGACCCCTCCCTTCACTTGCTGCTTCCGGGATGCTGTGCGGTAAGCAGCTTTCCTCCTCCCAAGCCCTTCCACAGTGACTGTTAGGAGCCTGGTGACTATGGGCCAAAACTTCTGCAAACTGTGAGCCAAAATAAACCTTTCCTCCTTTAAGTTGTGGGTGTTGGGAACTGTGTGTAAGCGACAAAGAAAGTGACTAAGACAGTCTGTAACCACAGCTACTGGGTAAGGACCTCATGGCAGCAGGATCATCAGAATTAGTCCTATGGCCTCGGTAACACCATACCAGAAATAGGAAGTTTACTTAGGAAGCACTGCTATGTGCCAGACACTGATCTAGGTCCTTAACATCTGTGTACTCATTTGCCCTCGTGATACTTATGAAGCTGTTCTACAGATGAGGAAACTGAGGCAGGGAGAGGCCATACAGCTGGGAAGTGCCAAAGCTGGGTTCAAAGCCAGGGCATCTGACTCCTACTTGTAAAGTTAAGCAATATGAACAAAAAAAGAGGCTATTCTTCCGCCCAGTATTAGTTCTAGTCTTTTGTCACGTCCCCTCTAGGAAGAGTACGTAAAAGAAACACCTTAGTTTTCAAGCCTGGCAATCCTGGACTCAAATCTGGGCTTGGACCAGGGATGTAGCTCAGTAGCGCTGCGCCTGCCTGGCAAGTGCAAGGTCCTGAGTTCAATCCCTGGTACTAGAAAAAAAAATCAAAATCTAGGCTTGATTCTCTACCAGCTGATATCTTTATCAAGTCCTTTGAAAGCTCTGACTTAATTTTCCTCACCCCTAAAATGGAAACAATTATCTCTATTTCAGATAATTAAATGTTTACAGTGTTATTACAACCCTGGGATGCTTTAGCATTGTTTATAGCTTTGTCAGATTTTACTAGGTTTGACCTAAATGAACATTTTCTTTTTATGCCTCTCTCCCTCCCTTCCTCCCTTTCTTTCTTTTTCTTCCTTTCATTCTGTTTTGTTTTGTATTGTATTGTTTTGTTTGTTGAGACGGGGCCTCCCTACGTAGTCCAGGCTGGCCTCGAACTCATGCCTCAGCTTTCCAAGTGTTGAGATTACAGGCATGCACCACCATGCCCAGTCTCTTTCATGCCTCTTTCATGACCAAAATCATTTCTTAGGCCCATAACTATTCCTGACTACATGTTAAGTGCATGTATAAGAGGCTTAGAAGTGGCCCTACTGTATAATTCTATTTTCTTTCCTCTGTGTTTTCCTTCGTGGTTTTTTGTGAAAACACTTTTGTGTTTTCTTTTGTGTTTATCACTGTTTTTCTATTCTCCTATTTTTCTCACCTTTGTGCTCTGACTTTTTATTTTGTCCTTGTTTCCCTAACTTGATTCTGAATTGAGAGAGAACTAACAGTTCACTCTTAAATTTACAAGCACAACGTAGTCATGATGGTAACAGGAAGCATTAGTGTTCAGAAAGGGATATGGGGACTCTCTTAACTGGTGGTGGTTTACAAATTGATACAACATTTTTTAGAAGTATGAATCAAAAAGCATCAAAGTGTGCACACCCTGACCCAGAAGTCTATTTCTAGGAAACTGTTCTAGGAAATAATCATTATCCAATTAGCTTTTGCTCCATAACAAATCATCCCAAATTTAGTGGATTAAAATAACAAACATTTATTTTTCATGTTCTGTGGGTTGATTGGGTGGTTCTTCAGGACTGGGCCAGCTTAACAGGAGTTGGATGGTCTAGGGTGACCTAGGATGGTCTCATTTAGTATTTGGGCTTTGGCTGGATGTCTGAGCCCTGTTTCTATGTAATTTCTCCATGGCTTCTTCATGAAGTAGTCTCAGGATTCTAGACAACATAAAAATCTTTTATTTGCTAATGTCCCTGTTTGGCAAAGCAAGTCACATACTCAGGCTCAGATTCAGGGATGGAAAATAAACTCCCCACCCCCACCCCCAGCAGTACTTGGGTCTTCATCCTAAGCTACATCTCTAGGTAGTAGTTTTGTTTTGTTTTTGCTAGGATCTCACTAAATCACTAAGTTGCCTGGGCTTTGCTCAAAATTAGAATCTTCCTCCCTCAGCCTTCCAGAGTGGTTGGACTACAGGCATGCACCACACCCAGTCTAGACTCTACTTCTTAGTTGGAAGACTACAAAATATTGTGACCATTTTTTGTACAAGATTTGTTCACCACAGCACAATTTATAATAAAAATGGAGAGGGCCAGGGATTTAGCTCAGTGGTTCTGCCACCTGCCTCGAAAGCACAAGGTCCCAAGTTCAAAACCTGGTACCAAAAAAAAAATGGAGAAAGATTCAATGTTGAAGAACCCAGGGCTTGTTGAATAAATCAACCATCTATAAAATGGGATATTGTGCAACACTTACAAATAGTAGGAGTTGATTCTATGGAGAAACCTCCATAAATGAGTAGAGTTAGATGGGTGATAAAAAGATGTATAAAATTTCATTGTTTGTGAAGCAAAAATACATATGATCTTAAGCTGAAAAAAATTGGAAGGATATGCAACAAAATGTTAACATAAATATATAATTATGATTTTAAGTTCTTTATGTTTATCTGTATAGTAATAGCTAACATTACTATGTACCCTATATATGTTAATTTAAGTCTTGCAATACCTGGGAAGATATATTCTACCAATATCATTTTCTCTATTTTACAGGTGCAAAACATAAGACAGAGGGAAGCTTAATAACTTGCCAGAAATCACACAGCAGGTACAAGATTGAACTGAATCTAGACTCTCTGCTGCTAACCACTACACTAGTCCCTTTCAAAGTCAACTGATTTGTCCGAGATGTTTGACAAATCTATCAAGCATATCTTTGGTTTTAAACCTTTTTTAAAAATGAAGACCTTTTTATTGCAAATATAAGATACTGCAAAAGTATACAGAATAAAAGATTAAATTCATTCTGAAATAAACACATCAGTTCATTCGGTATCATCCTTAGAGATCATCAGGAGCAGTGCAGTATGTATATGCCCAGATCTTTAATTATACAGTAAGCCCCCAATTTAGGAACGAGTTCCATTCTGGGAGACTTGTTTGTAAGTCGGATTCCCTCATGAGCTGACAAAGTGAGTCTTATATTGTATGCCTGTGAAGATTCCCAACTTGAATGTTCAGAAGTCAGGAACTTGCTGTATGGATTTACATAGCTCAACCCTAGGTGCATGGGTATGTGTGTAGTAGGTGTGTGGACTGGTGCATGCCTTCTTCTACATACATGAAATTACACTCTACACTGATGACATTTTGCCAGTCCTTAAATCTGCCTTGTTCTTTTTCTTTTCTCTCCCTCCCTCCCTTTCTTTTTCTTTCTTTCTTTCTTTCTCTTTCTTTCTTCCTTTCTCTCTTTCTTTCTTTCAAACACATTATATTAGCCTTTGACTTCTACATGTGTGAACTTTATTTTATTTTATTTTTTGGTACCAGCAGTTGAACTCAGGACCTTGTGCTTGCGAGGCAGGTAGCAGAACCACTGAGCTAAATCCCTGGCCCTCTTTCTTTCTTTCTTTCTTTCTTTCTTTCTTTCTTTCTTTCTCTCTCTCTCTCTCTTTTTTTCTTTCTCTTTCTTTGTTTTTCTTTCTTTCCTATAACTTATCAGTGTCTTTTAAACAGAATGAGTCCTAGGGGCCAGGGATTTAGCTCAGTGGTTCCACCACCTGCCTCGAAGGCCCAAGGACCCAAGTTTGACCCCCAGTACCAAAAACAAAAACAAAAACAAATAAACAGAATGAGTCCTAGAAATACCCTCATAGATGGTGTGGGGTTCCTTTGAGAATCTGCCTCATTCTTTTTCTTTTCCTTACTTTCTTTTCTTTTCCTTTCTTTCTCCCTCTCTCTCTCTCTTTCTTTCTTTCCTTCAACTGACCAGTGTCTTTTAAACAAAATGAGTCCTGGAAATACCCTCATGGTGTGGGCTTGCTTTGAGGGGACAAGGTAGGAGGCAGAGGGCCCCAAGAGAATTTAAGGACAAAGATGGTCATGAGCGACTATAGTAAAAGGATCACCCCAAAATACTTGTAGCAGCTTGCATTTATCTCCTCAAGCGGCTGTAACAAAGTGCTGCAGAGTGGGTGGCTTGACACAACACAATGTGTTCCCTGGCAGTGTGGAGGCCAGCAGTGCAAGATGAACCTGTCAGCCGGGCCTCTCTGCCTCAGAGTGGAAAACCCTTCTGGACCCTGTCCAGTGCCTGGGTCCCAGCAATCTTTGCCCTGTAGCTCCATCCCTCCTGTCTCTGCCTCCTTCCTGTACCTTCTTCCCTGTGAAGGTACCCCTGTGCCTGTCCTCTTCTAATAAGGACACCAGTGATTGGACTTCAGGCTGTCTCTAATCCAGTATGACTTCATCTTTCTCCACTCCCCCCACCCCGGCAGTACTGGGGATTGAACCTACAGCTTTTGCACTGAGCTACAACCCCACCCCCCTTTCATCATTTTAAAAATTTAGGACAGCATCTTGCTGATGCCTAAGATGCCTAAGCTGAGCTCAAACTTGTGACCCTCTTGCCTCAGCCTCCCAGAGTGCTGAGAATACAGGTGTGCGCCACAACGGGTGGCTTGACTCTATCTTCATTTCATTACATCTGCAAGACCCCGTTTCTAAATAATGACAAATTTTAAGGTTACAGAGTAAACATGTTTTGTGGTACATCCCTGTTCAACCTACTTTACAGGTCTACGGTTTCCACTTACATAAAGATGGCGTTAAAGGGCCAGGGATTTAGCTCAGTGGCATGACGTTGGCCTCGCAAACGCAAGGTCCTGAGTTTGATCCCCAGTACAAAAAGAAAAAAGATGATGTTAATACTCAATTGCCTAAACATCTACCACCTTGTTTAGAATATAATGAGTAGTTACACTAGGTTTTGAGTGACTTTCAGTTGAGAAACTCAATGCCCTGGTGCACAACTCCAAATTTTTTATTTTTTTTTGGTACCGGGGATGGAACTCAGGACCTTGCACTTTTGAGGCAGGCAGTGGAACCACTGAGCTAAATCTCCAGCCCCTCCCTCCACATTTTTGCAACATAGCTGAAGTTTATTTATATACAGTGTTGCAGTATCTTTAAGGTGTTGCACTAGATCTTTTGCTTTAGCCACAATCCAGCATGCACAAGAGGGACAGGCATAAAACTATTTAAGATGGAACTAAACAAATGGATTCTAGGCTAAATCATAAAACCTCCGATCACTCTCATTCTGGGGAGAGAAAAGAGAAGAGTTTCGATCTCCCCACATGTGCTTGCATCTCGGCCTTGGCAAGAACTCCCATGGTTCTTTCTTCCACTTTAGGTGAGGTGTTCTTGTCGCCTCCTGAGATGACCCATGTCACCTCCAGGCAACTTCACTTACAGGTTCTAGCCAGGTGTGTTGGAACACCTATAATCTCAACACTCTGGAGGCTGAAGAAAGAGGATTGCAAGTCCTCAAGCTCAGACTCACCAAGCCCTGGGGGGGTGGGGGCCTGAGAGGTGTCTCAGTGCAAATGCCCTGCATTCAATCCCTAGTACTGGGGAAAAAATTAAAAATAGCTTCTGTCTTCTACTATCATTTCTGTGCTGCACACTAGACCATGGGGCTCAGAGAGCTATGCCAACGATGCAAACACACGGGGAAAGACTGTAAGGATATATGACAAAGGTTTTGTGTGATTTCCTTTATTTCCTAAAGTTATACAAGCACACATGAAATTTTTTCTTTTTAGATATGGTCTTGCTGTGTAGTTCAGGCTGACCTTAAACTCACTACATGGCCCAGGCTGGCCTTGAACTCGAGGCAATCCTCTTGCCTCAGCCTCCCAAGTGCTGGGATTACAGGCATGCACCACCATGAATCACTCTTTAACACCGTAATTATGGGGCTTTCTGATTAGGCTGTCAGACAGTGGCAGTCTGGATTTGAACTCGTGGCTGGACTACTTCCGGGAGGCAGGGTTTTCTGGACTCCAGGTGTCAGGGCTCTTCCTCCACCAGTATGAGCTTCCAGGTCTGCTTTGGCTCTCAAGACAGAGCAGAGGAGGGCTTGACAGGAGCTGAGTCCCAGGCCTGGGGCCCTGAGTGACAAGCTGTCCTCCCGCACCTCCTCCCCACCGAATACCCTCTAGGTCCCAGAAGACATCAGTCCTTGCATTTGTTTGCCTGATTGTTCCTGGACTAACCCTGAAGAGGAGGTGTATCTGGCCCTAAGAGCTGGGAAAGCGCCTCCCCTAGAGTGTGGCTGAACGCACAGAGTGATTACGATGCTTATCAGCGCTGTCTTCACGGCTGCTGAAGTGAGACGCCCCGGCCCACAAGGCCAGCGATTGCGCCAGAGCCCTCGCGCGCTGGCGAGCAGGTGACGCTGCTGCTGACGACCAGCCGGGGCGGGGGTGGAGGTGGCAAGAGTAAGGGGAAGAGGGCGTATTCCCGTGGTGAGGCCAGAAGCCTCCCTGGGTCGCCCGCCACGAGGCGAGCGCGGGGGGGGGGGCAGCGGGGGGGGCGAACGCGGGGGGGGGGAGCGCTCTGTCCTCTCCCTCCCGCTGCCCTCCCTCGGGACGCAAAGTAGCGGCCGTGTCCTCAGGCGATCCGGGCTTCCCCGCGTCACCGCAGCCGGGCGCCCCCCGCGGCGCTGCCGTTCACAGCTGCGACACTTAGGGCGCGAGCGGCTCCTGGGCGCGACGGGCTCTCGGAGCTGGGATTCCCGCGCCAAGCAGCAGGTCTGAGTTTGGGGGCTGCTCGGCTGCGCGCTCCCAGCGCCGAGTTGCAGAGTCCCTTCCCGGAGAGACTCTGGAGATAGACGCAGTGGCTCAGGGACACAGGGGAAGAGCACGGGCAAGTACGGAGAGGCAAAGCCAGATACACAGACAGGCTGACGCACGGACAGGCAGACAGGCAGGCAGCCGGGGACGGACAGACCCGGAGGAACAGCCTGGGGCCCGCACAGCCCGGGGCCCCACCCTCAGGCACCGCTTCCCGCCCTTGCTCCTGCCGGGCTGCGCCTTTCCCGCTCTCCGCGCCGCCTTCGGCCAGACGCGCCCTGCCAGCTGAGCCGCCGCACCGGGTCCCCCTTGCATACCTCTCCCAGCCTGGGGACCCGCTCGCGCCCAACCTTCCTCGGGGCCTGGGGGGCAGGTCCTGGGGGGCAGATCCGGTGCCCCAGAGCCACGTGCTGGCCGCGCCCCGCAGCGCTCGGCCCGCGCCCCGCCCCCTTCCGCCGGCGGCCCCGCCCCGCCCCCGCGCTCTGCCGCAGTCGGGCGCTCATCGTCATTCCGCGCTCGCCCCCGCCCCCGCCGCCCCCGCCCGGTCCCCGCCCGGTCCCCGCCGCCGCTGCCGCCGCCGCCTGCCCAGCGGCCCGGGAGGCGGAGGCGCGGGGGAGGAGGCCCCGCTCGCTCCGCAGTCCCGGATGCTGCATGACTTCATCCTTCCTCCGGCTCGCCCGCTGAGCTAGGGCCGGTCCGGCAGCGAGCCCGCCGCCCGCCGCCAGCACCGCGCCCGCCGCAGTCCCGCGTCCGCGCCCGCGCCCGCGCCCGCCCCGCGCCCGCCATGTCCGAGATCCTACCCTACAGCGAGGACAAGATGGGCCGCTTCGGCTCGGACCCCGAGGGCTCCGACCTCTCTTTCAGCTGCCGCCTGCAGGACACCAACTCCTTCTTCGCCGGTAACCAGGCCAAGCGACCCCCCAAGCTGGGCCAGATCGGCCGAGCCAAGCGAGGTACGCGGCCCGGGCCGGAGTCGCCGCCTGACCCAGAAACCCTCCCCGCCGAGCGGCCTCGGCTCTGGCCGCTCACCGCGCAGCCCGCCGCCCTCCGCCTGGGCTTGGGGGCGGGGGTCCCGGCCGCAGTGTAGTCTCCCGCTCGCCCTCTCCCGGGAACGCACTGGCCCGGATTCGACGCTTGCCACCTCTGGAAGCGGAGCCTGGGCACCTGGGCGGGGGGGAGGCCCCGCCGGGGCATCTGGGGCTGCTTGCAGGTGGGGACGCGGGTGCCGGGGCAGTTCTTCAGGATCAGATGCTGGCCGGGTCGGGCTTGTCGCCCAGAACCTACGGATGGAGAGGGGCGTTCTCCTGGAGGGCGGGAGCCTGGGCGTTTGGTTGTTCTGGTCGTTTGCCTGGGGACAGGGAGCGTGTCGCTGGCAGGATTGGAAGTGGGGCTGAAGAAGCGAGAGGTTTAGGTCGGGAGGGTTGGACTAGCTGGATGCCCGTCCGAGCCCCATTTGAGGAAGGGGTTCTGCTGGAGTGAGGGTTAGCGGGGGTTCCACAGGCGAGAGCCGTCCGATCGCCTCAGGCGGCGGGAGGGCTGGCCGGGGGACGGGGGGGGGTGGTGGACAGCCGCGCTCCGGCCAGGGGCGCCCCACCCCGGCAGGGGAAGGGGCTGTGGAGCGAGGCTCGGCGGCGGGAGAGTTGATGGTGAGGCCGAGGGGCGTCGCTGGGCCACGGCAGTCGCTGCAGAGGCGCGAGAAAAGGGGGCCGCTGTCACCACCGCCCCCCGAGGCCGCGCGGCTGACGCGCTTTCTCCCTGCGCAGTGGTGATCGAGGATGACCGGATAGACGACGTGCTGAAGGGGATGGGGGAGAAGCCGCCGTCCGGAGTGTAGACGCGCCGGCTCGGGCGGCGGGCTCCGGGCCCAGCCCCGCAGCGGCCAGGAGCGCGGGCCGGCGATGCGGCTGCCGGCGCCCCCCGCCCCGGCCCAGGCGCCCGCGGGCGGGGGCTGCAGGGCCGCGCCGCCGCCGGGCCAGTGCCGCCGTCGCCGGGCACTCCGGAGCTGTCCGCTTCAGCACCACGGCGGCGGCCCCGGTGGCAGTGGCGAGGACGCGCCCGGAGCCCGCCGCTGCCGCGCTCATGCACTTTAGAACCTCGAGCCGCAGCCCCACCCCGCACACCGGACGGACTCGCAGACCCGCGGCCCGCAGCCCCAGGCCCGCCCCCTCCCGCACGGCTCCCCTGCCCCGCCCCCTCCCGCCAGCCCGGTCTGCAGACCCGGCTGCGGCGTCGGAACCCGCGGCCAGGGACGTTTGGCTGCCACATCTGCATGAGCTTCTCGCCCACTAACCAGCCCTCTGGGCCATCCCCACCCTCACCCCGTCTGGCGTGGTCCTGGCCTCTTTCTAAGGGACTTCCTCGGCACATTTGTATTTTTATATCCGATTCTTTGTTTACTGGCTCTGCTCATGGTTCGTACCCCTGCCCCCCTCCCCCAGCCTCTGCCTTGCTCTTCTGCGCCTGGCAGATAGGACAGGTGTTGAGGCTGATGCGGGACAAGCCCCCAACATGGTAACCGACCACATGGCCACTCTGCCCAGGCCTGACCCCCAGCAGGCTCTCTGGCAGACTCCCCACCTCAAGGTATCACCTTTTAAGGGCCCAGATCTGACTTTACCTTGGACCCCTTCCTCCTACCCCTGGGAACCCAAGTGGGGCTGCTCTGCACCTTTGGATGACACCTGTGGACCTGGAGATGTTCTCAGCCCAGGGGTGTCCTTTGTAAATGTTCCTCCGTCCTCACTGTACAAGAGTGTGTGAATAAACACAGACCTCCGTGCGCGCGCGCGCGTGCGTGCGTGTGTATGTGTGTGTGTGCGCGCGCGCTCATGTGCTTACAACACCACTGCTGATTCGGGGGACTCAGGCCAGGCCAAAATGGAAGGGAGGCAGACAGGTACCGGGGAGCCTCAGATACACACTGCCGCTGAGGGAGGGAGGACAACTGAAGACAGGCAGGCCAACCTACCCTGGGGACACTGCAGTATGGTCACCTTGGGTACCCATGTACCCTAACCGGTGTTGGGCCTGCAGTTGGGGTCAGAAGCAGAAAGCAACCTGGATTCAAATGCTGCAGCCTCCTGTGAATAAATAAATGCAAGTAGGATGGGTTCTCCACGCTGGCTGTTGTGCAGGAGGGCTGTGTTAAGCTTGATCCCGGGGGATGGATCACTGGTGGTTTGGAATAGTGGATGAGGAGGTAGGGCACCCAGGAGAGATGTGAGGAATCCAAGAAGGAAGCCAGAAACCCAGGGGTCTGGACCCAGGCTGTATTGCTTCATGTGGGATTGCTCCCACCAGCTCCATGTGCACGAGGCCTCAGCATGTGAGGACCTTGGAACCAACCCTCAGCCCCGAGTCAGAAATTCCAACTCTAAGGAGCAGAGAACAGAAAGAGGAAGGGCTGGAGGACCACGCTTCCGCCTTCACAGCTGCATGCCACTGAGGAAGTCCTCTTGATCTGAGTCCTGGAGGAAGGAGGCGGGTGGGGGAGGCCTTGCGGGTGAGAGGAGCTGGGCCCCCAGGGCCAGCTGAGTCTCACTCAGCTCCCTGCCTTTGTGCATGAGGTAGAGGTAGAAGTGGAAGCCGCTGCCATAGGTTGCATGCCTCAGGGACCAGCCGTACTGGGCTTGAGCATAGTGTCTAGTCCGAAAGTGAGGGGCTGCTGAGGTCATTGAGACGAACCGGCCCCCAGGGAGCAGCACCCGGCTCACCTGCAAGGCAGACAGAGAAGTCATCAGTGATGAGTCATCTCCAGGTTCTCAAAGGTCAGTACCAGATGCCTTACCACTGAAACCTCAGTACCATCCTACATGTAGTAGCCCAGGCTGGCCATGGCAAAGCCCCTCCTCTGTCCCGGCCATCCAGGGGGTGGCACTATACTGTAGTCAGGGAGGAGCACGGGAGTGTGGGAGGCTCTGATTTCCTAGCAACTCTGTCACCTGTCTGAAACCTAGGTGCTACCTCATCCCTATGGCAACCCAGTAGCCAAACATCAACCTTTGTGAGCCTGGCCACTCCAGCCCCTTCTAATCTTGACCCAGTTTAACCACACTCCTAAGGGTGCTCCGGACAGACTTCCTGGCTTCTGAGTTCCTCTGGTCTCCTGAAACTTCAGCCCCTCTCCCCACCTCTTGGTCTGCTCTCCTCTCTTGTGTCTTTCTCACCTCACTCAGCACCTGGTCCACAGTGTGGACACCTTCAGAAGACACGATCCAGGGGTCCCGCTCCCCAGCCAGCAGGGCATCCAGGGTACCCTTCTCAAGTACCACGTCAAAGGAGTCATCAGGGAAGCCCAGTGCCCTCGCATCCATGGTCTCCCAGCGCAGCCTGGGGACGTGGGCATAGCGAGCCTGCATGGCGGCCACCACTACTGATGAGTAATCCACACTGGTCACGTTGGGAAAGCCTCCAAGGAACAGCTCGTAGCTCAAGGCACTGTTCCCGCAACCTGGCATAGGACAGGAAGGGTGGCAAAAGAGTAAGGGTTGTTTTGGTTCTCACCTTCCCCTGACTACTCATCCACCCTTGGCCCCATTTTTTCTCAGTCCAAACCTTCCAGCACTGAGGGGGAGGCAGCAAGCTGCAGAAATCACACAGCCCTGGGCACAAACCCTAGCTCCGTCATTCCTAGCTGTGAATACTGGGGCAAGTTGTTTCAATACCAAGAACTTGGATTTCCTACTCAGGAAAAAAAAATGAAGATAACAGTCGATAGCTAGCCTATGTGTAGGCTGTGATGCAGTACATTTAAGAACTAACATTTAAGGGATGGGCCGGGGATTTAGCTCAGTGGTTTCACTGCCTGCTGCGCAAGCTCAAGGACCCAAGTTCAATCCCTGGTACCAAAAAAAAAAGGGCCAGGGGTTTAGCTCAGTGGATCCGGCACCTGTCACGCAAGCACACGGTCCCAAGTTCGATCCCCGGTACCAAAAAAAAAAGAACACCTAGGGAGAAGCTGAAGGCACTCAGAACTCAGGAGTTCAAAGATCTGGATGCTGCTATCTCTGGTCACACAGCCATGGGAAATCATTCAAGTCATTGGACTTTAGTGTCCTCAAACTCAGGATGGGGATAATAATGGTATCATTAGGACCATTTCAGTCATTAGCCTGGTCTCGAACCAATTGGAGGATCTGGAATGATATCAACCTTGAGTAGGCTTCACATTAGGGATTACTTTGACTTCTGAGGCAGAATTAATAAACAAAGGGAAGACTAGTTGGGGAGACCGTGGAGCTGACCCTTGTGTGTACTGAGGAGCTGCTGAGTGAGCGCACCTGGTGGAAGGAGCCTGTGCTCTGGTGAACACAGCAAATGTGAAATCAGGAATCTTCCAGGTAATGCGGGGAGCATTTCAATAGGGGCAGGCTGTGGGAGCATATGAGAGGGCCTTCAACCCGACCAGGTGGATCAGATGAGTTTTAGGGGAGCCTAGCTACGCAGCACTTTGGGGGGAAATCAACACTGCAGTGGAAAGTATCTCGAATGCAGTCTCCAAGAGGGCAGGGTAAAGCTGGAGAGGGATGAGGGAAGCGGACTACAGCCCAATGGGGATGACTGCTTTGAAAGATCCAGCGGCCTCTTCCAGGCCCTCCCGTGGCCAGCTCAGCCTGAGAACAGGTCTGGATGACAGCTCCTGGCAGCCCTGCGTGGGGATCCCAGCTCTGGGAATTATGCTGCCTTTAATCCTCATTTACTTCCCTAAGAGGATCACAGGATCAGCTGTTGTGATAGCCCTAATCTAGCAGGGCTTGGCACTCAGACAGGGCATCAGAGGCAGCTGGCCAGTCCTCAGCAGTCCCTTCCCACGGTCTTCCTCAGCCTCTGGGGCTCAAGGAGAGTGTTGTCTCACCTGGAAAAGCCTAATGCATGTTTCCCCGCACTGCAGCCCCAACACATGCTAGCAGATACAGCGCAAAGAGTTGGAGGTAAGGGTGGCTGAATAGGAGACCCCAACTCAGCTCCAGGTTGAAATCCTACTGAGCCCTCTGACCACGGTTCCTTTATCACCTAGTACCTGACCTTTCATGTCTGCAGAACTCTGTTCAAACGCAGACAAACCCAAATTTCCTTCGTTCCTTCCCCTTGGCATCTGCCAAGAGACCTGGACCAAAGATGAAGGGAGAAAGAAATCCTGACCACAGGGCCAGTGATCCTTACAAAGCAGTAATTTCTCATTTCTGCTTCAATGATCTCATGCCCATAATTACAATTGGGCTTGGGAAGCAGAGCCCTGGAGAACTGATCCAAATCCAAAAACACGTTACACGGAAGCCAGACCTATAAGGATGGGACTGAGTTGAAGGCCAATCATTGATTCATAAGAAGAAAAATAACCACCATGGGAACGGACAAGTGAACTCTACTCCTGTTAGCCTCTTCTCTCCAGGAACTTGGAAGCCACATTATGATCAGAAGATTCCTATGGAGAATGGACTAAGCAAAGGTAGAGAATCAGAGAAGTATAGTTTCATGATAGCAGAGCTGGGACAGCCATTCACATGCCTTCACCTGGCACAAGGCTGTTCTAGTCACAGGGACTAGAAACACAGGTCCTCAGACAAGACAATGTTCTTTGGATGGCCCTGGCTCAACCATCCCCTAACTCTCAATTTCAATAATAATGGCATGGAGCACAGGATAGAATGCTTGCCTAGCAGGCACAAGGCCCTGGGTTCCACCCTTAGCACGGTAGTGATGATGATGACAGCTAACAGCCATGAACACCAGGTTTGCCCCTAAGTGCTTCATAATCCCTCAGCTTAGTTTCACAGCTCCATATAGAAGATACTATTGTTCCCATTCCCTTTTTCTAGATGGGGAAATTAAGGAAAGTGAATAAACAATGTTCCTAAGGTTACATGGTCAGAGGTAGAGCCACAATTTAAACCACAGCCAGAGCTCTTAAGCCACTAAGCTCAACGGCCTCCCATTTCCCCAGAGGTCCTGTCACCTTTAGTGGAGACATTCCTTCATAGGCTGTATCAATGTGATCCTCAGGCTGCAACTCACAATGTAATCCCTGGACTCCTTTCAGCAGAGTTCTAGGTGCCTCTCCACCGATCTGCAAGGGGGAGCAGCAGAACTAGAAGCTCTGGAGCCGACCATGGTGGTGCACACCTGCAATCCCAGCATTCAGATTGTTGTGAGTTCCAAGCCAGCTTGGGCTACACAGTGAGTTCAAGGCCAGCCTGAACTACATACTGTTTAAAAAAAAAAAAAAAGACCCAGGTCTGGGGATTTAGCTCAGTGGTTTCCTCGCCTGCTGCGCAAGCAAGAACAAGGACCCAAGTTCGATCCTCAGTACCAAAAAAAAAAAAAGACCTGGAAGCTCTGAAGCCAGAGGCACCCTTACTTCACTACTGCTGCACGAGGGGAGCAGAGGGGAACAGATACTGGCAGCGCTCTGACGATCCCCCCTCAGAGACCAGTTAGCAATTTTTGTATGTCCCTATGTTTAGGTGTGTTTTCACCTAACAGTTTACACCTGTGACTTTTCAAGTTGAATCCCCCTCAGGGAAAATTTGCCTGGCTTCTTCCCTATCCCTGTTCCCATTTCTCACCAATTTCTCCTGGGAGCTTTTACCTAACAAATGGCTTAGATATGAATTCTCACCTCAGAATTTGCTTCTGGGGAACCCAACTCAGACAAGGACCCACAGGAGAGATTGCTAAATTCAGCTCACCACCTTTGTTGCTATTGCTGTGGGGACTGAACCCATGGCCTGGTGCAAGCTAAGCAAGTGCTCTACCACTGAGCTACACACTCAGTCCTTTAAAATTTTTTCATTTATTTTTGCTAAACTGAGGGTTGAATTCAAGGATTTGCACATGCTAGGCAAGCGCTCTGTCACTGAGCTACATCCCCAGCCCTTAAAAAATTTTTTTTCAGACAAGATCTTGCTTGGGGATTGAATCCAGGGCCTGTGCACGGAGCTACATTCCCAGCCTTTTTATCTTAAAATTTTGAGTCTTCCCAAAGTGCTAGCATTATAGGTGTGCATCACCATGCCTGGATATCTAGACTGACCTTGAATTTCCCATCTTCTTGCCTCAGCCTCTTAAATAGTTTGGATTACAGGCATGTGCCACCACATCTGGCTTGCCACTTCTTTTTGTAATAAAGTTGTATTGGGATAGCTATTCTTACTCACTTACATATTGGATATATATATCCAATACAGAAGCAAAACTGAGTAGCTGTGACAGAGACCAAAGAGCCTAAAATATGTACCATCTGGCCCTGTTCAGTGAAGTTTACAGCCTGTCATGGTGGCTACTCAGGAGGCTGAGGCAGGAGGACCACAAGTATGAGGCTAGCCAGGGCAACTTAGTGAGACCCTGTCTCAAAATTTTAAAAGGCTCATTGTATAGCTCAGTGGTAAAGCACTCCTAGGTTGTTCAATCCCTAGTACCAGAAAAAAAGCAAAGGAAATAGTTTACAGACCCCCAACCTGGAGTAAGCCTCTTAATAGTTATCATTCACCTTTAGGGACTGTCATAAGGAGTAAGTAAGAAAGGGCCCAGCACATTCCCTGGCCCCTACCAGGTGCTCCACTTCTGTATGTTGAGGGGAAATGTAACATAGGGTCCTCCCAAGATGTAGTTACTGTTCCTAGATCTGGGAGATCCTTTCTGGAAGGCTTTTTTTCCCTTTTGAGGTTTAGAATTTTCATCCTTCTGATCTAGAAAAGGATTCTTTTTGGGAAAGCAGATTTTAAGGCAGTGTTACTTTGCCGACTACCAGCATGAAAATCAACTGTGGCACTTGTTGAAAACAGATTCCTGGAACACCTCTTAGACCAATCCTGGAATTAGAATCTCAGGGTGGGGTCCGGCTCTACAGGTGATTCTGATGGGCAGTAAAGCAGTTAAGCTTGAAAAACAAAGCCCTATGGTAAATCTGTAAAGAAATGCAATAGTTTACAATCACAAAATTCAAGAAACTGTTTATCTCTGGGGGAGGGGCTGGGGGGAACCACACCAAAAACGTTAAATGTACAAGACGCTTATTTTGCCAGTCATTCTGAAGATTCATGCACATCCAGTCTTCTTAAAAATCGGATATTTAAGTCTTTTGTTTGTTTTGTGGCACTGCAGTGAACCCCGGGCCTCACACATGCTAGCCAAGCACTCTACCACTTAGCTACATCCCCAGCCCTTTTTATTTTGAAGTAGGGACTCACTGAGTTGATCAGGCTGGCCTGGAACTCATAATCATTCTGCCTCATCCTGCTAAGGAGCTGGGATTACAGGCATATGCCACCACACCTGGCTTGTATTCGGGGTTTTTTTTTTTTTTTTTTTTTTTTTTTTTGGTACCTGGGATTGAACTCAGGTCTTTGTGCTTGTGAGCCAGGCGGCGGCACCACTGAGCTAAATCCCTGGCCCTAGTATTCATTTTTTTTAAGGCAAAGAAAATAAGGGAAAGAAATTTAAGTATTATGGGCAAGATTACAGAGCCAGTATCAGCTGAGCCAAGATTCCAACATAATTAGCTGCGTCCAGAGTCCAAGTTCTTAAGCACTAGATTATTCCTTTCTAATTCTAGTAATGTTCTATTTCACAAACTGAATATATTTAATAGATATTATATATAATGTTCTTTTTATGTGTATCAAATATTTCATTTAAATATAAGATTTTAGAGCTGGGGGTGGTGGCACACACCTGTGATCCCAGGACTCCTCTTGCTGAAGCAGGAGAATCACCGCGAGTTCGAGGCCAGCTTAGGCTATATAGTGAGTTCAAGGCCAACCTAAACTACATAGCGAGACCCTGTCTCCAAAAATAATTATACATACATACATACATAACAGCTTTACACAGAGCAAAATAAAAACTGTGACTGGAAAGAAACCCGTGGCTCACTCAAACGTCACTAAGCGCCTCCGAGGCAGACAGGCAGACGGTGGGAGAGCCCGAGGCAGGCAGCCGGACCTCAGATCGCACCTCCCGCCTTCAGTCCTTTGGGAAATCACACCAACCTCGGCTGCAGCTCCCCTCCGACCTCAGAGGGCGCTGTTCTCACTCTCACTTCGCGCGCCTCAGGACTAAGTTTCAGCCCAGGGCTCGAAAGAGTGCAAACTCCCTCTAAGTGACAGCGGCTCCAGGAGCCCCCTGGCGTGAACACAAAAGCGGTGGGCGACGTGCTCGAGGTGCCTGCAGTCCCATTTCTACAAGCGGAAAGCTCACCGCGATTCACGGCGTGTACTGTTAGGCGGCCCATTAGCCCTGAGACCGACTCGGTGCTTAGTCCTGCGGGGCCAGGGCCACCTCCCCAGTCTGGAGCAGGTCCTAGTCACCCCCACGCTCGGCTCCTAGGACTGTCCTCCTCCTGGTTGCCCCAGCGAATATGATTGGACTCTGAAGGCTATGGATCCTGGCTCGGGCGTCCAGGAAGAGGGGCGAACTGACTGGGGGAAACCGCGGGGCCGTCCGGCAGGCGCCCCGAGCCGGGCAGCGCCGGGACTACCCACCTAGCACCAGGATACGGTCCTCGGGCCGCAGCTCCGGCTCCAGGAGGGCACGGAAGGAGGAGAAGTTCCCGAACCACTCGTAGGGGGCGGAGTCGGCCGCGCCTCGGTAGCGCTGGTCCCAGTACTGGACCTCGCAGTACTCGAAGTTCCGCTCGGGCAACGCCGGCGAGGGAGAGGGGCAACCGGGAGAGGCCATACTCGCTGCAGCCTCCGGAGCCCGGCCCAGTAGCCAATCGAGAGCGCCGGAGGCGGGACCCTGGGGGCCCCGCCCACCTCTCGCGGTTGCTCAACACAAACACGTGGAACTTCCGTCTGGTGCCGGGCGCTCTTTGGAGAATCCTCCGGTTGGAAAGCCGAATCGGATCCTGAAGGCCCTGGCTGCCCAGTCACCTCGGAGGGCCACGCCTGGTGTCAGACTCACTCAGGCTCATCACTGCGACCTCTCGTGTTTCAGTTTCAACGGCTCCGCCCATTAAGCCTGAAAAGTAACTGGAGACTCACTTTTAATCAAGTCGTCTCTGATCTCCAGGAAGGCTCTGAAAGGAGGCGGGAGAGGTGCAGACAGGTGCTTTGCCCTCCAGTACAAACTCGAGTTTTTCCTGCACAGGCAAAGTGGAAATGAGCCTGGAATGCAGGAGGCAGGACTTGCTTTTCTGGGCAGACGTTCATCCTGTATTAGCGCCTGTGTGCCCGGCTGGGTATATACTGAGGAGTAAAACTTTGCTCCTGCTCTTACGGAGAGTGTAAACCACTGGAGAGATGTGGAAGAAATAATTTTAGTGGAGTAAGAACTGATTTGGGTCCCTCACCAGCAGCGCTTGGCTTGGTGAAACCTACCCCGCAGGGAGCGGAACCTAAGTGCCGAAAGGTTGAGTTTCCGGGGTGGTGGGCCCACTAGAGCGGCGCACTGTCAAGATGGCGGCTGGGCAGCGGAAACGCGGCCGGGCTGGTTCCGCGGCCCCGCAGGCCGGATTCTACAAACAATGGCTACAGCGCGCCTGGCAAGATCGGTGCCTACTGCTGCGGGAGCCGCGCTACACGCTGCAGGTGGCCTCCTGCCTCTGCCTGGCGGAGGTGGGCATCACCTTCTGGGTCATTCACAGGGTGGCATGTGAGTGCGCCGAACGGGAGAGGAGGTGAGGGAGGGAGATCAGACCCCTGATCCAAACTGGGATCCGGACTCGAAACTCCAAACTTGACTTCAAAGACCCTCGTTTGTCATTTTCAGACTTAAATTCCTTACTGGAGCCCCCAGCCTGTTCCGCAGAAAATGCGATCTTAATCCCGCCCCCATAAGGAAGGGGTCGACCCTAGAGTTTGACTTTCTGCCTTGACCATTCAGCCTGCCAGGCTAAGAAAGCAAACCAGCCTGGAAATCATTTCTGGGGTAGAATTAATTTACTGCTGCTCCTGTTTGTCTTTGTGTCTTTGGACACGTCACTTCCCTTTCCAGATCTCAATTTTCTCACCCATTTGATTCTGAGGTCCAGAAAGTAGCTTCACAACGATGGCATTTTGTGCCCTCTTGAGTCCATTAGGCATTATAGGTGGCTCCTTTCAACACTAAATCTAAACAGTGGGTTTAAGGCACTGGCTTCCTGGCTAAAGACAATTCAGTCAACACATATTTATTGAGCACTTATATGCCTAATGTGCTAGGTACCAGAGGTGTTAAGAGAGATGAATGTGGCCCAAACAAAGATAAACTAGCAGGCACCTCCGGTGCACCATACTGTGATAGTAGAGACAAGATGAACACAGGAGGTCCAAACCTGAGGAATCAGGGAAAGTTTCATAGTGATCCCTTGAAAGGTGGGTATGAACTAGCCAAGTGAGGAAAGAAAGAAAAGGGGAGGGGAAGAACCCCCAACAAAGGGGTGTCAAAAAAGATATCCTTGGAGGGCTGGGGATTTAGCTCAGTGGTTCCACCGGCCCCGAAAGCACAAGGACCTGAGTTCAATCCCTGGTACAAAAAAAAAAAACCAACAAAAAAAATATCCTTGGCCAGGGATGTAGCTCATTGGAGCCATGCCTGCCTGGCAAGTGCAAGGTCCTGAGTTTGATTCCTGGTATCAAAAAAGCCTATCCAGGCATCGTGGTGATCTCAGTGCTCCTAGAAGGATTGCTGTGAGTTTGAGGCTAATCTGGGCTACAGAGTGACTTCAAGGCCAACCTGAACTACATAGCAAGACCCTGTCTCAAAAAAAAAAAAAACAAAAACCCAAGTTCGATCCCCGGTACCAAAAAACAAACAAACAAACAAAGGAAAAAACAGCTGGAATGTAGAAAACTGACAATAGTAGTTTGAAACTGAGATGAAATTGCAGAAATTGAGATCAGATTTTGAAGAGATATAAAAGCCTTAAGGAGATAACATGGTATTTCAGAACTTGGGAGCCCTAACTGCAAAGCTTAGCTCACTGATCTTAAGCTACTCAATTAACTTTTAAGCTACCTAATTAACTTTTAGCCCCCTCTTGTAGAAATGGCCGTGATGGAGATTGATCTTTATCTTCAGAGTTTTAGGGAATCATTAAAGGGTTTTAAACAGAGAAACTTGATCATGATTTATATTGTAGGAAACTCTCCAATGCAAGGTGGAAAATAGACTGTAGTGGGGTGAAGGTGGAAGCCCATAAACCTAATTAGGAGAATACTGTCGGGCTACAGATTATGTTAGATCCAAAATGGAGTACATGGAACCTAGCAGAGAAAGATGAGCTGGTAGAGATAGTTAGGATGAATAGGCAAGACTTGTTGACTAAGGGTCAGAAATGAGAAAGATATATCAAAGATGTTACTTAGGGCCGGGCATTTAGCTCAGTGGTTTTGCCGCCTGCTACGCAAGCGCAAGGACCCGAGTTCAATCCCTGGTACCAAAAAGAAAAAGAAAAAAAAAATGTTACTTAGATTTGTGACCCAGTCAGCTAGGAGGTTGGCGGTGCTATTCCTAGAACCCAGGAAGGACAGCACATTGGGAATAGGAGGAAAGATTGTGAGTTCAATTATAGACACCCTGAGTTTAAGATACCAGGGTTTCCCAAGGGAATGACAAAGGGTGGTGTTAGAACCCCTGGGAATGGGCTGAACTCTTGTGCTTTGGTGTTCTGGGGACATAGGTGTGAGGGCAGGCAGTTTCTGGACTGAAAAGTAATGAGATTATCTTACCTTCTTCCAGACACAGAGATTGACTGGAAGGCCTACATGGCCCAGGTAGAAGGCGTCATTAATGGCACATATGACTATACACAGCTGCAGGGTGACACTGGACCACTTGTGTGAGTGGGGATAGAAGATTCCGGGAGGGTATGAAGGCCTGGCTAGGTACCAGACTGCTTGCCTTCCCTAGGCTCACATTCCCTGTCGTCTTCCAGCTACCCTGCTGGCTTTGTGTACATCTTCATGGGGCTGTACTATGCCACTGGCCGGGGCACTGACATTCGCATGGCCCAGAACATCTTTGCTGTGCTCTACCTGGCCACATTGCTGCTTGTTTTCTTGATCTACCACCAAACCTGCAAGGTGAGTCCATGCTGCCAGGACCAGAAGCCCCCAACCCGTGAGGATGGCCCAGGGGGATGGCTCAGGTTTGGGGAGCTGACCTTGTTTTCACTGTGCCTACCACTCAGGTGCCGCCCTTTGTCTTTTTCTTCATGTGCCTCACCTCTTACCGTGTCCACTCCATCTTTGTGCTGCGGCTCTTCAACGATCCTGTGGCCATGGCTCTGCTCTTCCTCAGCATCAACCTGTTCCTGGCCCAGCGCTGGGGCTGGGGCTGCTGCTTTTTCAGGTCAGCACCCTCCCTTCTGGCCCCTCCTCTTACTTTTTGCAACAGAGAGAGTAAGGGAGTGGTTACCCACAAGCTAAGTGCAGGACAGCATCCGTGGTTGGACTTAGCCCTTGTACACTTGAAATCCACATTCAGTCTGGGTGCAGGAACTAGATGTCTGGCCCTGCCCAGCCTGCTCCCTCAGCAGCTCCAAGTATGGGCCCATCCGCTGCTTGCTGGCAGGTGACGGTCGGTATAGCTGCAGGCCAGGGACACAGGCCTGGAGCTTGCCTCGACCCCTCCTCCCCATGCTCCCTGCAGCCTGGCAGTCTCTGTGAAGATGAATGTGCTGCTCTTTGCCCCTGGGTTGCTGTTCCTTCTCCTCACGAAGTTCGGCTTCCATAGTGCCCTCCCCAAGCTGGGCATCTGTGCTGGCCTTCAGGTACCCCTCTTTGCCCTTCCCCCTACTGGTGAAGGGGAGCCCACTCATCTGGCCTCCTTCCATCATTGAGGTTTCCTCAAAGCCGAGAGGTAGGATTTTGGAGTTGATTCTGAGCTGGCAGCCACCATGTCTGTTTTAGCTTTCATAACCCTAAAATAGAGCTATGGAACTAGCGGCTTCAGGCTTTAGCTATGCCTGTGGGTGACTTGGGGAGCCCAAGCCTCAGAGCCTTGTTCTTCCCTTCCTCCTCAGCTTCTCAGCTTGGGCGCTGGCATGAGGTGGCCGTGGGGAGGGGCTTTCTTGGTATTCTTGGTGGGAACTGGGGTCCCTCTGAAGGTCCCATCCTGCCCCTGCTCCCCTCAGTGATCGGCACGAGGCTGGGGCAAGCCTTGGCAGCCCTGCTGACATCACAACCCCCTCAGGTGGTGCTGGGGCTGCCCTTCCTCCTGGAGAACCCCATTGGCTACCTGTCTCGCTCCTTTGACCTCGGCCGCCAGTTTCTCTTCCGGTGGACAGTGAACTGGCGCTTCCTCCCGGAGGCGCTCTTCCTGCATCGCGCCTTCCACCTGGCACTGCTGGCTGCCCACCTCACCCTGCTCTTGCTGTTTGCCCTCTGCAGGTGGCACAGGTGAGAAGGGGACAGTAGGGTGAGCAGAGGTGGAGAGAGGAATAAAGAGCCTGGGCTGTGGGGCTACTTGGAGGGGATGTTAAGCTCCTGGGGATGAGGGTGGGTTTGGCCCGTGATGGGGGCTTAATAAATGTCCAGCTTGCTTCCCCCCAGGATGGGAGAAAGTATCCTGTCGCTGCTGAAGGACCCCTCCAAAAGGAAGGTCCCACCCCGGCCCCTCACACCCAATCATATCCTTTAAATCATGGAAAGGTAAGTCCTGTGCTCCAGGTGTCCAGTGCTGTCAGCCTCCAGTGACTGGTGCCCTGGGCCGGGAAGAAGAGCCCGTCTGCAGAGCTCTTCTTCTGCAGCACCGTGCCCAGCACTGCATCTGGAAGCGCGTTTTACTCTGAATTCTGAATGCCGAGCTGTGTAGCCAGCTGTGGTGGCACACGCCTATAATCCCAGCTCTTGGGAGGATGAGGCAGGAGGATAGAAATTTGAGCTATCTAGCAAGTTCCGGGCCACCCTGGACTACATAGACTCTCTCAATGAATGAATACAGGGGACCCTTGACTTAGGAACTCAATTTGTTCCCAGGGGCTGGTTGTAACAAGTTGCTCAATTGCCTTCAGAGTCTCTCTGCTGTATAATTTTAGGCTACACCTTCTTCCAGGCAGATCTCAGTGTCCCTAGGGAGACACTGACCCAGGATTTTTCAATTAACCCCACATAGGACAGGATGCTGTTGTGTTCCTTCCAGACTCTTTAAGGGTTAAGTCTGTATCTGAGACCATCTGGGAACACAAGTGGCTGGCATTCAGGTCATAACTCAAGACTTTGGTCCTTAAGTTAAAATTAAAATTCTGGTTACAACCCAGGTTGTTCGTATGTCAGGCTGGTCCTAACGCAGGGGTCCACCCTACATACCTATATATGTACAGAGCAGTATAAAGAATTGAGCTATAGCATGTGAGTGCTCACACGCTAGCCTAAGATTTCCATTCACTTAACATTGGAAGCACATGGGAGACCCTGAGATAGGGAGGTTCTCTTATGTGCACTTTGTAGATGGCAAAGTCAAGGCTTGAAGAGGCTGAGGTACCAGCGTCACGCAGCTCCTAAGTGAGGGATTTGCTCTCCCCAGGCCTTATGGTCCAGTGCACTTAGCTCGCCCACATAGAGGAGGGCCAGAGCCAGGGAAGTTCTGACCCCCAAACTTCTGCCCCCTATTTTGGGGCCCCTCTGCCCCCAACTCCTGCCCTTTTGGTTCCTGCCCTTGGCCTTGACCGTCACCTACAGATTGTGTCTACCCTCTTCACCTCCAACTTCATCGGCATCTGCTTCAGCCGCTCCCTCCACTACCAGTTCTACGTCTGGTACTTCCACACACTGCCCTACCTCCTGTGGGCCACACCTGCGGGCTGGCTCACACACCTGCTCAGGTATAGCGGGGATGTGTAGGCGTGAGGAGCCAGAGGGCCCTGGCCCTGGACCTGGACAGCGCTGAATGGAGCATTTCTCATCTCCAGGTTGCTGGTGCTCGGGCTCATTGAGCTCTCCTGGAACACGTACCCCGCCACGTCCTGCAGCTCTGCCGCCCTGCACGCCTGCCATGCCATCATCCTGCTGCAGCTCTGGCTGGGGCCGCAGCCTTTCCCCAAGAGCGGCCGGCAGGGCAGGAAGGCCCACTGAGACCAGGGGATGGGCTCTGGGCCCTTCTCCATAAACCTTGCCATATGCCCCTTTGTGCAGCCTGCATGGGGCAGGGGTGGATGGTGCCTGGCCCAGCTGTGAGGGGGACCCGGCTGATAAAGAACTTGGCACTCTGGGAGGCCAAGGCAGAAGGATCACAAGTTCAAGCCCATCCTGGGTAACTTAGTGACTTAGGCCCTGTGGCAAAATAAAAAGGGCCAGGACGTAGCTCAGAATGAAGACCTGGGGTTCCCCTCCAGTGCTGTGAAAGCTAAATTAGGATAAAGCCTCACTTGGGGGATTGGTCATAAGAGGCACTTTATTGCATAGGATTTGGGGACCGTGGCTCTCTCCCCTTCCACTGCAGCAGGAGCTCGGAGCATGGGGGAGAGAAGAGGGAGAGAGCACAGGGAGGCACTTTTCGTGGGGGCCAGGGGGTTGCAGGGAGGAATGAGGTGGTGGAGGACCGGCTGCCACCAGCAGCCTTGCCCAGCACCGAGGGGCGGCCCTCACATGTTCGCAGGGCTGTAGCACAGCAGGTGGAGCTGGAGGTTCTGGTCCCAGTGGCGCAGCAGCAGGAAGAGCCCGCGGGCAGCGGCCTTGAGGGCAGCCAGGTCGAGGCCATCGGGCAGGTGCTGAGCCTGCAGCCAGCAGTCGGCCTTGGCCGCCGTCAGTTCCCACTCGCAGAAGGCGGCGGCGCAGCGGTGCTCCAGCCACGCGAGCGCCACGGCCGTGGCCCAGCTGCGGCCTCGCAGGTCGGCACCGTCCGCCCCGTCCGAGGCCTCGGTGTCGGAGCCCCGGCCGCTGTCCGCCTGCCCCTGACCCTCGGAGCCCGAGCTGGGGGTCGGGCTGCAGGAGGCCGTGGCGCCGTCGCCCTGGCCCACCCCGGGGCCCAGGAGCGCCCAGGGAGATGAGCCCGAAGCGGGGCTGAGGCTGGCGCGGTGCGCGGCGAAGGGCGAGGCGCGGTACAGGCGCTCCTTCGGGATGCGCACCGCGGCGCAGAAGGGCGCGTCCAGGCGGAAGCAGCCCAGCGCCTCCTGCAGCCGCACCTGAGGAGAGAGGAGGTGGGGGGAGAAGGCCGGGACGGTGCCCTGGCTGGCGTCGCCACCCTCCCTCCGCCTCCCGAGTCCTCACCAGGGCCAGGTAGTCGTGGTCACTGCCCTCGCTGTTGCCCTCACTGGCCGGCCCTGCGTCCGGGCTGCAGAGTCTGCGGCGGCGGCCCAGGCTGAGCCAGGAAGGAGGCTGGGGGAGCGGGCGGTGAGGACCTCCTGCGGGGGCCGTGGGGTCCCCCAGAGCTGCCCTGCAGTTGTCATTGTGGTCCAGGTGCTGGGCACCTGCAGAGAGCCTCTCTGAAGTCCTGTGGCGGGGCCAGCCCGGTGGGGCCTTACCCTTTCCCGCCTGGGTGATACCTTCAGAGGGCTCTGCCGTGGGCAGAGCAGCTGCGTCTAGTCGGCCCTCAGAGGCAGAAGACGCAGCCGGGGGCTCTGCTGGTTCTGCAGGGAACGTGACAGCTTTGTGTGGTGGATAGGCAGTGAGGTGACAGGCCCTCCTGAGAGTTCACAGGAGGGGAGGGAACCCTACCTGAGCTCCGAACCTGCAGAGCCTCCGGCAGCACCTCCCTGGTGGCAGCGTCCACAGCTACTGGGCAGGTGAAGCAGGATGGGGCCAAGCTGACCTTGCTCGTCTGAAGGGCTCGGAGCAGGGACCTCCTCGCATGGCCTATGAATCAAGAAGCCTGTGCTGAGCACCCACCCTCCATGGGGCTGCTGAAAATATCAAGGTGACCCCAAGCTTCTCCCTCCGTGCACTTGTGAACAGTGTGGTACCATCTCAGCCCCAAACCAGCTCAGACTCCCTCACTTCGACAAGAAGTGGTCGGGCTGGGCACTCAGCCTGTAATAGGGTAGGAGCCCCTGGCCTCGGGAAGGCAAGTGTCTGGGCTCCACTCAGGAACATTGCCTGCTTCCTTTCCTCCACTCTTCCGTGCTGTCCCACAGAACTTCCTGTGCTGTGGAAATGTTCTGTGTCTGCATGGTCCATGTGACTAGTGGGTACTTCAAGTGTGGCTAGTGCAACTCAGGGACTGAAATTGTGTGTGTGTGTGTGTGCGCGCGCGAGTGCTGTACTGGGGTTGAACCCAGGACCTTGCACTGAGCTACATCCCCATGCCCAGCTTCCCAGCCCTTTTTTATTTTTTGAGATAAGGTCTCACTAAAATTGCCCAGGCTGGGCTCAACCTTGTGATCCTCCTGCCTCAGCCTCCCTAGAAGCTGGGAGCACGTGTTGATCACCATGCCTGGCTGGATTTCTTATCAGTGTGATGAGCCATCTCAAATCATTTGTGAACAAAATCGGGAACAGACAGTGACCCTTGGCCTGTCCCACGCCCCGGGGCCTGACTCCGCCCACCAGCAACTCACCCCGCTCAGCCGCACTCTCTGCCCCTCCTCGGAGAGCCAGCTGTTCGTTGTCCCGAACCACAGAGGCTGCCGTCAGGCGGTGGAATGCTTGGTCCCAAGCAGCCTCTCTCCCAGGGGGCGATGGAGGCCTTGAGCCATCCCTGAGCCCCCACAGTGTCTCCAGCCCAACACCCACCTCCCAGCACATGGGCTGCTCCCCACACAGGCCCCGGATCACCACATGGCAGTGGGGGGCCTGGGGCGGCAGTGGCTCAGCTGGAGGGGCCGGCTCCTCCCTGGGGGGCACCGCTGTGAACGAGAAGGGTGGCTCCATCCACATGTCCCAGTCCATGGTGCCTGGGGAAAGCAGGTTTCCTGGTGAGAGAAGACGGCTGGGGTGAGGGCGATGTGCAGCCCCAGGCACCAAGGTCCTTGGTGTCAGGGAAGCCACCTCCCCATCCAGCCTTACCTGAGTCATCCAGGCCCTGACCCAGCTGTTGGCCTGGCTTTAGGACAGCCCCATCCAGCACTGCGCCCAGAGAGGGGTGCCGAGGTTGGCCGGGCACTGGGTTTGCCCAGCCTGGCGGGGATGAGAGACTTCGGCCAACCAGAGCAGCTCTGTGCTGCCGGCCCAGCACCTCAGCACTCAGGGCTCCTGCCTGCTTGGGAGAGGTGGGGCCACTGGTCAAGGAACGCAGAGCTTCCTGTCTCTGTCCACCGTGCATAGCTGGCTACGTGCTCCTGTAAGCTCACCCACTCCCTCTCCCACTTAAAGTTGGTGCTTTCGTCTATGTTTTCCTTATGTCTTCTCCTTCTTTACCTAGCTACGTCTACTTATTCTTCCAGATGTGACTCTTAGTCTCCTGACTCCCTCTGGACAGTTGCCACTCTGGCTCTGCGCTCCTGTGATGGAACCATGTCCTGTGTTCCTCACTGGCTGTTGCGTGTTGTTATTATAGATGTATCCATCTATCTCCTAGCTAGACTTAATCATCAGCCTCACACCACGTGCAGCACGTGGCAGGTGGTAAATACATTTTGCTGGCTACTTGATGGATAAATGTGGGCCGAGTCTTCTCACCTTCAATGAAGCCTGTGGGGGTGCAGGCAGCGGGCAGGACTGGGAGCCCACAGGTTCCCCCCAGGCCAGGCTGCGGCAGCCCTGCTGAGAAGGGGGATCCAGGGGGAAGGTGCCCTCCGGGGAGCCAGGGCCCTGGGAGCCTGGGGACTCACTGCTCCCAGTGGAGCCTGGCCCTGGCTCGGGGCTGGCAGAGCAGTGGGTGAGGACGTACTGCTCCTGGATATATGAGGACTGGAAGATGCGGCGCCATATGGCCGTGTTGGAGGAGGGATTGGGTCCCGGGTCTGTGACCGGGTCCGTCAGAGCATCCGTACCTGTTGGGCAGAGAAGAATGGGCCCCGGCCCTGTCCCCTCCCCCCACCCTCTCTGTCCCAGCCCCACACATCCGCTGGGTGCTCACTCTGCTCTGAGTCCCTGGCACCCCATGGGCTGGACAGCTCTGCGGACACAGTGCCCGTTCCTAGTGGCTCTGAGGTGCCAGTCAGCTCAGTGCCAGGGCTGATGACAGATGGCACCTCCTCTGGGGATGGGAACACAGAGCCACCAAAGCTCTGCCAGCCAGGCTCTTGCCCCTAAGAGAAATAGCACGGAGAAAAAAATCGATGGTAGCTATACACTGCCTCTTTCCAAACAGGATCTAACAGTGGAAGTAATGAAGCTAATAAACTGGAAGCGAAAGACGGCTACTAGGGGAGGAGGAAACAGACATGTTAGCATGGGTTAGCAGAACTGCTGCACAGCTGAGCTTTGGGCTTGGTCTTGAGCTTCCTGGAAGCCAGGTAATAAAAAGGCAAACAATCTATTATATGGTTCTCATAATAAAAAAGGAAGAAGGGCCCGGGGATTTAGCTCAGTGGTGCTGTTGCCTGCCTTGAAAACACAAGGTCCTGAGTTCAATCCCTGGTACCAAAAATAAATAAATAAGGAAGAACCATCCTTGGTTCTTCTAGGTAAATGCAGCTTTTCATTTAGAAAGAAAAGAATTCTCCAATTCCTGCTATGTGTGACATAGCCTGCGAAGGGCACTAGAGCCGTGAACTCTGGTTACAGCAACCGATGACAAGCCTCATTTACGCGGGAGGAAAAGAGCTCCGTCCGAGAGGTTACGTGACTTGGGTTGTCAGAGGTAGAGCCAGGGCCGGAGACTGCATCTCCGTGAAGACCACCCGTCTCTGTCCTGAGCGTAGCAGGGGTGTATCCGTCGGCATAAGCCACTGTGTGAGAGTGAGCAACCCTTTTGACAAAAGCATCACAGCGAGTGCTGGAGCTGTTTGGTGGCTGTGAGCTTCAGTGAGAAACAAGGCAACGCCTTACAGGACAGCTCCCTGCAGACCCAAGGAGAGGGGTGGGATGTATCACCCCGGGGGTCCAAGTGCAAGTCTGTGGAGCCCTAGATGCCAACAGAGGAGTCCCGTGAGAGAGGCAGGGGGAGAGGAGGGCTCTGAAGCCCCCGCCCAGACGTACCCCCAGAGGCCGGGTCCGGAAGCCATCCGTCCTGAAGAGTGAGCAGTAGCCGAGCAGCTGGTCCCCAGGGTAGAGGGCCGGGATCTCCCTCGGGGTCAGCAGGGCCTCCACGGCATCAGGCACGAACCAGTCCACAGAGATGTCACTGAGAGCGGGCTCCAGCGCCTTCCGCAGAGCCTGCACCAGCTTCGGGGAGCAGCCAGAGGGGGGACACAGACATCGGGGTGTCACAGCCAGACGGGGCAAACAAGGTGCTCTTCTCTGATGGCGTCTGCCCAGCCCTGGACTGATAGGGAATAGGGTCGGGCTGGGATCAAGACAAAGAAGGCTCTGGGAGTCTGAGGCAGGAGGATCACAAGTTTAAGACCAGTCTGGGCAACTTAGTGAGACCCTCTGCCAAAAATAAAAGCCAGGTTGGACACACAGCTCAGAGCAAAGACCCTGGGTTCAGGTCCCAGGGAGGGGGGCGGGAGTAAAGCAGGGTGAGGGTGCTTGGTTCTCGGGGCTTGGTCTGTTCCTGGCCTGAGCTTTGTGCTGTGGATGGGACAAGACTTCTGAGGACGAGATTCATTTCCTAAGATCTGGGCACCCTACTCAGGTAGGGTGCCCAGAGCCCCTGCCCAATGGGGCTCCATGACTTGCGAGGACTTCCAGAGCAGAGCACTGGGCCCAGCTCACTCACCATGGGCTGCAGCCTCTCCCCGGGCCGCAGAAAGTGGGCCCTGCCCCTGCTGAGCACCGCCAGCCCCTGGAGCAGCTGACGGCAGCCGGATCCCAGCCCGAAGGAGAAGCACCTGATGAGGAGGGCAAGCAGCTGTGACCTTCAGTAGCGCTCCGCTCCAGAGGGCTCAGTCCTGGGCACTGGCTCTGCCCATTCCGTACCTGGCTGCCCCCCGGTGCCACCTCATGAGCTCCAGGGCTTGGTGGGTGGTGGCAGCCCCAGGCGAGGCAGCAGTGAGCAGGAACAGCTGCCGAGGGTGAGCCCTGTGCTGAGGCTGCCCCAAGGCCCAGTCGAGTGCAGCCAGGACATCTGGGGGACCCCATGCCACCTGCAGGGCCTCAATGTTCTCACAGATGAGCTGCACGGTGTCCTGGACAGAGGCGCACAGGCTGGGCAGGGCTGTGCTGAGTTGGCCCCACGGGGTCCCCAACCCACATCACACTCACATTGCTGCAGGCCCGGCTCTCGGGGAAGAGAGGTTGCACGGAGGTCCCAAACGTGGTCAGGTTGACAAGGGTCTGAGATGGGAGGGACTTCACAGCCAGCACAATGGCATCCTGGAGAGGCGGAGAGAGGACGGCCGATTGCTCACCAGCTCCGGGCCAAGATAAAATGAGGGCTGGCCGAGGTCACCCAGGGGAGGCACTGCCTGTGAGGGATGAGTGTGCAGGACCCTGGTGCCAGGGACAGTGTGGGCAGGAGATGGAGGGGGAGATGAATCAGACTCCGAGACTGGGTTGCCAGTGCAACTCTGGCTCTTGGAATCTGGAAGCGACACACGTGTGAGTGTATGACAAAAGCAAGGCTGATTGTGTGCGTGCAAAGATGATGTCTGAAGCAGCAAGGAGAATGGCCGCTGGAGGCCGCCCCCGGCTCCCCTGTGACCCACCGCCCCCAGCCCACGGCCGCCCCCAGGGAGCCCTGGCCTTGTGAGCTGCGCTGCTGCCATCCAGGAGGAAGAGAAGCTCCCGAGTCACTGTGTCCAGGCGCCCAGGGCTGGAGCTGAGGTCTGGGCAGAAGCTCAGCACCAGCACAGGGTTCAGCAGGATGTCCTTGTGGAAGCGGCGCTGCAGGAACCACACCTGGCGGGGAGCCTGCGTCAGCCCAGGGGTACTTAGTGGAGCCCTGTCCAGGCCGGCAGGGGGACCTGGGCCTGGGGGGCTTTCTGTCCACTTCTCCCAGAAGGGCAGCTTTGCAGTGATCTGGATGAAGGCTGTGGGAGGCTGCCCCCTGCTTGTGTCCAACCACACCCTACCAGTCACTGGGGGAAGCTCACGAAGTCCCCCATGACAGTACCCCTCTGGCCTCTGCCATGGGCCGGGGTGGCAGCCAGGAGAGGTCTTGCTGAGAGAAGAGGCCCTGCCCCAGCCCAACACGAGCCCGTGCCTCACACAACACACCTGCCGGTCCCCGGCGCTGTCCTGTCGCTGTCGCTGCAGCCTCTGGAAATCCCGGCGGGCCCTCACCTGGGCTTCGTATTCTTCAGCGCTCTGGCTGCCGGCCTCCAGCATCAAGTGTGGCTGGTGGGGCTCTGAGAGGAGGGCGACACAGCTCTGTCAGGAAAACCCCCTCCTCTGCCTGGAGCCGTATCCCCAGCCCTTCTTTCTTAAATATGGAAACAGGGTCTCCCCAAGTTTGCTAAGTTGCTCAAGGTGGGCTTGGACTTGTGATCCTCCCGCCTCAGCCTCCCAGAGTGCTGGCAGTACGGGCGTTTGCCCCTGTAGGTCCAGGCTCTGTGCACCACGGGCCGTCCTCACTGAGGACTCGGCCTGTCCGGCCTGGGGCCCTGAAATCTGCATTTGCAAACTCTTCCTTTCCACTGTGTGGCCCAGGCTCTTACCGCTGGGGTGCAGCAGGATCTCCAAGGACCGGTCACATCGGTGGCCCTCGGCCAGTGTGACACAGATGGTGGCAGCAGAGCTGGCGTGGGGGGGGGCGTCTGCCCGCAGGGCATGTGAGGGGCTCTCCAGGCCTGAGGGACAGAGAGGCAGAGAGGGGTGACGGTCACCTCAGCCCAGGACAGCAGCAAGAGCACCAACAGCACCTCCTGGAGGCCCGCGTCTGAGGACTGGGGCTGATAGCAACTCAGATGGGTGAGGGCGGCTCTGCTCTCCTGGGCTGGGACCTGCATTTCCAGCTCTGTTCTGGGCTGGTTGCTGAGTTACACATCAACCAATTAGCGCCCTCCGCTACCTCTTGCACCAAGAAAATCCTTTTCACCCTGTGGACTGGTCCATTCTAAGTGTCTGTCCTGCCACGGGGAGGATATATACACAAATAAATCACACTGATAAAAGTGTGTGTGTAGAAGTGGCCAGGGTGCTCCCAGCTTTAAGACTTCAGCCTTCACTCAGTCCCTGTCTTCCTTTTGTCCTGTGCTCCATCTCTGAGCCTGGCATTCTTTTCCAGGCTGATGCCCCAGCCAGGCCCACCTGCCAGCAGGCACGGTCCAGTCACCAGCATCTCGAAGGAGAAGGTGTAGGGGGCAGGGCATCGGGCAGGGCCTGAGAACACGTCTGTGGGGGCCGCTGGCTCCTCCCGGGGCAGCCCTTCCTCCTGAGGGCTGCCCACACCAAAGCAGCTGGTGGGGCTGGAAGGGAGCATGAGGAAGGGTCACCCCCAAGCCCCCAGCCCCAGAGGCCCAGTGGCCCCCCACCCCCTCCCCCTGTCCAGCCCCTGGGGCATCCTGCTGAGCCCCCCTCACCCGCACTAGACCTACAGAAGCCAAGGAAGGGACGAAGAGAATCACCATAGGCCCAACCTGTCGTCACAGAGCCCCGGAGGCCTGGGGGGCCCTGGTGGGTCTGGTGGGACCAGTGGGGTGAGCACGCAGGGCAGAGCCACGTGCAGCACCCCATCGGGCCTGGAGGGGAGCTCCCGGCTGCTGCTCAGGGTCACTGTCATGGTGCCGGCGGGGGCGATAAGGCCCGTGGGCAGCACCAGCGTGGACCGGGCCTGGGCCAGATCCAAGACAAGGTGACCTGTGATGAGTGAGACAGGGAATCAGAGGGGACTGGCGGAAGACAGAATGAGGAGCAGGCACCGAGTTGGGGGACTTCGCATGGCTGGCAGGACACTGGGGATGCAGCGTGGAGACAGATGTGAAACGGATGGTGGGTGAGGTGGGGTGATGCTAGACGGCACCAGCTGTCACCAGCTGGGAGAGGGGTGGTGACCCCGCTCCCAGGGAGGCATGGAGAAGGGGACAGACCCATCCCCAAGTGCTGGGGGGCCACAGCCTCTGCTCTCCTCCCCTGCCTGCCCTTTCAGGCTCAGCCTTCTGGGTACCGTCATCCTAAAAGACGCCCCCTGTGGACGGACCTGTCCCTCTGGCCCGGGACTGGCTACGCTGGCCCGGGACTGGCTACGCTCACAAATTCCCATCTCATGAACATCAATGGCTCCCCAGGGCCCACCAGGGCGGCTCCAGAGGTTTCTACCTGGGAGGAGGGCAGGGGCAGTGATCTGCTTGGAAGCAGGCTGGAGGGTGTAAAACCTCTGCATGGAACATCTGCATACCAGGCACCCATTTTATTCAGATCACAGGTTCATTTGAGGAGTGGCAAGTCCATCTGGCCCTAGCCCACCTTTCTAGCCCTACACTACCTCACCTCCCCACAAGAGGCATTTGTTCATCCTTTTAAGAACCACTTGCTGAATAAAAGAAGGGAAGAAAATGAAAGAAAAGGAAAGAAGTACAGTAAGAAGGAAAGGGGCTTCCATCCCGGCCAGCAGAGGCCCATACAGTGGAGAGAATACTGCATCAGGCTGTGAAGCTCAGCTTTGTTATTTCTAATTGTGTCCTTTGGCAACCTTCTCAGGAGAATCAGTTTCTCCATCCATAAAATGGGGAACGTGATAACTATACATCAGAGCCTGTGGTGAGCAGTAAGTGGCAGAATGTATACAAAGCATCCAGTGTATAAATACATAAATAGGTTTGTATTATTCTCCTCACCAAAGGGGGAAGGGGAACAACCCACATGACACACCTGTCCCAGTAGGTGACAGCAGAGCCAGGGCTTTGCAAAGGGTAAATCACCATACCCATGAGGTGCCGGGCGGCTACCCAGTATGACCTCCTCACAAACCTCTGCTCCCCTCCACCAGTCCCAGGCTGGCTCCTCCTCCTTAGGGAACATCCCTGAACCCAGAGCCCCCTTTGCCTCTAACCACCTGCCAACTCTCAAGACACTGGATTCTGTCCCTCTTCTCACCCGGATGGTAAATGGCATGGGCAGGAATCAATGAAATGAGTGAAGAAATGAAGGAATGAAGTGCAAGCCACAGAACCCAGCGCAGGCCTCAGCATCGGTCTCCATCCCCACTGGGCCCCTCTGTGCCGGGCTCTGCGTGAGGAGCTGGGACTTGGAGGTGACCAAGCTCTGTCCTGAGCTCAGGAGCTAACGCTTCAGAGGGGGAAGCAGCCATGCGGACGGGCGACAAGGACTCTCCCTAGAAAGTGCTGTAATGAGGTGGCCCAAAAAGGCCGGGGAGCAAGGGAACATGCATTAATTATTTGTGGCAGAGTAAGGGAGGCTTTCCAAGGAGTGACATCTGAGTGCATCTTAAAACGTGCTCGTGAGGAGAGAAGGGAAGACAGAGTGGGGAGGTCAGTGAGTGAGGGCCAGGGTTGCACTGCCCCAGGGGGAGTGGAGCCTCCAGGACTACAGGGTGAGGGGCAGGAGGCAGCTCTGGGGGCAGGGCTGCTCCGCCCGGGCAGTAAGGGCCTCAGGCCCAGCAAGCTTGGCACTGCGGGGCCACATCCCCCAGACCCCGGAGTCCACCGGGGTAAGGGTGCGGCTGCGTGGATGAGAACACGGTGCGGAGGAGCGGGAGGGCGGGAGCCGAGCGGGCGGGGCGGGGCCCCGGCCTGGCCCCACTCACCCTGCGCGCAGCGACGGGGCGTGGACGCCCCCGACCCGGGGCCCAGCGCGCGGCAGCAGGCGGCCTGCGAGCGGCGCCGGCTCTGCAGCTGGAAGGACACGCGCCGTCCGGCCGCCTCGGCCTCGAAGCCCGACACCACTTCGGCCTCGGCGAGCGGGTACACGAAGACGCCTGCCGGAGGGAGGCAGGGCTGGATGCGGGCCGGCGGCCGGGGGCGGCGGAGGGCTCCCCCCGCCCGCGCCCGTGCCGGGCCTCACCGTCCACCGGCTGCGGCTGCGGGTTGCGGTAGGTGAGCCGCGCCCGCAGGCTGAGGCAGGGGCCGTTGGCACAGGCCCGGACCCAGGAGTCCGTGAGGGGCAGCGGCGTCCAGCTGGAGGGGCAGTAGAGGCCGGGCATGGTGCCCGGCGCGGGGCGCGGCCTGCAGGGGGCGCGGGCCGAGCGGGACCCGGGCGGGCAGGTGGCGGGGCAGAGGCGGGACGGGCGCCCTCGCGCGTTGCCTGGGACCCCGGAGGCCGAGAGTTAATGATTAACCCGGCCGCGGGCGCCTGAGAGTCCGGCCCCCGGGTCCCTGGGGTGGGGGAGCCACAGCTGCTTGTCACTCGCCCCCGTACCTGGCGGCCCCCGGGGTTCCCCGCGGCTCCCCGCGGCTGCCAGCTGTCGGAAGATGCGCGGGTGGGGAGCAGGCTTTAAAGGGCCAGCATCTTCCCGGCGGCCCGGCCGGAGAGGGATGTGCAGCGGGAAGCACCGCGGGCTTTATCCTGCGGTCTGGGGAGGGAGGGCAGGGTTGGGGGTGGAAAAGAGGGGCGCTTTGGGAGCCCTGGCCCGGAGAGGCGTCCGAGCACGGGAGTCCCCGCCACCAGATCTCAAGTCGCCGCCGTCTGCACCCGGGTCTCGGGGTCGTCCCCCTCCCTGCGCGCACGCCGGCCTCACCGCCGCTGCTCCGCGGAGTCCCAGGCGTTGCGACCGTACCCGGTGGGTGGCCCCGCACCTGCGGGGCGCTGGCTCGGGACTCCGCCCCGGTGGCTGCGAGTCCGGCAAGGGGCGTCTGGACTGCCGAGGTCCCTCCCCGCCCCGCCCCGCCCCGCCTGCAGCCGGGCTGTCCCCCCCTCCCCCTCCTCCCCTCCCCCCCCCTCCTCCGCATGGAGCTGCGGGGGCCGGGGGCCACACCGCACTGCAGGGACCCAGGCCTCCGCGGCCCCACCCTTTCGGTCCCTGGGGAGCCTGCAAGTCCAGCCCTGCAGCGACCCCAGCCTGGCACCTGCCCACTTTCCCTTCGCTGCAGTGAGTCTCGCTGCAGCCGGAAGCAGCCAGCCTGGCGGCCGCCGCAGCACCACCCCCTACTTTTGGACCGTGGCTGTGGCCGCCCGGCTTCTGCTGTTCCGAGGCTTTGAGAGCGAAGGGTCCAGCTAAGGGGTGCAGACTGTCCCTGTCACAGCAGTGTCGTCCCCCCACCCCCAATCACTGCATCGCCCCGGGAGAAACAGTCCTGCTTGCGGGCAGAGTCTTCCCGCGTGGGACAGCGTCCCCTGCAGCACCCTAGCCTCGTCTGTGAGACCTCTCCCGGGAGCCCCGTGGGAGGCGGGCGGGTGTCTGGAGGTCCTTCCACGGGCCAGGCCCCGATTCTGCAGAGGCCTTGAAGGGGCTGAGGTTGGGCCGGCCCGTGGGGAGCCCCTGCGTTCCCACCCTGCCCATTAACGCTGTGGTTCCACATTGGCCCCCCCCGGGGGGGGCGAGTCTGCGTGAGCACCTGAGCCCTTAACCCCAAGCTCCTGCGTGCTCTAACCACTTAGCATGACAGCGACTGGTTGCCCTTTCCCCAAAAAGCTTTGGAGTGGACATGCACACGTGGAGCCCAGCCATTGTGGCACCCCCTCGGCCACAGGGGGCTCCAGTGGGTCGTGGCTCTGTCTTTTCCCAGGGGGCCACTGGCTCCTCTCCTTGTTTTTTGCTTTGTTTGTTTGGTACCGGGGGTCGAACTCTGGTCCTTGCGCTTGTGCAGCAAACCTCGAAACTACTGAGCTAAATCCCCAGCCCCGTCCTCTCCTTGTTTGTCTGCAGAACCCACCCCAGCCTCAACTCGGGAGAAACAGTGGATGAGCGATGGTCTCTTCAAGATGACCCAAGTCCTCAAGCAGGACTGGGGCTGGCCCTGGGGACCCCACCGATGTCCAGGCAGCGGCCACCTCCCCCAGGTGCCTTGGGCTCAGCCCCTTCCGCAAATGAACCAAGAGCTACGGTGACCCTCAGGTCCAACATGAGGCTGCAGAGATCTCAAAGTCAGAAATGGAAGGGGAGTCAGGCCTGGTGCTGCATGCCTGTGACCCCTTGGGAGGCTGAGGCAAGAGGATCGCCTAGAGTTGGAAGCCAACCTGGGCTACATAGTGAGACCCTGCCTCAAAAAACAAAACAAAAGAGAAACAAAATGGAACAGGCGATGAGGCCTTGCCTTGGTCCTGAGGAGAGCCTGGAAGTAAGAGTGTCCCTATAGTAAGCCAGTGTCCCCGTAGGAGCCCTCAGTGGGCAGGGAGCAGGTTAAGTTTGTCTCAGACCAAGCCAGGGCAGCCGGTCAAGGACGCATCCTGGGGCCGCAGTGCAGGCTGGGTACAGAAGGGGCTCCAGGCCTCGGGAAGGCTCTCTGGAGGAAGCAGGGCTGGCAGGGCGTGGGCTGAGGGTGACAGGGAAGGAACAGCACAGCCCTGAGGGCCCGAAGCCAGGTCGGGAGGTGGAGGAGAGTGGCTTGAGCGCCAGGTGTGCATGGAGCTGGTGTGCTCTGCCTGGGGGGGAGAGGGCTGGGCCTTGGTTCCAAGGGCAGAGGGATGGCCAGAGGCTGAGATGAGTGCGTCAGGGAGGAGCGATGAAGCAATGGCTGCTGTGTCCTGTGAGACTGGGAGGAGCAGCGGCAGGATTGAAACTATGTCTGATGGGAGTCGGGAAATCAGACAGTGCCCTCGAATAGTGCGTGGTTTCTCTTCTATGAGAAATCAAGGTATACACACATCAAAGAACAAAATAAAAGGCACCTAGGAAACAGGGAGGTAGACCATCTGTAAGTGGGAAGGGCACCGAGAGATGGAGGGAGGGGGAGGGAGGGGAGGGAAAGAGACAAAAAGAACTAGAATGTGTTACAGACGCCTGTAATCCCAGCACTTGCGAGGCTGGTCATGAAGTCGAGGCCAGCCTGGACTACATAGTGAGTTTAAGGCAGCCTGGACTACAAAGGGAGACCCTGTCTCAAAAAAACCACAAAACTTCGAAAGTGTGTTGTGTTGTTGTACCAGCTCCCCACGAGGAATGTGATCATTATGTACTACAAACATGGACCAATAAAAATACAAAACACAAAACTAAAGATGAAATGGGAGTTAGGCGCGGAGGTGATCAGCTCGTGAACCAGTAGGAGAGGCAGAGGGACTGAGGAAAGTCCAGGAGCTCTGGCTTTTCTTCTCTGGATTAGCATTTGGCGTATATTTACAGCAGGCTGGGCGCCATGCGGCTAGTGGATTCTCTCATCCAATAGGCCAACAGGGTGGGGTGTAGCTCAGTGGGAAACCACGTTTGACTCATGCAAGGCTCTGGGTTGCGTCCCCAGTGCCCCACCTCCCAAGTCATATCTCCCTAAGAGACAGGCACTGTTATTATCTTACACAGAGAAAACCCAGGCCTAGAGATCACATGAAGTACCTACCTGCTCCCACGAGCTGCTACTGTGATAGAGCTGAGGTGTTGCCTAGGATGGCCTGGCCACACCACGCTTGCTTTGAACTACTCCTACAGGCAGGGCGTGGTGGCACCTGCCTGTAATCCCAGCACTTGGGAGGCTGAGGCAGGAGGATCGCTGCAAGTTCGAGGCCAGCCTGAACTACAAAGGGAGACCCTGCCTCAACAAACAAACAAACAAAATAAATAAATAAAAATAAATAAATAAATAAAACATAAAAAGTAGGGCCAGGGATTTAGCTCAGTGGTTTTGTCACCTGCTGCACAAGCACAAGGACCCGAGTTCGATCCCTGGTACCAAAAAATAAAAAATAAAATCTTCTCTTATTGCTTTTGTTGTCTTCCACTGCCATGAACTGTTTCCCCTCTGCCATATGCCACCCTGCCTTGGAGCCAGATGATTATGGACTGAAACCTCTATAAACTGTGAGCTGAATAAACCTGTCCTCCTTTGTCTTTGGGCATTGCGTATTTTGTCTCAGCAATGAGAAAAGTGACTAACACACTTGCTTTCCTTTTTCCTTTCTTTCTTTTCTTTTTGAGATGAGGTATCCTATGTTTTGGGGTTTGTTTTGTTTTTTGAGACAGGGTCTTGCTATGTAATTCAAGCTGCCTTGAACTCACTATGTGGCCGAGGCTGGCCTTGAACTCACAGCAATCCTCCTGCCTCAGCCCCCTGAGTGCTGGATTATAGGTGTGCACCATCATGCTCAGCTTTTAACTTACTTCTTAATTAACAAATATTATATATTTTTACTGTGTATGGCATGCTGTGAACTAGCCATGATTCCATGTGCTTTCTCTGTCCCCCCTTCTCCTGGAGATGGAAGCCAGGGCTCACACATGGTAATCATATCCTCTACCACTGAGCTATACCTCCAGGCCCAGTGTATCTTCCTTGGTGTTTATTTCCTATTTTAGTTTTCATTGATTTTTCCTAAAACTCTTAATAAACTTCCTTCTGAAAATTTCCATCAGTCTTGGCTGACCTAAAAAAAATAAAATTGAAAAAGAGTCGGGAGAGAAATGGCTCAGGGTGTCCCGGTGGCAGGGGCCCTGGGGGAGCAAAAGGTGAATGGGAGCTGGAGCCCAGCCTCTCCACCTCCCTGGCACAGGGCCTGGCACCCAGAAGGTGCCCAGTACAGCCTGGAGAGGATGTGAGGAAGCCCAAGATTATGGCGGTTTTCTCTTGGGAAACAGGCCGAAGGGCCACCCAGGTCGCTGCCCGGCATCTGCTCGCTCACCCTGGCCAGTGCCAAGCTGTGTGCGTGGTGCCCCTGCTCCAGTCCTGCCTGACAGGGGGGAACCTGATGTGCCCCTTGGGAAAATGCTGCCCTGGCCAGAGGAGTCACAGAGCTCCCCAAGGTGCTGGGGTAAGAAACTCAGGGAACCAGCCTTAGATCATGACAGTCAGATCCTATCCACTCTGGAGGCTGAGGCAGGAGGATCATCACAGGCTTGAGGCCACCCTGGGCTACATAGTGGGACCCTGTCTCAAAAAAAAACCCCCCAAAAACACCATCACCAACAACAAGTAGACACATTATATAAGGAAATCTGAGAACAGTACAGGTCAGAGACATCCCTAAATCTTTGGAGAAACCTTTGAAGAAATTGTGGATTAGCTACAATGGAATACATATCAATTCACATAAAATTTCTTTAATACCAGAGGCAAGAAAGCAATAGAGAACTTTGAGGGGCGGGGACAGAGTCTCACTAGGTTCCCCAGGGTGGGCTCATACTCGCCTGCCTCAGATTCCCAAGGTGTAGGATTGCAGGTGTGCACTACTGTGCCTAGCTGGAGTGTCAGTTGAAGGAAATAACATTTACACTACAGGATTTTAGATCCAGTCATATTATCATTTCCAATACGAAGATATAAAAAATATTCTCAGGAATGTTGAGGCCACTCCAGTTCTGTCATGAAGAGCCACATGAAAACACTTTTGGAAGAAGTATTCAAATATGATGAGAAATAAATCCAGAAGCTACTGCAAGATATGTGGGAAGTATCTTGTTTTATACCTTGTTAATGTTTACTGTTTTTCTAAAAAAAGTAGAGGGGCCAGGGATTTAGCTCAGTGGTTCTGCCGCCTGCCTCAGCAGCACAAGGTCCCAAGTTTGATCCCCGGTACCAAAAAAAAAAAAAAAAAGTAAAGAGGCTCAGGCCAAAGAAATGTGTATAAAGCACATCAACAATAACTATAATCAATCAACAATAACAACATTACTATCAACAATAGTTAAAACTGATGTTGGGCATGGTGGTGCACACCTGTAATCCCAGCGCTCAGGAGGCTGAGGTAGGAGGATTGCTGGGAGTCCAAGGCCAGCCTGGGCTACAGAGTGAGTTCAGGGCCAGCCTGAATATAAAGTGAGACCCTGTCTCAAACAAACAAACAAACAAACAAACAAAGAATATCAACATGATGGGGAATGGGGTAAGACTAAAGAAACTAAAGAATGGTAAAGATTGTCAATAGGCCCTGCTTCACAAGCACAAGGTCCCGAGTTCGATCTTCAGTACCAGGGGGGGAAAAAAAAAGATTGTCAATTAGGGGAATGATAAGGAATTAAGTTTTAAAAAATCAGTAGGAGGGCCGGGGATTTAGCTCAGTGGTTTCGCTGCCTGCTGCACAAGCACAAAGACCTGAGTTCGATCCCCGGTACCAAAATCAATCAATCAATCAATCAATCAGTAGGAGAATGGGGAAGTATAGTTCAGAGGTAAAGCAGTTGTCTAGGATGTGCAGGACCCTGCGTTCAATACCAAAAAAATAAAAAAGGGCTGTAAAAGACCTAAAATATACAATAGGTTTAGGTACATTTATTTATTATATAAACACATCATGATTGCTATGCACCAGGCCCAGTTCTACTTTACATATATTATCTCTTTTAATTCTTATAATAGCTTCAAGGCAGGAACTATTATAATTCCCATTTATTAAAGAATCAGAAGCACAGGGAGTTAAATAAATCTCACCTGAGCTCATACTGTTACTGACCCTAGAGCAGGGTTTGAAACTCCAAAGCCCCTGAACCGCTGCGCTGTACTTCATTCCACAAATAGGAAACGTTCTTTTCACATGCGCTTAGGCAGACAGAAATAGGCCATCAGTTAGAAATACCAGCTCCCTACGCTGGTCAGTAGCATGTAGACTATGCTTCCTTTTGGGGGGATTTTTGAGACAGGGTCTCCCTTCTGTAGCCCAGGCTGGCCTCGGACTTGCTGTGATCTTCCTGTCTCAGCCTCCCCGGTGCTGTGATCACAGGTGTGTGTCACCACGCCTAGCCTTAGATGAAACTATAATTCATTACAACTCAAAATTAATAACAAAAAGAAAGGTTTTAAAATACCCACTACTTACCCTTTAGACCAGCAAAAATCCTGAAAAGTACAATACCAACTGTGAACAAGGATATGAAACATGTTATTCTGCACAGATGGGAATGTAAAATGGTAACAGCCCCTTGGAAGACAGTTTGGAAGTTTCTTACAAAGTTTATTGGAAACCCTTGAGACGTTTATTAGAAACCTTTGTAGTAGGCTTGAGTCTCTTGTTTAGTGTACGATGCAAGGCTGAAGAAAAAAATTAAAAGATAGAACTAAAAGACAAAGAAACTGGGCAGCCAGGATGGCCAAAGTTGTTTAATTAGTAAAGGTGCTGGTTTATCTAAGTCACCGATTTTAAAAAATTCTTTTGGTACTGGGGATCCAACTCAGGACCTTTCGCTTTCGAGGCAGGCCCGGTGCCACTGAGCTAAATCCTCGGCCCTAGGTCACTGATTTTTATTAGTCATCAATTGGGGTAAAGGTAAGCTACATGTGAGGGTGGACTATATGTGAGGAGATGTGATCATGTAGTTTTTACGGAAACTAATGGAGACAAATCTTGTAAAGGAAAAAGACAAAGCGTTTTTTAATTAGGAACAGAATAGATTAAAAAAATGGGTCTAATTAGAACATTGTCTTTTTAGTTAAAAAGGTTTTAACTGTGGGAATGGGATTTGAGTGTGAGTTACTCTGCCCTTGGCACGCAGGCTTTGGCCGGACTCACTTTTATAAACAAGCCAGTCGTGGGCCTAACTCTAAACAGCCTGCTTTGGGCATGATCAGTGTTGCAGTCTCCCGGATCCGCCCTTCTGTGTGTAGAAGGGGCAGCAGCTGTATTAGGGTGAGCTGTGATTGCCATTGGGGCCCGTTTGCTCCTGGATCTCATCAGTGGGCAGTGCATCTGGTCTGATGATCTCCTCAAGTCTGAGGGCCGTCCCGGGCAAGAGTTGCTCAGATGTAGCCTTTATATGGCTCTCAGCAGGGGTGTCACATTGTGTTGTTTACAGTGAATATAGTTTTAGCCCATAATCCAATGATTACACTCCTACACATTTACTCAGGTGATTAGAAAACCTGTGTCCACACAAAACCACCATATGGGTGTTTATAGCAGGCATTTTTTTTTATTCATAATCATTGAATACTGGAAGCAATCAAGATGTTTTTTAATATGAGTGGATGAACAAAATGAGATACAGAGATATAGTGGAGCACGATTCAGCAGAGAAAAGGAATGAGCTACCAAACCATAGACATGCACGGATAAATTTTTTTTTGGCTTAAATTCTTTCATTGGTACATTTTAGGTATACAGTGCATTTCCATTTATCATTGGGTGCTTGGACCTGTAAATGATGTATCTTGGTTATTTTTTCCCCATTACCGGTGCACCCTTCACCCCCTCCACCCTTCCCTATTTACTTACTTTGTTTCCATTTTTTTCTTTTCTCATAATTTTTCCTTTCTGTTCTTTCCTTTCCCCTTCCCCTCCTACTTCCCCTACCCCTTTGAACCTTTTCTTCCTATTTAAAACTATCAATTATTCATTTTAACTGCTTTAATCCTTATTTACACTTTCAGTTTCTCACACTAGAGAAACTATTCGGTATTTACACATGTCCTATTTATTTGACTTAAGAGTATGGCCTCAGGGCCTGGGATTTAGTTCAGTGGTTCCACCGCCTGCCTCGAAAACGCAAGGTCCCGAGTTTGATCCCCAGTACCAAAAAAAGAGAAGAGTATGGCCTCGATATGCATCCAATTAGCTATAAATGTCTCTACTTTGTCATTCTTTATGGCTGAGTAGTACTCCATTTTATTACAAAATCACATCTTCTTTATCCAGTTTCCAGTTGATGGGCACTTGGGCTGTTTCCAAGCTTTAGCTATTATAAACTGTGCAGCTATAAACATGGGTGCACATCTATCGCTGCGGTAAGATTCTTTTAATTCTTTGGGGAAGATCCCCAGCAGGGGAACAGCTGGGTCAAATGGGACCTCTAGTCCTAGTTCTTTGAGGTATCTCCATACTGATTTCCACAGTGGTTGCACCAGTCTGCACTCCCACCAACAATGGAGAAGGGTTCCTTTCTCCCCACAGCCCCACCAGCATTTGTTATTGGTTGATTTCTCGATAGCAGCCATTCTTTCTGGGATGAGGTGGAATCTCAGTGTTGTTTTCATCTGCATCTCTTGAATGACCAGTGATGTTGAACATTTTTTCATATATTTATTTGCTGCTTTTACTTCTTTGTCTGAGAAATGTCTGTTCATTTCAGATGCCCATTTTTGAATTGGGTCTTTGAATTTGGGGGGTCTGATTTTTCTCAGTTCTTTATATATTCTAAATAACAGTTCTTTGTTTGAGGAACAGCTGCTAAAATTTTTTTTCCACATTGTAGGTTGTCTCTTAGCTCTGTTGGTGGTTTCTCTTGCAGTGCAGAAACTTTTTAATAAGATGAGATCCCAGTTGTTGATTCTTTGCGCCAGTTCCCATGCTGAGGTTTTGTTCACAAAGTCTTTTCCTATGCCAATGTCTTCAAGAGTTCTACCTAACTTATCTTCCAGTAAGTTTAGTATTTCTGTCTTAATATTTAGATCTTTAATCCACTTTGATCTTAATTTAGTGCATGGTGATAGATATGGGTCTAGTTTTAATCTTTGGCAGGTTGAAATCCAGTTTTTCCAACACCACATATTAAATAGGCTATCTTTCCTCCAATGGGGGTGGTTGGCTCCTTTGTCAAAGATGAGGTGGCTGAGTATGTCTGGAGTTGTTTCTGCATCTTCTAATCTATTCCACTGATCCTTGGGTCTGTTTCTTTGCCAGTACCATGCTGTTTTTATCACACTAGATTTGTAGTATAGTTTCAAGTTGGGGGTTGTGATATCCCCTGCCATGTCTTTGTTGCCTAGAATTGCTTTTGCTATTCTAGGTCTCTTCTGGTTCCAAATGAATTTTTGGATTGTTTTCTCTAGTCCTGTGAAGTATATTGTTGGAATTTCAATTGGTATTGCATTAAATTTATATAGTAGTTTTGGAAGTATGGCCATTTTCACTATATTGGTTCTTTCTACCCAGGAACAAGGGATATCTTTCCATTTTCTTATATCCTCTTCAATCTCTTTTTTCAGAGAAGCACAGATAAATTTTAAATCCAGATTGCCCAGTGAGGAAGTTGGTCTGAACAGGTTACAGAGGCACACTGTCATCTGTGTGCCATTCTGAACTAGGCAAAGCTACAAAGAGCAAATGAATTATTGTCTGCCGAGGCTTGTGGGGGGAGGAGAGGGCTTGTGAGGGTTGACTGGTGAAACATACAGGACTTTTTGAGCACTAAAGCTATTTTGCATGATACTGTAATAAGTGACACATGACCCTATCCACTTGTCAAAACTCAGATTTGTTTTCTTATTTTTTTGTGATACTGAAGATTAAACTCGTACCTTTATTCAGCTACATCCTCTTTATATCTTTTTTATTTTTTCTCCTTCTCCTTCTCATCCTCCTCCTTCTCCTTCCTCTTGTTTTGGTTTTCCGATAGGTCAGACTGGCCTTGAACTCACTATGTAGCCCAGACTGGTTTGGAATTCACGATGATCTTCTTGCTTCAGCCTCCCGAGTGCTGGGATTACACAAGTATGCTACCATGTCTGGTTCCACAGATTTTTTTTTTTTTTTTTTTGAGACAGGGTTTGGCTATGCTGCCCATTTTGGCCTCAAACTCCCGACAATCCTCTTTTCTTAGCCTCTGGAGTAGCTGGCATTACAGGTGTGTGCCACTGTGCCCAATAAAGACCCATATTTTACAGCAGGAAGAGTGAACTGTAAGCCGGGCGTGGTGGTACACACCTGTAAACTCAGCGCTCAGGAAGCTGAGGCAGGAGGATCACCATTAGTTGGCCAGTCTGGAGAGATCCGGTCTCAAAAAAAAAAAAGAACGAAGGAACTACAATCTATGCAAATTTTGAAAAACCATTTCAGAGGATGAGTGAACTACCCCATTTCAGAGTGGGGTAGGATGATGAACAAGACAAGAGACTAACTGGATCCCACAGGTGTGAAATACCCTCACTGAAGAGGAGAGGGGCGGAGAGCACTGAGCGAAGTTACTTTTGGAAATGTGTAGTCCTTAAGTCCAAAGGTATGGTGCGCTCCTGGAATCCCAGTGCAGGCAAGGGGATTACAAGCTTCAGGTCAGCCTGGCTACATAGCAAGATCATGTCTCAAAGTACTGAAAAAAAAGCCATTCACAATAATAATTAAAAAACTATAAAGTAGCATAAGTTTTTTTTTTCCTCCAGTACTGGGGATTGGATTCAGCTCCTTGCTAGACAAACGCTGTACCACTAAGCTACACACCCAGGCCATTTTAATTTTTTTGTCAAACTTTGAGATGTTCTCATTAAGTTGCTCAGGCTGGCCTCAAACTTTTGATCCTCCTGCCTAAGCCTTCCGAATAGCTGGGATCATAGTACTGCACCACCATGCCTAAGTACCAGAGAATTTACTTAGTTAAGGACATATAATAGCGGGGCTGAGGATTTAGCTCAGTGGTGCCACTGCCTGTCCCGCAAGCGCAAGGTCCTGAGTTCGATCCCTGGTACCAAAAAAAAAAAAAAAAAAAAGAATATATAATAGCTTTAGGAAGTAAACTTAAAACTCAAAGTTACACACAAATGATCCAAATAAATTACAAGGCTCTCTGCTGCCTTGGGTAGAATGGCTGGATAACTGCATTAGTCAGCTGCTTCTGGGACAAATGGTGTGACACCCTTGAGCTGAAGCAGGAGTTTCCCTTGGCTCACGGTACCCAAAGGTTCAGGCCATGGTCACTAGCTGCAAGGTGGGAACAGTACTGTGGAAGGGTGAGGCAGAGTACGGCTGCTTACCTCATGGTGCCAGGAAGTAGACTGGGAAGAGCAGGAAGAGAGCCTCAGTGAGAGTGGAGAGGAGAAGGAGACAGATCTCATTTCCAAAGTCACCCTATGTTCCAGCCAGAGACACTGGCTAACCGCTAGGTGTCTCTCACTCCCGTCATCTGACAACCCGATTCGAAGTCAGGATCACTGACTATATTAGTTTTCCCTGTTAATCCACGCACTCAATGGAATCCCAAATCAAATCCACGAGGATCTTCTGAAAAATGTAAAAAGCCATTCCAGTCTTTATATAGAGAAATAAATCCCCACAGTTAACAAAGCTGACATAATAAAAGAATAAAGAGTGGGGCTTTCCTTGCCACATATTCAGACATACTTCAAGGCCACAGTAATCAAAAGAAAAAAAGTACAGGGGCCAGGGATTTAGCTCAGTGGTGCTGCTGCCTGCCTCACAAGCGCGAGGACCAGAGTTTGATCCCAGGTACCAAAAAAAAAAAAAAAAGACTATGGTACAGGGTTAAGAGCAGAGACTAATACAGACCCTGACTCATGTATGTAATCTAATATAGGCTGTTTATGCAGCATTTGCCAGAATCCCAGCACTCTGGAGGCTCAGGTGGGAGGATTGTTGACAGTTCAAGGTCAGCCTAGTCTACATACTAAGACTCTGTCTCAAAAAAAAAAAAAAAAAAAAAAGGGCCGGGGATTTAAGAATGAAGGGCTGTCGCTAGGGATGGAAGAAGGCCTCAAACTTCCTTTTTTGTTTTTTGGAAACAGGATCTTGCTATGTAGCCCAGGCTGGCCTTGAACTCATGGCAATCCTCCTGCCTCTGCCTCCCGAATGCTGGGATCACAGGTGTGCACGCCTGGCTCAAACAAAAATTCTAGAGAATGAACTATTGTTGCAAAACACTGATGATTTTGATTTCATAAAAATTAAGCATTTCCCAGTGATAGCTGCAGAACACCGAATATACTAAAACCATGGAATTGTATAATTTAAATGAATGAATTGTACAGTGTATGAATTATATAATAAAGCTACTTTAAAAAAATTGAAAAAAAAAGTAAGCATTTTTTCCCTCAGGACACTTATGAGTTGCAGAGGGGAAAATGGTAATTTATAGTGTTTGTCCCTGGCAGATGCCACCTTAACCAAGCAATTGAAGCAAGTGTCCCTGGAACTGGGACAAACTGCCCCAGTGCCCCTTGACAAAGCAGCCGGCCTCGGGGTCCTACGCGGAGTGCTCACCTGGTTCTCATCACTAGCAAGCGCCAGAGTGCCCCAGATTAGTAACCGTCCTATACTCGTCCACAATGTCAGGGTTGTGAAAGACAGGGGAAGAATGTTCCAAATAACGGGGGCCAGAGAGATGTGAGGATTAAATGCAATCCGGGGTTCTGGGGTGGATGTTCAACCAACAAAAAACATTTTTTGCCTTTTTCTATAAAGGAAACTAATGGTATAATTGGTCAAATTTGGATAAACTCTATAGGTTAGATACTACACTGTATCAATGTTTATTTATTTAGTTTTGGAGACAGAGTCTCCCTATGCAGCCCAGGCTGGCCTTGAACCCATGGCGATCCACCTCCCTCAGCCTCCCAAGTGCTGGGACTATAAGTGTGTGCCACCATGCCTAGTGAAAGGAATATTTTGTCTATAACTTACTCTCAAATGATTTAGTACTGGGCATGGTGGCACACGCCTGCAATCCCAGCACTCCAGGAGGCTGAGGCAGGAGGATCACAGTAAGTTGGAGCACAGCTTGGGCTACTTAGTAGGATCATGTCTTAAAAAAACAAAAAACTCAAATGGTTAAAAAAACCCCAATAACACCAACACACACACACACACACACACACACACACACACACACACACACACACAAAGCAAATAGGGCAAGGTGTCTGCATTTGGGGAATGTGGCTAAAGACAAAAGCAGAATTCTTTGTGGTAGTGTTTCTCTAAAACTAAATAACTAAAGTTATTTCAAAATAAATTGTTAAAATAATTAAGGATTTCTGTCCAGCAAAGGACACTGGACAAGGTTAATAGCTGGCACAGTAAGAGTAGGTATTTCCATACACATCATTTTCCAGCTTTGTCTTTGTGACTCTAGATAGGGTGTGCAACGGTGCATATGAAACTGACAACAATGGTTACTTTAGGGAGGGGTCTAGAATAGAGGAGGGGGATAATAACGTCTCTCTCTCAGAATCTTGCTATGTAGCCCAGGCTGGTCTTGAACTCCAGCCGATCCTCCTGCCTCAGCCTCCACAGTGCTAATTTTACAGGCCTGCCCCACCACACCTGGCTATATTAGCTCTCTTTGTTGGATTCTCTTCACTTGTTACACTAATGTGTTACTTTTATATTTAAAAAATTGAAACAATCCCAAACATACTGAAACACTAGAACCCAGAAGAGACTTTCCTTCAGAGCCACTTACAGGTAAGGGGCCTGTCTGATGCCCATCACCCCGAATGACCCCAGTGTGAGTGCCACAAAAGGGGCACCACCTACATAATCACCGCACCAGGCCCAAATGAGGAGAGCAACAATGAAGCACTGCTGCTAATCCCAACCCCTCGTTTTGCCTGGTACTTCAGTAATGCCCTTTATTTTATTTGTTTGTTTGTGGTAGTGAGGTTGATCTCAGGGTCTTTGCACTGAACTACATCCCAGCTGCTTTTACTTTTTATTCCTTTTTTTTTGGTACTGGGGATCAAACTTGGGACCTTGCACTTGCGCGGCAGGCGACAGAACCACTGAGCTAAATCCCCGGCCCTTACTTTTTATTTCCTGAGATAGGTTCTCCCTAAATTGCCCAGGCTGGGTTCAAATTTATGATCCTCCTGTCTCAGCCTCCTGAGTAGCTGAGATTATAGGTGTGTACCAGTGTGCCTGCCTCAATAATGTCCTTTAAATTTTTTTTGTTTGTTTTTTGTTTTTGGTACCAGGGATCGAACTCCGGTCCCTGCGCTTGTGCAGCAGGCGGCGGAAACCACTGAGCTAAATCCCCAGCCTGAATGTCCTTTAAATTAAAAAAAAAATTTCTGGGCATGGTGGCACATACCTGTGATCTCAGCACTGGGGAGGCTGAGGCAGGAGGATCTCAGTGAGTTCAAGGGCAGCCTGGGCTACACAGTGAGATTCTGTCTCAAAAAAACAAAATAACTACAATGACGACAAACCAACCAATCCATGCATAAAAATTTAAAAATCTGTATCTGTATCTTCAGTGCAGATTTCATTATGCTTTTTCTGGGTTGGGGGAGAGCAGCTCAAGTGTTAAGAGCACCTGCCTAGCATGCAGAAAGCCCTGGGTTCAATCCCCAGTAGCAGCAAAAAAAACCCAAACAATAACTTTGTTTTTTAAATTAAATCTTTCATCACTTTTTTAGCCTGGAATGATTAATCAGTCTTTTTTTTTACTTTTGTGACCTCGAGTTTTAAAATTTTTTGAGATAGGGTCTCACTCTGTAACCCAGGCTAGCCTTGAACTTGCAGTGATTCTCCTGCCTCAGCCTCCTCAGTGCTGAGGTTACAGGGATGTGCCACCACACCCGGCACAACCTGACCTTTTGAAAGAGCACATTGTGTTCATTTGTAGACTGCTCCTCAGCTGGGCTTGTCAGATTCTTTGCAATTAGAGCCTACGTCTGCCTCTTGGTAGGAGTACTGCAGACACAGTGCTGTGTTCTGTCTCCATCAGGTGACAAGGCGTCGGTCCATCCATCCCATTTCTGACTCTGTTCTCTCCAAGGTAGCATCTGGCAGGTCTCCGCGCTGTCGCCTTTCCCCTTCATGATTAATAAATGTCTGGGGTGGACACTTACAAAGTGTGCATTGCCTCGCTCAGTAAACAGCAGTGTGGACATGTGGTTGCTTATGACAGCCAGGACTGGAGCCCATCGCTGTCCTTGTCCCCACGGAAGCCCAAAGTGCCCCTGATCTGGACAGCAGGACCACTTCAAGCTGGCTTTTCTGTCCTTTCTCTCGCCCCTATCATTCCTTCCTTCAGTACTTCTGTGCTTTGTTTTGTAGAACTGGGGACTGAACCCAAGGCCTTCTCACTGAGCTACGTGCCAGCCCTTTAAAATTTATTTTGTGTTTATTTTGTGGCAGGGTCTAAGCTATTAAATTGTCCAGACTGGGTTTAAACTTGCAAACTTCCTGCCTCAGCCTCCTATAGGGCTGGGATTACAGGTGTCCAGTGCTGCTCTCAGCTACTTCTTTGCTATCTACTATAAGATTGTGGGTTCATCTTGCAATTTCTTTCTCAGCCTTAGAACCAGCCCTTTCCCTTGGCACCCTGGACCTTATAGTGTTTTGGAATTGAGATTTGGGGACAGGCTTGCCTATTGCTATTGGAAGGGCTGGGGTCACTTCTCCAGACCTCTTGAGAGACAGAGCTGGGACAGAGCCATATATGCTTTTTTTTTTTGGTACTGGGGATCAAACTTGGGACCTTGTGCTTGTGAGGCAGGCGGCAGAACCACTGAGCCAAATCCCCAGCCCTATGCTCTTAATACTTATTTCTGAATCTATCTCTTTGTGGGTTTTTGAGACAGGGTCTTGCTTTGTAGTTCAGGCTGGTCTTGAACTTGCTATGTGTACCAGGCTGGCCTTGAACTCATGGTGATCCTCCTGCCTCAGCCTCTAGAGGGGGGATTCCAGGTGCTTGCCACCATGCCCTGCAATTTCTATATCTGTCTCTTTGTATTAAAAGCCAAAATTCACATCAGCATCTCTGATTTTTATCCAGCACCACAGACTTCTAGCTTTTGCCCTTTCGGGTTTTTGTTTTTTCTTCTTCAACTGTGAGTTCTGGCTTTCCTGTTGTCCTGTGGTGGCCACCCTTGTCCACACTCAGAGCAGATGCCTCCTGTCCCTGCTGGGGCTCTCTCTGTCCTCAGGGGCTGTGCTCTGCCCCCATCCTCCCTGCTGCAGGATCACCCTGTGGTCAAATGTCCTACCCAGGCCATACATGACTTGCAATCCTCCCTCAGCTTCTCAGAGTGCTGGAATTACAGGCGTTCACCACCTGGCTATGATCAGCATTTATTTTGTACCTGCTGTATACAAAGCTTTTTTTTTTAAACCAGTGTTTTACGTACATTGTCTCATGTAATTGTTATGTCTGGTATAAGTTTTTTAATTCCCATATCACTAATTGAAAACTCAGAGGCACTACATAACTCAGGGTTGTGGAATTTTCTGAATCTAGATTGAGTTTCATCACTGGGAACAGAACAGGGGATTGAGAGGGAAAGTCTCAGCCTCAAGCACAGACATTTAGGAAGTGTCAAATCAAGCCAGGTGTGGGGACACACGCCCGGAATCCCAGCATGTGGGAGGCTGAGGCAGGAGGATTACAGAGTTTGAGGCCAGCCTGAACTACAAAGCAAGACCCAGTCTTAAAACAGCAAAAAAGAGGAAATGTCAAATCAGATGGAATGCTCCTCTTTCCACATATGCCTGACGGTCCAGGACCAACCGCTCCTGCTGTCCCGTCATGAGCACACCAGGGAGGGTCCTCAGTGACGGTGCTCAGACGGCTCCAGGGAGAAGCAGCCTGTGTCAAGTGGGAGCAGCAATCTGATTTTCCAGGGCGCTGACACCCAGATGGCATAGAGCAGGAAAGAACTTGGGCGAGGAAGCGCACTGAGGAGCATCTAGTCCTAAAGGGCGCTGTCTGTCTGTCTGTGTCTCTCCCAGGCTGACCTTGAACTTCGAGTCTCAAGAGACCTCCTGAGCGTTCCAAGTGCTGGGATAACAGCTGTGCACCACCAGGCCTGGCCCCACGCAAAATTTTTATGGAAATATAATAATCACTGAACAAATTAGGCTCGTGTTACACTCTCCAGACACCTGGTGGCGACTCCCAGGCAGGCAGCTCAGGTGTGGCCCGGGGTGGAGGTCGCCAGGTAGAGCGGTCCACACCGCCTCCCATGGGGGCCTCCCTGTGACCCCACTTCCAGCCCCAGCTAAGTCTCACAGGGTGGGCGGACCTGGGTCTCCAGCTACAGGCTAATACACACCTCACTGATTTGCTGTTCATTAACTCTTGTAAAATGCAAAGAACAAGGCTCTCTTCATAGGGCTCAGGAAATTATTACTGCTCAAGCTCGGAAACTTGTCTTACACAAGTGAAACTCAGATGAGATGTCACTTTATTAATTCAGCATCAGAAATGCAGCTGGCCTGAAAACCCATCTCTCCCGGTCAGGGCATCCTCTCAGGGTGTGGAAGGCCACCTAAGGAGCCAGGTGTGGTGGTGGTGGTGTACTCCCAACTCAGGAGGCTGAGGCAGGATCACAGTGGGTTCTGGACTACACAGCGAGACCTTATCTCAGAAAAACAGAAAGCCCTGGCATGGTCTGACAAGTATTCACTCTAATTTAGGGTTTCAAAGGCCTGTGTAAAGCAAAGCAAAACAGAAATCACTTCCAAACTATCCACTGGTCGAACACAAAGCCAGAAGCCTAGAATTACAGCACGTGACCTGTGCGTGTATCAGAAGGGGTGTAAGCTGCAGAAGGGCAGCCTCATGCAGAGGCCTGGCTCGCAGATGTGGAGGCAGGATGTGTGCGTGTCCCTGTGGGCAACTGTCTCGAGGGTGGCACAATGTTTAGTCAGGCTACCAGCCCCTGGACCCCTGTGAAATAACCCCTTGGATCTGTGGGACGTCACAGCTTACACTTCTTAGTCACTGTACACACAACCTTGTCTAATCAATCCTTCCAACTGCCCAAACAGGCAAGCCAGCCCTGTGGGAGCCAGGTGCGGTGGTGCACACCTGTGGTCCTAGCACTCGGGAGGCTGAGGCAGGAGGATTGTAACAAGTCTGAAGCTAGCCTGGGCTACACAGTAAGATGCTTTCTCAAAAAAAACAAAAACAAAAACAAAAACAAAAAACGGACAACCTGTGTGATGCCCATTTTATGGATGTGGACAAATTATTGAGGAAAGGTAGACATGCTGGCCCCTAGACCAGCTGGGCTGATGCTAATGAACGACTTTCTCAGCAGACTATGAGCTCTGTACCATTTATTCACTAGCACCTGGCCTGTCTCAGCCGCCGTGCCAGGGGCTCCTGCTTCCCACCTCTCCCAAGGGCAGCTCGTCCGAAGTTCCTGCCCATGCAGTTCACGAGGAGGATAAAGAGGTTCAAAGGCTACGGCTACTCAGCACTGCACTGCCCTCGAAAAGCCGTAGCCCAATGTGGTGGGCAGTGTAGTGTAGCTACAATGGCAGCCTTGAATCCCAACCCCACCACATCAAAAGCTGCATTTCCTCCTCTATAGCAAAATGGGGATTAGGTGGGAGTGGTGGTGCATGCCTGGAACTCCAGCACTTAGGAGGCAGAGGCAGGAGGCTTGCCAAGAGTTCAAGGTCAGCCTGAACTACATAGTGAGACCTTGTCAAAAAAAAAGGTTGGCTTCTAGTTTTGCAGCTCCGTGGCAGAAGAGATGTAAAGCGTGTGTGCGTGGCAGTGCAGGCCTACACTGCAGGACGCTGGTATGGATGAGGTGCAGAGGCTAAAACAGACCTGGCTTTTGGAGATGAGATTGGCAGGAAAGGGCTGTCTTGAGGGATGGGAAAGGGCCACGTAGCACAGCACCAAGGACTCCACCGGGCAGGGTGAAAGTGGTTCCTGGTGGCTCAGGTAGCATTGGCTGCTCAGCTGCTGACAGCGGGCCTCCAGGCCAACCTGGAGCTGGCCAGCCTGGGCAGCTTCACAGACACCTTTGGGTGGCAGGCTGGGCCCATGGGTCCCTATCTCGTCTGAACTGTTCCTTGGCACGTGACGTTACAATGGAGATTTGGACCTGCACAACCGCTGGCCAGTTTTCCCAAGGCAGCCCAGCTCTGCATCAGGCCCGAAGTCAGCCTTCGGGGGAGGGCAGCCCAGGCTGCAGGGCTTTCACAGCCTGGCTGCAGGGTTTCAGACAGACTCTCACAGTTCTAACCCGTTCCAGGTAAGATTCCGTTGCACTTTTTTGCTTCATTATGAGGTGCAGGCCATCTTTAACATCATAGTTCCTGCCAGGCATGGTGATACATGCCTGTAATCTTGGCTACTCAGGAAACTGAGGCAGGAGACTCTCCTGTTTGCGGCCAGCCTGGGTAACTTACTGAGATTCTGTTTTCTTAAATGGCTGAGGATGCAGCTCAGTGGTGGAACACTTGCCAGTGTGTGAGGCCTTGGGTCTAATCCTCAGTACCCCAGAACAGTGGGCTGCAGCTCCTATGTGGCTCCGGCGTGTTCACCTGTTTCTTCACCTGTCACGGCTGTGCCCGTGTTGCAGGCCAGGCCCACTTGTGGAGTTGGGACAGCTCTGCAGCTGTCTGGCCACTGTTCTCCCTCCTGACCCCAACTCCGTAAGGCTGCAGTTTGGTAACTGGCTCTTTGTCTCTACTCTCTCTCCTTTAAGATCATTCTCTGCTTTTTTTCAAATTTATCCTCCTGAGCTGGGATGGTGGCACATGCTAGAACCCTAGCCCCTGGGGAGGCCACTGAATGCTGCCTTGTATCCTGAAGAGTGCACTAGAACCCACTGGGGCTGCAGTCTCAGGGCGGGAGCTCTCAGAAGGCAGCCCAAGCTGCAGAAGCCCGCTTTCCTTCTGCCTGAGCTGTCCTGCACCTAGGGCCACTCTCCCATACACAGCTCTTCAAGTCAGATCTGTCATACAGCAATCACTTCCTGAATGCTTATTAGCTTGTGCTTTGGCAGCAAATCTTCACAAGTCTCAGAAAGAAACTGAGTAGGTGCCAGGCACGGTGAGGCAGGAGGCTGAGGCAGGAGGATCACTGTGGATTCCATGTCAAACTCAACATAGTGAGACTGTCTCAAAAACAAAACAAAACAAAAACCAAAAAAAGGGTCAGGGATATAGCTCCACCACAAAAACCAAAAATGAGCAAAAGGGTAAATGGTATGCTGTGGCTACCCCAGTTCTGTTGGTGGCCCCTTCTCTTACCAAGAAAAGCTGAGTTTCCTTTACACCCAACTCTAACTCCCATGCTCCTATAGGGGTCCATGAGCACAGACAGGCATAGGCCCCATGGTGGTGAGAACAACTAGGCCGAGAGCAACTGGAGGATGGCCGAGGGGGGACATGGCAGGTTTGGCCACAGCAGCACCACCTCCAGGAGGCTGGGGACTGTGAGGCCACCAGACCTGCTCTGTGGGCAACAGGGGCCCCATTTTTTCCCTCCATCACCCCTGACTAGGCTTCTCTCCTCAGCAGCTCAGAGGTAAGGTTCCTCAGTTGAGTTTTGTGACCGGAATCTCCAAGGGGCTGGCCAGTTGCTTCTTCTGACTCTGGTTCCTCCACTGTCATGAGAGGAAGGTCTCCATACTTCGTATAGCAACTAAATCCTCCAGAGGTAACATTTATAAATCATACTGGTAAAACCTTTTCTTTGTAGAAAGGGTATCACTATGCTGCCCAGGCTGGCCCCAAGCAGCAAACACCCTGCTTCAGCCTCCCAAGCAGCTGGGACCAGACAAGTGTGCCACTGCTCCTGGCTTCCTCTCTTAAGATGCTTAATCTGAAAAAAAGTGTTCTATTTCTTCTCTTTTTTTTTGTTCTGGGGATCGAACTTGGGTCCTTACGCTTGTTCAGCAGGCAGCGAAACCACTGAGCTAAATCCCCGGCCCTCTATTTCTTCTCTTTAGCCACTGTTCTCAATTCCCCTCTTCCCAGGGCTAGTGCTTAAAAGAAACACAAATGTGAAACCATTCAAGCAAAACAGGAACAAAGATGATTTCCCTTGAGTCCTAAGAGTCCAGAGAAGAGCGTGGGGGAGTCTGGGCCAGAGACCCCAGGAGAAAACGGGGAGCCATGTGTGAGGCCAGGCCCCAGAATCAGTTCAAACTTGGAAGCCGTAGGGGCTGAGACAGCAGAGCCCGACCTGTCAGCCTAGGCCAGTGGTGGCAAACTTACGGCATGCATGCCAGAGTGAACTGTCTGGATCACTGAAAGCTCTACCAGGTTCGCCATTGCTGGCCCAGGCCCAGCCCAGGCTGGGTTGATGATTTCTTTCTTTCTTTTTTTTTTTTTTTGGTACCGGGAATCGAACTCGGGACCTTTCGCTTGTGAGGCAGGAGGTGGAACCACTGAGCTAAATCCCGGCCCTCCAGGCTGGGTTAAACATCGCAGCAATACCGAGATGCTGTCCTTTCCTCGCTCTGCCCACCACAGTGCAGGCTGCTGCTCTCTCTGTGCCCCAGGCCTGGACGTCTCTGCGCAGGGTGAGGAGGTTCCATAGGGAAACAAATGCCCAGCAGAGCCTGAGCCTCAGTAGGTGGCCAGCGGCTGGCCAGGCAGCAGCCAGAGCAGGCAGATGAAGAAGTTTAATTTACATAGCAGCCACGTGGGGCCCAGCTGGGGTGGGTGGGGCTGAGCAGACTCTGAAACCCCAAAAGGTACCACTTCTTCCCCCTGGACACAGTCCTCATGGACCCTCGGATGAGGGCCCCTAATTGTGCACAGGATGCTCCAGTCGAAAAGAGCAGAGATTTGTGCAGAAGGCTGACCCAAGTCGGGGAAGGCCACAGCCGGCAGCCGGCAGCTCACTCGGTGTTCTGGGCACAGTCCCTACAGCCCACTAGGGCAGCCTAGAGAAAGCCCTCCCGGCGGAACTGCTCCTGGAGGAGGGCTCGGTACTGGTCAAAGCCCCCCTCGACCCTCGTGACATTGCCTCCTTCACACACCCACAGCTCGCGGCACACCAGCTGGATGAAGCGCTCATCATGGGACACCAGGATCACGCCGCCCTGAGACAGGAGAGCAGGAGCTGTCCGAGGCCTGTGGGGCGCCAAGGCTGGGGAGGAGCAGGGCAGAACAGGCCAGGGAGGACACTCACCCTGAAACTGTTGAGTGCGTGGCCCAGGGCCTCGATCGTCTCCATGTCCAGGTGGTTTGTGGGCTCGTCCAGGATGTAGAAGTTGGGGCTGGAAAGCAGCAGTGGGCATTGATGGGACGAGAGTGTGCAGATGAAAATGAACCTCTTTGGCACGAAGAGGACAGGGCAATCGGGGACTCACCAGGGCATGGTCATCTGAGCGAAAGCCACCCGGCTCTTCTGGCCTCCAGACAAGCTGGCAACAGGCCGCATGGCCAGCTCCCCCGAGACACCATAGCGGCCCAGCTGGTGGCGATACTCCTCCTCCGGCCGGCCTGCGAAGGTGCCAGTGTCTCTACATGCCATGTCCCGTCCCTGGGGTGGCTATTCCACACTGACCCCAGGGAGGCCTCCTGCTCAAGTTGCCCCTCACGCACCTGGGAACTTGCGTGCCAGCAGCTCCACAGCGCTGACGTTCAGATCCAACTGCTCCACATGGTGCTGGCTGAAGTAGCCAATCTTCAGATTCCTGTAGGTGGAAGCGGAAGCAGCAGTGGTGGCAGTGAGGGCTGCAGGAGGTGGGTGTGCGGGAGCATGCGCACGTGGCCCCCGCCTTACCTGTGGGCGTGTCTGATACCTCGGACAGGCGCCAGGTCCCCCATGAGCAGCTTCAGCATGGTGGACTTTCCCGTCCCATTCTCCCCAACCTGCAAGAAGCAGTAAGGGGAGTGTGTGTGTGGAGGATAAAGGGACAGACCAACCACCAAAACATGCCTAGGCGACTATGCAGATAAGCGAGCCAGAGATGCCCAGGGGCCAAGTGCTGGGGACTGACCTGTGCCCATTACCACGCAAGGCAGATGTTTCCTCCCTTTTAAGGAAGAAGAAAGTGCTTGGTAACCCGGCAGGGGATGGTACAGCCAGGACCCGAAGTCTCACCCCGAAACCAGGCTCCTGCCTCAACGCCACGTAACCGTGCCCAGTAAGGTTAAAGTGCTGCTCTAGTATCTACAAAGTGCCCACGGCAGGCTTCTCCTCTGAGGGTGGTCCTGTGGGCCCAGAGGACAGGCAGGGCAGTGTCAGGGCAGCACTCGCTCTCTGACCGACTCTTATTCCCGGGCCCCTCTTCCTCCTAGGACCCAGCATCAGCCCAAACCACACCCAGGAAACACACAGCAACCATACCACACATATGCGAGACTCTAGATCGGCAGAGACCGACAGGCGACTGAAGATGATATGCTCAGGATTGTAGTAGAAGTCCACCTCATCCAGCTGCAGAATTGGCGGTGAGAACTTCTCAAACCCATCTGGGAACCTGTGGGCGGTGTGGATGGGTCTGGATGTGGCCAGAACAAGGGCTTTCCCCACAGCCCCTGGCTCAGCACTTACTTTATCACCACCTCCAATTCCTTGTCCACTGGCTTTAGCTCCGGTCTGAGGGGAGAGATGGGGAGACTAGGTTTATGACTGCAAACAGAAATGATGGCCAGTCGAAGTCGGGTGGCTGCCTCAATGGTAGAGCCCTTGTTAGCATATGTGAGGCCCTGGGTTCCATCCCCAGCATCCCAACAAATAATGAAAATGAAAAAACTTAAAATCCTCTTGTGCGAGTAACATAAGCTCAAAGAGAAAACTTAGAAAAGGCTCGCTCATGCTCCTCCTATCCAGGTAATATTATCCTCCGAGTACACTGTTTTAGTTTACTACCTGCTGAAAAAGATAATCACCTTTCTTGTAGCGTGTTAAAAGTTTTATTCTTGCATGCTGGGAATGGAGACCAGGGCCTCATGCACGACAGGCAGGCACTCTCCTGCTGAGCTACTTCTGTGTAGCTTTTCACCTTCGGCTAATATACTGTGGCGTTCCCATGTCAGAGTTCCAAACTGTGTGAAGTTCATCTCCCTCCCAGGACTCCTAGAAGCTGCTTCAAGATTAAACCCCCAGGGCCGGGGATTTAGCTCAGTGGTTCCACTGCCGGCCTCGAAAGTACAAGGACCCGAGTTTGATCCCCGGTACCAAAAAAATTAAATAAATAAATATTAAACCCCTAATGTGCAATATCATTAGCCATTAAGGGAGGGCCAATTAATTGAAGCGACAAGATCTCACTGACTGTGAGTGACACATGGTAGAGCACACCTGTAATCCCAGCATCTGGGAGGCTGAGGCAGGAGGAATGCCGTGAGTTTGAGGCCAGCCCTGGGTTCCACAATGAGTTCAAGGCCAGCCTGGATGACATAGCAAGTCCTTGTCTCCAAAAAGAAAAAAGAAAACGTCTCACTGTGACCATTTCACACCCAAGCCGGACAGCTAAAACTTTAAAGCGTTAAGACCTAGTACTGACAAAGATGTGGAGAAAATGCAACTCTATACAGTACTCAGAGGAATGTAAAAATAGTGCCTTTATTTTTCTTCAGGTTGTTTTTTTTTTGGGGGGGGGTACTGGGGATCAAACTCGGGACCTTGAGCTTGCACAGCAGGCGCCCGAACCACTGAGCTAAATCCCCAGCCCCGTAGTGCCTTTACTTTTAAAAAGTAGTTTGGCAGAGCCTCAAAAAGTTAAATATGGGGCCAGGGATTTAGCTCAGCGCTGCCATTGCCTGCCTCGAAAGAGCAAGGGCCCAAGTTTGATCCCCAGTACCAAAAAAAAAAAGAAATTGCCATATATATCAGCAAATCCACGCTTAGGTGTGCACCCAGATGAAAAGAAAACATATGCCCATGCAAAAACTTGTACACAAATGTGCAGTGTTTTTTGGAGACAGGGTCTAGCTTTATAGTTCAGGCTGGCCTTGAACTGAAGGGCATCCTCCTCCCTCAGCCTTCTGAGTGTTGGGGTCACAGGTGTGCACCACCACGCAAGGCAAAAGCATTTTTCTTAACAAGTAAACTGGGAACAACCCAGGCTCATCATCTATGAATCAATGAACTAAATGCTACGTAGCCACACACTGGAATGGAACACACACAGCCACACACAGAATGATGTACTCAGGCGCGCCAGACGGACGACCCTGGGAACATGAGGTGAAAGAAGCCAGACACCAGAAGTCACACACTGCCGATTCCACTTCTATGCAAAGTTCACAGTAAGCAAACACACACAGCAGACTGGTGGCTGCCCAGGCAGGCTAACCTCCCAGGAACAGCACACAGTAGTCTGCTCTCTAAGGGAGGGGGGCATCAAAGCAGGCTGCTAGCCAGGGGGACCCGGAATGGGGTGGGGCAAGAGGTGGCCTGCAAATGCAGGAAGAAATGGCCAGGTGCTGCAGTGCACACCCATAATCCCAGCACTCCGGGAGGCAGAGGCAGGAGGATCATAAGTTTGAGCCCAGCTCAGGCAATTTAGTGAGATCCTGTCTCAAAATAAAAAATAAAGGCCAGGCCAGGCACAATGGCACACACTATACTTCTAGCACTTGGGACGCTGAGGCAGGAGGATCGCTGTGAGTTCCAGGCCAGCCTGGGCTACATAGTGAGCTCAAGGGTAGCCTGAACTGCAAAGCAAGTCCTTGTCTCAAAAAAAAAAAAAAACTTTCACAAAAAATAAAGGCTGAGTATGGTGGCGCACACCTGTAGTCTCAGCACTCGGAAAGCTGAGGCAAGAGGATCATGAGTTCAAGGCCAGCCTGAGCTACACAGTGAGACCTTGTCTCAAAAAGCGGGGGGTGGGCCGCTAGTGATGTAGCTCAGTGCAAAAGCCCTGGGTTCAATCCTCAGTACTCCCAAAGGAAGGGAAAGGGAAAGGGAAAAAGGGAAAAAGGGAAAGGGAAAGGGGGGAAAAAGAAAAAGGAAAGGAAAGGCAGAAGAAATAAAGAGAACAGGAAGAATCAGAGCCTGTCCAAGGGCTACTCACAGCCTCTCGAGCATCTTGAGTTTACTCTGCACTTGAGAGGCCCTGTTGGCATTGTAGCGGAAGCGGTCAATGAAAACCTGTGGGAGGAGGGAGGCCTTGGTCAGGCTCCGGCAGCACCCCAGCTCCGACACCCACAGATGGGATCCACAGCCCTGCCGGCCCCACACCTGGATGTGCTGGCGATACTGCTGTTGTGCTTCATACTCGCGCTGCTGATTGAGCAGCCGCTCCTGCTTGCTCTTGATGAAGGTCTCAAAGTCTCCCCGGTAACTGTCCAACCGCTGGCTGTGCAGGTGGATGATGTCTGTGGTGATGGCATTCAGGAAGTTGCGGTCGTGAGAGACGACTAGGATTGTGGAGGGCCATGTCTGAGGGGTCACAGGATGGGAGTCACTCCCAGGCCCTCAAGGATCTTGGAAGCTGACTTTCCCCAAACCCACTCCAAAGCCTTTCCTGGAACTTACCTGCAGATAATTCTCCAGCCACAGGATGGCCCTGATATCCAGCATGTTTGTGGGTTCTGGAGGAAGTAGGAGAGCTTGTGTTTGGGATTGAAGAGCCGGAGAACTCGGAAGAAGGCTAGACCCCCTCCCCATTTAAGAGCCAGGGTGCCCCACTTTAAACTCACCATCCAACAGCAGAAGGTCTGGCCTACAAGAAAGAACACGTAACATGGGTCTTAGGCCAGAGGCTCAATTTTGTGTTCCAAGGGCTATCCTGCACAGGGCTCCCTACACAGGCCCAGGAGACTCACCTAGCAAACAGGGCCCGGGCCAAGGCCAGTCTCATCCTCCAGCCTCCTGAGAACTCCCTACAGACAGACAGACAGACGGACACACCACATTAGGGGTGGGTGGTTCACCAGGGCAAACAAAAGCAGAGTCAGCAGTGTTCAGAGCCAAGATTGACCAGGGAGACTCACCGGGTGGGCTGCTGCTGCATTTTAGGGGTAAACCCAAGCCCAGCAAGAATGACTGATGCCCTAGGAGTAAAGAATTGAAAGATGCAGTTGGCACAGTTTACAGGATGGACAAGGGGAAATCTGACAAAGAGGAGGGAAATCTGAAATACCTGGCGGGTGCCTTGTCGGCCTCAATCTCCTCCAACTTGGCGTAGATTTCAGCCAGCTGTGCAGCTTCTGAGCCCTCTGCCCTGGGAAGGAGAAACAGCAACCAGGCTAAGTCGGAGCCATCTAGGAGGATGACCTATACCCCATAAAGATAGCAAGCAGGCCACTGGCTGCTTGTTGCCAGGACAAGAATAGAACACAGAAGGACTTGCCCAAGGAGCAAGGCCAAAGGGCACTCTGCTGATTACTAGGATGGCCATGTGAATCACGGGCTGTGAATGCATGATGGGCACCCTGTGAAGGACACTACTAGGCATTCCCCAACCCGGAGCCCGGAGCCTGGAGCCCGCACCTGCCCGCAGCAATCTGGGCACTGAGCTCCCGCTCCCGCCGCAGCAGGTCCTCTCGCACACTGTCGCTCTCTAGTACGCTCTGCAGGGCAAGAGTTTCATCCCCGGCAACCTCCTGCTCCACATGCAGCAGGGAGATGTGGGCTGGAACCCGCAGGCTCCGGGTGGCCAGCATCTTCAGCAAGGTCGTCTTCCCCAGCCCATTCCGCCCTACCAACCCATAGCGGCGGCCCCATGCCAGGTTCACATCTGCTCCAGCCAGCAGTATCCTGCAGGAGTGGCAGAAAGGAGACGCAATCACAGCAAGCTTAACAAAAGAATCCTAACACTGTTTTTATCTCTCCAAATCCTCCCTTAACTGGTCAAAGAAAAAGCTCCCCCCCACCCCCCGCCCCCGTTATTCCCTCACCTATCACCAAAAGACACATCAAAGTTCTCAATTCGCACATCATAGGACTTGTTCTTGCCAGATGATTCTAACCGATTCTCCTTTCTGCTACCTGCCTGGCTGGCTGATGCCTCTTCTAGGACTCTTAAAGGGAGAAATGGACAGATTTTAGTGCTCCCAGACCCTTCTCTCCTGGCAGTGACTGCTCTGTTCTCTGGTGAGCCCTTCTTCCTGAACTCACAGAGGGTTGCTGGTCTTCAGCGGGTCTTTCTCTGAGCGCTTCTCCTGTTTGGCCTTCAGTCGAGCCTCAGCCTTCTCCAGCTTCTTTGCATTCACTGTCTAAATGAGTTCCAAACACAACCATTTACTCTAGGGTGCCGGCTCAGAGAAAACAGCTCAAGTAAATCCTCACCACTTACCCGTGCCAGATAGATTCAGAGGTTCAGGGAGAGACACAAACCAGCAATCCCCTCCTCCCCAAAGATACTCCAACCTCCACCACAGATACATTCCCCTCCCTCTCTCCCTTCTCCTCACCGAGGACTGTTCCCTCTTTAGCAGCCCTGGAAGTCTCATGTCACAGTCTGAAAGTGATTTAAAAAACAGCCGTCACCTTCTCCCTGAGGAAAAGGAAACTAGGATTTTGACTAATAAGAACCAAGCGTACAGAGAGACATTTTAAAGAAAGTGTTACAATCCTGGGGATTGTAATCCCAACCCCCTCCCAAACAAACACAAAAAACCCCTCACATATAAGGATATAGAAGTTGAGGCACATGAACAACTTTTTTTTTGGTACCGGGAATTGAACTCTGGACCTTGTGCTTGCCAGGCAGGTGCAGCACCACTGAGCCACATCCCCTGCCCCTCACAAACCAGTCTTGCAAGTTGCAAAACCAGGGGTGGAGGGTATTAAGCTAAGTTTGTCCATCTCCAAGGCCCATATGCTTCCTACCATAATACTCAAGAACTCGAAAAATCCTCCACCCTTCTTCCCTTCATCATAGGCTCTTTGCTCTCGTAAACATGTCAACTGGCTCCTACAACCCTTGTCCCGAGCTGCAGGGGCAGGTGACTGGGCGTGGACGCTGAGGAATGGACGGAGTGCAGCTAGTTCAATCTCCACTCACTCTTACCATAGTTCTCCGCTATCTTTGACAATTGGATGGGGGCGTCCAGAAGAACCTGGCTGTGTCCCTGGCTCTGTGGCTCAGCCCTACGTGGGTAGGGACAGAAGGAACAGTTAGGACCCGAGGGAAAAGCTCTACGACCATCAGACTTTGTCCCCCACCATCGGCCCCTACTCCGGGCGCGTACAGGCGCAGAGTGTTGTACATGCGCTGGCACACGGCCCTGATGCTCGCGTCATCCTTGCTGTCCCCGGACACCTCCTGCAACAGTTCCCCCACGGCTTCCACCAGGTCATCCACAGATTCGAAGTCCGCACTGCCGCTGTGCAAGACGCCTGGGTCAGGAGTGGCGGGACGAGGAAGGTACCGGTTAGGGCGGACAAACAAGCACTTTCAGTGCCCGAACCGCGTAACGGCCCCTCGGGACAAGAGGTCACGCAGAGGAGAGGCCTGGCAGCGGTCCCCAGCCCGCCCTCTCGGAATCTTTGCACCCGACCTCCACTTAGGCCTCCACAGCCCGTAGATTAGGTTCGGCTCACCGGTCACGTAGTCGAAGACCTGCCCGTCAATTTCCGGGAACTCGCTCCGCAAGATCTCGGCGCAAGTCGCCATGTTCCAGTCAGGATCCCGTCCGCGCAATCGCCTTGAGACTTCGGCCGAGACCCGCCCCCTGCTCCCCGCCGCGAAGCTCGCTCCTCCTTCCAAAGCGCATGCGTATCGGTGACGTAAGAAAAGCGCGGAACCCGCCAGGCTGGGTGAACGCGGTTGGCCGAGCTAGGCGCAAGCGCCGATCAGTCTAGTCGGAACTGCTTCTTCTGCGCCTGCGCGACCCTTGTTCGGAGGCAAGATAAACCACAGGTGCGGTTCTCAGTGCCTCCTGGGCGGCGCAGATCCCGAGGCAGAGGGGTGGGGAGAGGGCACTGGAAGTTTATCAGGGCGCGGACGCGCGACGCCTTAATGGTCCCGCGGGTGGTAGCCCTTCCAGAGGCAGGCCGGTAGAGTACCATTGGCTTTGCAGGGTTTTAGGCGCTCACTGGAGGCCCATCTGCTGCAGCCCGCGGAGTGCTGTGCTGACTCACTGCAGCCCCTGAGCTCAGACGCCCGGGACTCAGGCCAGTGCTTCCTCTGGTTTTGTTCTGGTCCAGTTTCTGGTCTCAGCCCCCACCCCGCGCCACTTGGGCTGTCGTTTCACACTTTCATGCCAGCCAGCCAGGTACAGCCAATGCCGTGTAGTCCTTCCACCACGAAGAACGCAAACTCCCGCTGCCAGAGGCCACAAACCCAAATAGACATCTTGGCCTATGTATATTCCCTGTCTACCCCCAAAGCTACTTCTCTGCATCCCAAATTCCTGTCAGTAAAAGACCTTTCCCTAAATGACGCTGCTTTATTACATGACTATTCTTCCAACAGGTTCTAAAATTGGGGTCTAAAATTACATTGTTATCCTTTCAGATTAAGCATTGCCACAGCAAGGAACCAGTCCTACTATTTAAAATTGATCTTTTTGATATAGAGTCTTGCTATGTGCCAGGCTAGCCTGGAACTTGTGATCCTCCTGCCTCAGCCTCCCAAGTGCTGGGACTATAGGCATGCCCCACCACACTAGCTCCTGATAGTTAAAGTTTAAAAAGCTATTGGTGGGCCGGGGATTTAGCTCAGTGTTTTCGCTGCCTGGTGCATAAGCGCAAGGACCCGAGTTCAATCCCCGATACCAAAAAAACAAACAAAAAAGCGCTGTTGGCCCTCTAGATCTAATAACCATTTCACAGGAAATGCACGTAAAGAGGATGATGTTAAGTGACTTCAGAGGAATCCAACAGGCAAATTCTGATGAGGAAACTACACAACTCCAGGAACAAAATTTTAAGAGCTGAAGAGAAAGGTATGAATTAAGATGCATTAGCCACTCACAGCGGACCCTATTTGGACACAGGTTGCTGAAAACTTCGTAGGATTCCTGATTAAGGGAAAACAGTGGATTCAATGATAAGGAACTTGGCCCTAAACTGATCGTGCTGAAGTTGGTCGGTGGGACATGGGTGTTGTTATTCTGCTCCTGTTTATGTTTGAAATTTTCTAATAGGTTTGTCTTAAAGAGCTGAAACCAAGCAAGGGTAAATTGTCGAGGGCAAATCTGCTCTTTTATCTGTCCCAATGTACTCCCCTCAGGTCCTAGCTCACTACTACATTTTTCTCTGGAGATGTAGAAGTATCCACCAGAGGTTTTCTAAGCACCATGGGGGAAAATAAAATTTCCCTCTCCCCCAAGACTGGAGGAAGCCTGGCTAAATGGGAAAATAAACTGAGTTCAGCTTCTTAGGATGGCTGCAAGACCAAATGCCAAATGTAAACCTTGACTTATGGTAATTAAAAACTACAGTGGACCCCTGACTTACGAACTCCATTTGTTCACAAGGGCTGGTTGTAACTCATGTTGGTCAGTGAAGGCTCACATCCTTCAAAGTCTCTCTCCAGTTTACAGGCAGATCTCAGTGTCCTTAGAGACATTATCGTAGGATTTCTCAACCCCACACAGGAAAGGATGTTTTAATGTTCCTTCCAGAACTCTTTAAGGGTTAAGTCTGTATCTGAGACCATCTGGGAGCACAAGGAGCCAGCATTCAGGTCATAACTCAAGGCTTTGGTTGTAAGTTAAAACTAAAATTCTGGTCGTAAAGGGCCCACTGTACTTCCAAAGAGTGGGTTAGAGAAAGAATCAGCCCTCAGGAACTTGGGCTGGGTTGGGGCTGATTGCGCTTGAGGCTCTTTTCTTAGAGGACCCAGGAGACCTGGGTCAACACTTCTGAGAAGGGATTGGATGGCCTAAGAGGGGCCTAACTGGGACAAGATGAGAGAACTTGGACAGCTCTCATGATGGAAAATTCTACTCAAAGCAGGCCCCATAAGAAAGTTTTGGGAAGGCATCCCATTGGTTCCCCGCCCCTGCACCTTCTACATCAACACTTAGCCAGCAACTCCACTCTACAGTTTATTGGGTTTGTAACTGGACGAAGTCACACGTGTACAAAATGAAGCTCACACTATCCCAAAGCAGAGTAGGGACTGAGGACTGGGGATCTGTTACTGGCCTTTGGGGGGGGCTCTGAGGTGAGGGGCAGCCAACCCTCCCACTCCAGAGGTGTGGCCACAGGGGTGGGGAGGAGAGGGGCCCACCTGGCTTTGGTCCCAGAACTCAGAGCCTGGCACTGGGCCAGGACAGACGATAGATAGAAGGGCAGGAGCCCCAGAAACCACCCTGCCGAGGAGCCCAGGGACTGCTCTGCCAGTCCCGCTTTCGATGTGGTTGGTCCAGACCTAGACTTGGGGGCTGGTGCAAAGGGAAGGTAGCAAAGCAGGAGGGAGGAGACACTGATGCGTGGTGACCTGGGGGCACCTGGACCATGGAGGGTGGGTGGGGAGGTGGGCTAGCTGTTTGCTAGGCAGCTAGCAGCGGGTTTCATAAATGCCACTGCGGCCAATGTAGCGCACCCATTTGATGACGTCATGGTCGCTGTAGTTCAGCTTCGGTTCAAACACCTTCAAGTAGCGCACCTTGAGGCCAGAAGGCGCGAATGGCACCTGGGCAGGGGACAGCTCGTTAGGGATGTGACCTTCCTCCCACCGCTGCTCTGCTCTATCTCAATCTACTGCAGGTGTTTGGATAGCTAGGGTCCTGAAAGAAGCTGGGGAAGCGGGGGTGGTGGGGAGCCCTCTAGAAGGTTACTAAAGAAGCAAGTATAGGGCCAGGGATTTAGCTCAGTGGCACCGAGCCTGCCTCACAACCACAAGGTCATGAGTTTGATCCCCGGTAAACCCCCCCCCCCCCAAAAAAAGAAGCAGGTATATCCAAGAGTAACTAGCAATCATCCGGGGTTTAAAGTCAGGCCTGCCTGTGATGACTTGAATCAATTCCTTTAATCAGCAGGATGCAGCAACTAGAGAACTGCCTTAGAACATACTTATCTTGCTCAATATTATGGATTTGAAAAACAAGGTGGAGAAAATTGTATGTCTAACTGCTCAAGGCAAAGTCAGCTCTTTGCCCTGTCTGTAAGGAAACTTGCTATCTCACCTGGCATTCTACTTAAATTTTTCCATAGAACTGTTTTGTGGCAAGCCAAGAGAAGTCAAAGTGTTTCTCAGGGTGATCAGTAATTTCTCTTAAGAGGCTTGAAGGGAAAAGAAATGGGTCTGAATTAAAGTCACGCCCCTATTCTAGCCTCAGTGTCCTCATCTCTAAGGTGCAGAGCTCATGTGAGCTCTGTCTCAGATCTTTCCCAACATACCCTGCCCTGGTGCTAGGTCCCTCTTCTGCCGTACCTCAAAGTTCATGGAAATGGGGGGTCGAGCCCATTTCTTCTTGTCATTAGTGGGCAGAAGCTCAATCTCTGCGCTGATCTGTGATTCCTTCATGCCTGCCATGCGCTTGATCCTGGAAAGACAGCAAGTGCCTGTGGTGGTTTGGATGAATTTGGGGCCGAGAGGGGTTGTCCATTTCAAGCAGGGAGAGCCCAGGGGCTTCAGAGAGGTGCTAGCACATGGAAAATTAGTCAGGACCCTGAAAACCACCTGCTGTGGAACCTTAGGTCTGGTACTTACTCCTTTGGTACTCTGGGCTGCAGTTTCTGCTTAGATACATAGACAAGCTATCTCTTGGCCTGTGTCTGCTTCATAGATACATCACAAGGATGCATGTGTGAGCCCCAGTGCAGGCATGTATATGCACGCATGCACACACACATATCAAGGCTGACACGGAAGCACACTCCCCCTCCTGCCCTCCAACCCACACTAGGGGACAAAGGGTGGAGAAGGTACACTGTGACATCTTGAGCCCTGCCATGTCCCCCTAAAGGAAAACTCACTTCCACACAATGGCGTTCTCGCTGGCCTTGTACTTGGCCTTCCCCTTCATGCAGATCACCTGCACTCCACTTGTGTTCAGGGGGGTTGGGATCCTCACCTAGGAGTGACACATGGGAGCTGTCAAGGCCTGACACAAGCTGCCTTTATTCCTAGAGAGAAATTCTTCCTCCTCTCCAGTCCCTTCATCCTCACCTCAATCTTCTGAGCCAGCAGTGAGGGCTTGAAGTTAGATTTGATCACTACCTTGACCTCCAGTTTGGTGCGTCCTACTTCCCGTACAAGTGGAATCACCCGGAAAGGAAGGATGATGTCCTTGGTGGTACGATACCTTTGGGGGTGGAGAGCAAGGTTGGCAACACACAGCGGGTCCCACTCCCTCTCCCTGCCAGCAGCACCCCTGCCTCCTCACAGCCCAGAGGCACCTCATGAGCTCAAACTCCCCATCTGGTGGGATGAAGCTGATACTGCGTTCTGAGTCAAACTTGCTGAGTCGCACACACTGGTGGAAGGTGCAGTCATCAATGGCAATTGATTGCTTCCCGCTGTGGGCAGAATCAGAAGACCACTCTTGGTCAGTATGGGAACGGCAGGTGTCAAGCTGGGAGACCGCCCCACCCCAGGCTGGCATTGTGGGCTCTGGAAAGCTGCCAGAATGCAACTGTCTGACTTGGAGATCCCTGCCCCAGAGTTCAAGGTGAGGGAGTTTTACAAGCTCATCATTTCTTGAGATTCCTGCTGCATGCTATGCAGATGTTTCTGGCTCACTAGGCCGAGGCCATCAGTCTGTACAGATGAAGCTGTGGTCCTAGAGACTAAACAATGAAGCTTGCTCTCTGAGGACAGTAAGTGAATAACAATCCCCTCTTCCCTCAAATCGCTGACATCAAGTGCAACCAGCCAAGTACACACTTGGAAAAGGAAATCTGCAGTCACCACGGAAAAGCCAGAAGGAATCTGTGCTTCACCAAGGCCCAGTGAACACTCCAAGGCCCACCCACCAAATCCCCTCTGTCAGGCACCTCTTGCTTGTTTCATCAGCTGTGCCTTTGCCCTGCTTTTCAATGACAATCTTGTCATTCATCCCAAATTTGCACTCAGGCATGCCACTCAGGTAGCTCTTCATCACAACCCGGCCAGACACGTGGGCACTCAGCACCTGCCCTGGTGAAAGAAGAGATGAAAAACGAGCAGCTGGCTAAGCATGTGGCCACGGTCCTGCAAAGTCCCCGCCCCGGGTTCATGGGAGGACCCTCACCCTGTGGGGACATGAGCAGGTTCACGCTCTCCAGCACATCCAGGAAGAGCTCATTCCGGCGATACTTAATGCCCTCTCGCCGCCAGCCGATCTGCCCGGTCACCTGGCTGGTGATCTGGGACTGCTCTTCTTTTGTCTATATGGGGGTGGAGACAAACAGCAATGGCTTCCCTCTTCTGCCCCTAAACCATCCTGTCTCTCCCGCTCCACGCTTCTCCTTTCTCCCTTCTAGTCTCTCCCAGTAACCCTTCCTTCCCCTCAGGCCCCAAGGGGGCAGGGCCTGGAGAAAACAGCAAAGCTGCAAGGATAGAAGCAAAGAGAACAACTTACCTGATGCTGGAGACCAAAGGACCGATGACGTTCCCACAGGAAAAACAGCAGGGGAGAGAAAAGGAGAAGGCCATGAGGCCTGGATCATAAAGGAAGACCCAAGTGCTCTTCTGAGCAACAGGCAGAGCAGCCCACACCCCCTGCCCCCAGTGTAGAGGAAACTGCTTAAGCTATATTCCTGATAGGAGATGCTGAATCGGCTGCTTCCGGGGTGGGAGGGCCACACACGGAGAACAGGCCTGCAGTCATGGCAGGAGGCTCAAGCCAGCACTTCCTGCAGGGGACCTCATGAGTCAGCCTGGACAAGGCCAGGGGCCAGCTGGATGAAGGGAGGTTGGGCTCCACCCTGCCTATAGCCAGCCTGTAAAATTCAAGTACCTGACTCTTGATGCCTTGTTGGGTGATGAAGGTTTTCAGTGCACCTGTCTCTGAATTCTGGGGGTAGCCAAAGTCTAAGATCTCTGCAAAATAAAGAGAACCATCAGCCCTGAACAAAACTGAAGTTCTTTCATTCTAATCTTTCCCCTGGCCTGGACAGGTCTGGCCCGCACTGTGGGATTGTGAGATCTGCAGCATTTACTTTGTGATTTATACTTCGTAGGAAAACAGATCATTTATTTTTCTCACATAGAGAAATCACAGAGTCACATGGAAAGTGAGTGAGGCCAAGAGGTCCTGGGTCTTTTCTTTTTCTAGAAAATAGATGCTAGGAAAGTGGAAGGTCTCACACATCACAGAGGAACAAGAAAAGTGCACCCTGGGCTGGGGATTTAGTTCAGTGGCGCCGCACCTGCCTGGCAAGCGCAAGGTCTTAAGTTCAATTTCTGGTACAAAAAAAAAAAAAAAAAAAAAAAAAAGCGTGCACCCAAGGGGTCTGTGAGCACCACGCAGGCTCTGAAGTAGTTGCTATGATGGAAAGCCAGAAGATAGTAAAGGAATCATGGCCCAAGGCACAAAGGTGAAAGGATGAATACTGAATGTTTAGCCACCAAACCCCAGAGTTAGGTTCCCCAGGAAAGGCCAAAGCTTCCCTACCCCCAACAGCGGGCCTATTTATACTGTGCTCCATTTCAGAGCAGCTTTCAGGTCTGGATGTGAACGGACCTTCTCAGGACCTTTCTCAGGCCCAAAGACCAGATACTCAGGAACAAAGCTCAGTATACACAGGAGCCGCAACCCAGTTAAGTTCATCCCCACCCAAGCCCCGACACTCTGCCTGCCTCACCATCCAGCAGCTCATATATGAGCACAAAATTGTTCTTGATGTTCTCCTCGCTGATCTTGCCAAAGTAGGCAGCCATTACGTCACACATCTTGTAGAGGAATTCAAAGACCATAGCAGCGTTGACATTCTGCTTGGTGACAGCTGCCAGCCAGATGTTGGACCGCTTAACATGGAAGAAGCTGGTGCGAGCAATGTTGGTGACAGGGCTGCGCACCTGCTGCCGTGCATGGATAACATTGACCCGAAAGGCATCCACTGCATTCCTCCTGAGGGAAGAGGGTGCAGAGGCTGCTCAGCATCTGTGCAAACCTCGACCCCTGGGGATCAACCACAGATGCTAACAGCCCCACCCTCAACACTACTGACATATGACACACAGTCTAAAGCCAAGGCCTAAACCACTAGGGTGAATCCCTTCTTGTGGCTCCAAGTTTGGGAACAGGAGGGCCTGAGCCATGAGAAATAGGAAAGTCAACTGGCAGTGACGGAAGGGCAGATATAACCTCAATAAAGTGAAACTCATCAGGTTTAGAGAAGCCTGGCCCCAATTTCCCAGCTATGCCCTCAGCTACCACCACTCTGGCTTCCCAGTAAATTCCAGGGTGTGTGTGTTGAGACAGAGAGAGAGGAAGGGAGGGGGAGGGAGGAAGAGAGAGAGAGCGCGAGAGCCAAAGAGCTAACTTGCTTCTTCTCCAGTCCTCCCACTAGTGAGCCCACTGGTAGGGAAGGCTGCCTCCTCCTGAAGGTGGACAAAGCCTTAATCTACCAGTTAAGAAGTGCCAAGGGTCCTGGAGCTGTGCCACCCATTCTTGACCAGGATCCAACTTCAGAGCAAGTTCAAGGGAGGAAGAAGGATGAAGGAAATCACTAGCTGGGGAGGCAGGGGCCCCCACCCACCTGTACCTGGGCAGCAGCTTGATAGGCCGCTTACCTATTGCTATGTCAGCCAATGAGATGGGATGAGAGAAATGACGCCAGCAAGAAGAGGAGTGACAGCAAGGAGAGAGAGGGTTAGACACACGACATATCAGGAAGGGCAGCACACACCGTGAGATAGGAACAGACAAGACACGCAAGGGGTGGCGAGCTCAGCAATACATGCAAGGTGGCAGGTCCCTGCACTGGCTCAATCAGGCTCACCCAGGGGAGGGGAACACTGGAGGATATAGCTAGCAAGGTTCAGGCAGGCCAAGCACTGCCACAAGTCTAGCTCAGCCACACCACCAACCAATGGACAAAGAGCGACAGAGTCCAGCCCAAGCCAACCCATCAGCCAGGGAGCCACGAAGCCAGGGGCACTGCAACAGGCCCATGCTATTGATCTCAAGCTCTTTGAGGAAGAAAAACAGCAGCAGGAACCAGAGTGACCTAATCTTATTAGAGCTGCTAAGGCAAGGAGAGGTCTCTCAGTCAGCAAAGAAAGATGGCATGCAGGGTGGGGCAGAATGAGAAGGCTGTGGCTCCTTGTTAAGGTCTGAAGGACCCAGGACACAGAGCTGTCCAGGTCTACTCAGAGGGGCCAGAAAGAGCAGCGTGACCTCCCTGCCTTTCTGTCAGTGACCCAGGAGTACCTCAAGCTTGCTCACAACCTCTCCTCCAGGAGTGCCCAGAGGAACTGAAAATAGCAGAGTCAGCAGCCTGCCTCCAGAGAAACGGAGTGGGAGAGGATTTGGCAGCCTGGAGAGGCTTTCAAGAGAATCCCATGAAGGCCCTCAATATGAGAGGGCTTTGAGAACAGGACTTAAATGGATTAGTACCTCCAGCCCGGCACTAACTCCACCCGCTGGAGACAGAGCTCCATCTCCTGAAAGGAGTAATCAACCTGCCTGGTAAAAGCACTCATCTCCAGCAGCCAGCCCTATAACTATGCGACACAGTGGGCAGGAAGGATGGGAGCTCCTAAGGCTGTGGGGCCCTGCCACTCCAGGGGCCCTGCCACTCCAGAGGTCCTGCCAGGCAGCCAGCAATTGGCTGCTAGGGCAATGCCACCAGTTCTAAAGGGAACCAGGCTATGGTGGCTGAGCCCAGGATGCAGCAAGGGGTGTGGCCCAAATCAAGCCTCTGTTGGAATAAAACCTGGTCCTGCATGCTGAGGCTGGGGCGATGGGACACAGCTGGTTCAACCAAGGGACTCACCCGATGTCATCTCGGTAGACCCGGGAGATGAGCACCTCCCCCTTGTGATTATAGATGAATAAGCCTCCAATCATGGCGGCAGCTCAGTCTCCGAGGCCCATTGCTCTGAGAAGAGACCTAGGACAGGCGGGGGAAGGGAAGACTTCAGAAGTCCTGCCAGTGTCCCCTGTGGGGCAGTACAGGTCACTGAATCTGACACCCCCCCCCAGTCCTTTAGCAAGTGACCCTGCAGCCCTCTCAGACAAGCCCCTCCCTTCAGCCAGGCTCCAGTTCCTGTTTATCCCACACTAGATAGAAGAAAGAGGACTTGGGCCCAGGATTCTGAGGCCACTCTGACCCTCCCCTTTCTGGGGCTGAGCCAGAGACTAACTCCCCTCCCACCCCCTCTTCACAGTGCTGAGCTAAGCAAGGATCCTTTCTGGCCCCCTCCAGTGCAGACTCTCAGTCAGGCTCCAGCCAGTGAGTCACTGAGAAGGCCCGCCTGAGGCTGCAGGAATGGCACGGCGGTAGGAATTACACCAGCTGGCTCAGGCCTGGAGCCCCCGGGCACAACCTTTAGATCACCCAGTCTCTCAGGCTCCACTCCCCTAATACGAAGGCAAGCAGGGCCCAAATCTCCAGAAGTCTACACATTCCAAGAAAGGTGTGCAGCTTTCAGGGCTGAAGGGAAAGAAGGGAGGCCTTGGGCCCTGACATGGACCCATGGAGTGTGGCCTAAGCAGGTACATCTTTTCCAGGCAGTCAGATAAGGTAGTCAGGCAAGGAAGGTAGCAGAGGAGCAAGGTCCCAGTGCTGGCAAACTTACTTCAGTGATCCAAACTGCCTACTATGGTTATTTCTGATCAACCCCTTTCAAAAAGCTTTGGAGTACAATAAATAAGGAAGGGTGTGTATGCAGGTTTATAAAATTACTAGATCTGTCCTGCTGAAATTCTGATTCCAGACCCACCAAGTAACTCACTTCTGGCGCGAAGGGGCAGGGATGTTAGATTGCCTTAATTACCCAAATTATTTGGGTCAAACTAATTTAGATGGTTTAAGAGAAAAGGGGGGTAAATTTGATTCTAGATTTCCTGGATTAGCCCTAGTATTAATTTCACAGGAGGTAGTTCAGGGGACTCTCAAGAAGGTGGAAACATTCTCACTCTTTCTTCCCGAAGAAGCTGGGAGAGGAAATGTAAAATGGAGGTAGAGTCCTGGGCAAAGAACCAAGTCCTCAGGTATCAAGTGGTAGGTAGGCAGCTCGGGGCCCCAGCAAACAAGAAGTGGGGCCCTAGGCAGGAATGGAGCATTTTGTTAAGGGAAAAGACTGGCAGCCACCACCAGCAAGCAGCATCCTTAGGGAGCCCACAGCAGAAAACAGGGCTGGTGGAAACCCCTAAGCAAAGAGGTTCCGTTGCGGCTGAGGTCAGGGCTTTGACGAGGGAAAGCAGGGAGAGACGGGCGGTGGTAAATAAGGGAAAGTGGGAGACATGGGACCTGCTTTGGGGTTCAGGTGCACAGGCATGAGGTGGGGGCTCCAGGTCCGGGGAGGAGTCGGTGTCGGGGTGCGGGGGCTGTCACAGGTCAGAGAAGAGCCGCGGGGTGTCGCTGAACTGGGGGAAGGGGGCGCCGCACGGAGAGGCCCGTCACCGTCCGAAGAGGCGGCACGAAGCATGTCACCGTCACGGGAGATGGGGGAATTGTCTCTTCGCCGAGGAGGACGCGCCGAGGGCTGGGGGTTGTCACGGTCCCAGGGAGGGGTTGCAGAGCGGTGTCCCGGTTCCGAGAGGATTCTGGTAGGTCTCGCCCTCACAGGAGGAGCCCCGCAGGTCAAGTGGAGGGCACCACTCCCCGCCCGGCCCGCAACCGCGCCCCGGGCGCCCCCTCCCCGGAGTCTGCTCCCTCCGGAGTCTGAAGGCTGAGGCCACTCCCGCGTGTGGGCAGCTTTCCGCCCAGTCCAGCGCAGGGCTGGGCAAGACTGGGCACCGGGGCAAACGACCCGCGGCGTCCTCCCCTACCCGGTAAGATTCGAATCTCTAGCTCACCTGACGTCCGCGGCCCCTTCCTCAGCCGGCCCGGCCGCTCTCCAGATCCCAAGATGTCCGCCCGCCCCCTGCTCGCCTGCCCGCTGCCTCGGCTTTCACTGCAGTGCCGCGGCCCCGCCCAGGCCTCAGCTGCGCTTGCGCACCCGCCTCCCGCGCCGACTACAAGTCCCGCCAGGCCCTGCGGCCTTCTCGCCGACAACTGAGGACTCCAGGTTTATAAAACTACAACTACCGATGGCCTTAGAGAGACCACCCCTCCCAACTTCCTGGGTGGACGTGACCTTAGAGTGCCCCGCCGGTAATCCCTGCACCGCCCACTCCACACACACGGTTTCTCAAGCAGCATCCCGGGAACTGTAGTCTTTGTCTTTGTTGAAGCCTACCTGTTAACTTTGGATTGCTGTAGGCCTTTCCTATCCCGAGTCTGAAAAGTGGCTTCTTCATCTGTGACCTCTCGTTCGTTCTCTCTCCCTCTCTCTCCCTCTCTCTCTCTCTCTCTCTCTCTCTCTCTCTCTCTCTCTCTCTCACTCTCTCTCACACACACACACACACACACACACACACGCTTGGCAGAGGTGTGATACTCCCAAGTTTTTCTAGTATGTTTTTTCCAGACTTATGCCTTTTCCCAAGAATCAAGACCCAAGGGGGGAGCAGGAAGGGAGAAGACACATTCTTGGAAGAAACTAGATAAAGCCTTTCATGACTTTATCAGTATTCTCAGCTATACCAGTAACTGTACACCTTCTACAGGCAAATGTTTCTTAGAAAATGGTTGGTGAGTTGAATTTTGTTGGACATGGGATTCAAAATCCTTTCTCTGATTAACAGAATTAATCTTTACATTGAAGTTAAGAAGAAGAGGCAGATTAAATCCATGAACACAAAAGGCTACCTGTTTCTTGGAGGAGCTGAATAAAATATGTTGGCTTTTCTAGTTTTTGTATGCAGCAATATCCTGTTGCTTTCACTCAGTAGGCTTAAGACTATCATGGCAGGAAGGCCAAATCTGTTTATGAACCTTACTGTCCCTAGTAGCCCACTACCAGAAGCCAGGATGCAGCAGGATGAAGATCTGGCCTAATCTGTGGTCACATCCTGATGCCATTTAGTGACAAAACAGGCATTTCTAAACCCTGAACCAGCATTCAAAGATTTAATTCTACCTTTGCAAAAGCTTTATCTTCCAAACACCTTAAATGACTGTGATTTAGAGTAAATAATAATAATGGCTAATATTTATTGAGCACCTACTCTACTGTGTGCCAAGCACTGTGCTAGGCATTTTTCGTACAATATGTAATTTAAATCCTCACAACAACCCTGTGAGGTAGGTATCATTATCATCTTACATACAAGAGGACTGAGGCTCAAAGAGGTTAAATAACTCTCCTATCACAAAAACAAAAAGTAGTAGAGCTGGAATTCAAACCCAGACCAACCTGACTCCAAATTTCATGCTCTGGTAAATTAGAGACAAAGGGGAAAGGAAGGGCCAAATTCCAGAAAGGTTGTGGGAGTGGAAAGGATGAAATATGCTAATAAGATACAGAAAGAAAGAATTTAAGCCCCTAAATGTTTCTAGCTGGTGAGCCTATGTAGATCTGTGATGAAGGTCACCAGGACAGGGATTCAGGAGGAACACCAGTCAGGACATGAGTTGAGTCCATATGGACATGTCTATGGAGATGTCCAGTGGGTAATACAAATACAGATCGAAAGTTTGAGGATGGTGAGGTTGGAGCTAGAGATGGGAATCACCAGCACATCAGCAGCAACTGAGGACATCAGGATAGGTGACAATGTTTTGGGAGTAGAGAGGAAAGGGAAGTGGACCAAAGATGGAACAACGGAAATACCAACCCCGAAGGCAGGAATGTAGTAGAGGTATTCTCAAGAGTTGGACAAGGCAGAATCAGAGAGAAAAGTACAGGAAGGAGGTGGCCCTGTAGTGGTGGCTAGAAGCCATGGCCTGGGTTTGGGAGGAAACCCAGATAGGCAGGACTGAGTCATACTTTCAACACAGGCCCTTAGTCACTAAAACGTCAGGAAATACTTGTTAAATGAATGAATGCTGAAATGTCCCTACTTCAGTTTGCCCCAAAACCTGGGCTAAGGACTTCATCTCTCTCAGTATCCTAAGCCTGCAAATATGGGAGTCTGGGTGAATCAGGAGAATTTAGAGTGGAGGCTTAAAGAGAACATCATGATTTGTTTAAAGTGGAGAATGAAGTTGAAAAAACAAAAACAAAGACAAACAAAGTAGAACTCTGGAAGTCCCAGAAGTCCTTTTGCCTAACTTCAACTGGCCTGCGGGTTCCTGTCGTTGTTCTGGGTGTCATGGTAAGTGTGAAAAAAGGGAAAGATGGGGTGTGTGTGTGTGAGAATGACCTGTCAGTCACCTGCAGAGTTCTCTGCTGAGCCCATCCTGAGACCTAGCATATGGGCTTTTTCCAGGTGGGAAGAATTTGGGGACACATGCGGGAGGCTTGAGGGCTCTGAGGAAAGGGACAGGGAAGTCAGGGGACCAGCCCCACTGTCTGGAGAGGGTCCAGCCCTCTGTGCAGGGACCAGCCCTGAAGCTTAAGTGAACTTGCATAGGCACGTGTGTGTGTGTGTGTGTGTGTGTGTGTGTGTGTGTGATTGATTTTCTCTGCAAAGAAACAAGGTCCTCCGTGCATGGGTGAAGCTGGAGCCCTCCCCAGAAGCCTAGTGACCTGGAAATGTGGCAGTGGGGCTGGCATCCTTGGGAAGCCCCCAAGGGCTGCTGAAGCAGGGTTCTTGGTCTCCTCGGAGGCTGAGCCTCCCATTGCGGGGGTGCTCACAGAAAGTCAAACAGCCCGAAATTCTTGGCTGCTCCAGGCCCAGGGAAAATTGGGGGAGGAAAAAAAGAAAGAAAAGAAATGTTTCAGGCCCAAGGTGAGATAAGCCTGCTGGTTAGTAGGGTTAGGGTCTGGAGGAACCAGCACACAGGCAGCACAGGGACAGGGGGTCCAGCAGAGGTGCTCCCTTGAGTCAAGAGCTGCTTAAGCACCCAAGGGGGCTCTCTGGGATCGACAGCATGAATGGCCAAAGGAGGGGGCTCCGGCACTGGGGTGCAGGACTGAGGCAGCAGGCAGGACACAGGAAGGGCAGAGGAAGAGGCCTATTTTGGTGCCAGTACTGTGGGGGAAATCAAGAGGTTTGCACTCATGCTTGGAGGGGTGGGCTTAATGCAGGGATGATGCAGCTGAATGAATAGCAAAAGGATTCCGAGGGGCAAAGGGGGCGAGCACCCCAGGCCAGCTCATGAAGTGTGTGAGGGTGAGCAGACCAGAGTAAGCACCAGCAAGTCTGGACCAGACACTCAAGTCCTGGGAAGCCCCACGCAGTGTTAGTGGGCAGGGGGCGAAGCTGGGCCAGAGGCAGGTTAGGGGCTGCAGAGCCAATCACTAGCTGCACCGTGCCCTCGCTGAACCCAGCGAGCAGGTAGCGCGTCTGGGTTTAGTTCCGTTTATTTCCTTTTCAGGTACCAGACAAAGTAAAAAAGGCGGAAGGATGGAGAGGGACGGCGGGCGGGGGCGGGGCAGGACGGCAGTCGGGAGGGGCCCTGCTCACATCACATCCACAAAGAACTCACTGGGGTTTCCCATGGCCATGCGGAAGGACTGTCTGCTGGCGGTCAGTTCGGGGGGCACGGAGGCCAGGTCGCGGCCTGGAGGGGCTCCCGGGGGCCCCATGGCTGCGGGCGGCGGGGGCATCATCAGCACCGGGGGGCCGTACAGCGGGGGCACTCCGGGGGGGCCGTAGCTGGGGTGCGTGTGGTGGCTGCGCAGGCTGCTGGCCAGCGAGTGGTGGCTGCGGTGGCTGTGCTCGCTGGCGGCCGGGCCCGAGCGCTCGCTGGGTGCGCGCTCCCGTGGCCCCCGCAGACTGCTGCGCGTCGTGTGGTCCGATTCGCTGCCGCTGCCGCCCGACTTCGAGTCCCCGGCCTTCGGGTCCTTCTCCTTGCGCCGATCGCTGCCACTGCGGTTGGAGCCGCTACTTCGACTGCCTGTAGGGACACGCAGGGCCAGGGCGGGCACTGAGAGTGGGCATGGGAAGCCGGGGCTGGCCCGGGGCTCCCTCTGTGCGCGGCTCCCCTTACCTTCGCTGTGCTGGCTGCTGGCGCTGCCCCCGCCATAGCTGTAGCCCAGCTCCGGGAAGCCGGGGTGCGGGTTGTAGGGGTGCGGGGGTGGTGGGTATTGGTATGGGAAAGCCATAGGCCAAGGCGCGGCCCCCGGGTGAGGCAGAGGGGCCAGCGTGTCCTGGTCGGAAGCACCACTGGAGCCGTCGTGGTCGTGGAGGGACAGGTTGGCCATGTCTGTGGAGGAGCCAGGAGAGAGGTCCTCAGCCTAGGTCGGGTGGTAGGCAACTGTGGTAGTTTCTGGCACAGCACTGGCCAAAGAGCCCACTCCTTCTGCAGACCCCTTTGGACACCACAAGAGACAGTGGGAGACCCTGGGAGACCCTCCAGGGAGGCTCAGCATCATCACTCGCTCTCAGCCAATCTTCACACCCAGCACCCAGGCCCTCCAGGCCCAGGCCAAGCTTGGTGCTCTCTCCTTCCTCCTCAGGGGGCAGGAAGAAAGGGCAAAGCTCTTACTCTGCCGTCTTCTCTAGTGTTCACTCAGCAGGTGCCTGTCAGGGAATGGGGAAGGCAGCACTGCCAGGCAGCCTCCAGGGCCTGCACCCTGGGGCTCAGAAGACACTACACAGTGCTCGGTCTCCTAAAGAAACGCCACAATCCCCTCACTTTCCCAGGGGAGGGAAGTCAAGTCCAGAGGGGTTAAATGCGCAGCCCGAGGTCAACCTAAACTGTAAGCAGAACAGAAGCTATGCACTGCTTTCTCTCCTGACCTTTCCAGATAGGGCCATTAGAAGCAGGGACCGGTTTAGAGGAATTTAGGTGAAATTTTTTACTCCCTCCCCTCTGGAACTGAAAAAATATCCATTCAAAGCCCAGGACGAGCACAGGCCTTTCAGAGCTTGCCTTATAGGAGGCCCCTGTCCTGACCACATTTCCCTGGTGCTGCTGGGGAGGGTGAGGATGGGCTGGGACGCGTCAGAGAGAACAACTTGGTGCTTCCTCTGTGCCCTGCACCCATTCTCAGCCAGGTCTGGCACCAACTCAGTCTATCAACACCACGGACTTCATGACTTTGGCTGTCCCCAGAAATGCTACGCTCTTTAAGGGCAGGGCTGCCCCTGTCAATGCTGGGGCTACTGGTAGGGACTCTATAGGGCCACCAGGACCCATGACCTGCCTGGGACAGCCTTTGCTCACATGCCACCTGTACCAGGCCCCAGGGCTCTGAGAGAGCTGGAGCTGCCCTGGAAGAGGGAAGCAGTGGGCTGCCTGACTTGTCCCAGAGAGCCGCTGATGACTTTAGCCTGCAGGCTGTCGTCCTGGGAGTGACTGTGTGATCCTTCCTCCCTCTGAGCCTGCCACATTCCCAGCTGAGGACCCTGGCCAGTGAGAAGGAAGAGGCTCTTCTGTCAGCATCACCCTGACCTGGGTCTTGGGTGGCCTGGGGTCTGGATGGGAGACCCAGATGGACCCATGGAAAAAACAGTATCTTTTTTTTTTTGTGGTACCGGGGATCAAACTCGGGTCCTTGTGCTTGCAAGGCAGGCGGTGGAACCACTGAGCTAAATCCCCGGCCCAGAAACAGTATCTTTTTTTTTTTGGTACCAGGGATCAAACTCGGGTCCTTGTGCTTGCAAGGCAGGCAGGGGAACCACTGAGCTAAATCCCCGGCCCAGAAACAGTATCTTTTGAACAAAGACCATAGCTGCCTTGGAAGCTTTAGGTGTCCTTGGAGGTCTGGGGCTAGGGCTGACTTCTGCCAATGATGACAATGATACACATTTCATTAAGTCTAAGAAGCTATTGATTGTAACATGTACCCCAGTCTCACGAATACTTTAATGTGAAAAGTGTATCTCATTAAATATATGAACAAGTAGTTTTTATAGAACACTTACTGTGGTTCATGTACTGTATTAACAGCGTTATATAAATTATCCTCAAAACAGCCCTGTGAGACAGGTTCAACTCTTATCTCCATTATTTTTTTTCCAACCCAGAACCTTGCACTTGTCAGGCAGGCACAGTGCCACTGAACTTAATCCCCGGCCCTCTCATCTCCATTTTACAGACCAACAAGTTGAGGACTAAGAGGCTACACATTCATTTTCACACAGTAAGGGTAGGGCTAGGATTTGAACTTAGAAGTGTCAACTTCCAAAGTCCTATGCATGTATCACTGCTCCACAGGGCCATGCTGAAACTGCTGAGGGCCAGGACACACCTTTCACCTGGGTCTGTGTTCTGCAGGATCAGCCATTCTAGTCCCCGGAACCCAATCTGAAGCACTTTACAAGTCCGCTGTTAGAAACCAGACAGCACCACTGGACTGAGGGAAGGCTCCCTCAGGCAGACAGGGCGGCTGGGCGTGGGCCTGTGCAGAGAACTGCTGCCCTGTCCTGAGGACTCCCCATCCCAAGGGATGTGCCCGGGCTAAGGAGGAGAAGGGAGTCCCTGCAGACCTCTCCTGCTAGTAGCCCTCATGACCCTTTTAGACTGCTTGGCACAGCTTTCAGGGTCTTCTGTGACCCCAGCCCTGGCAACTTTTTCAGCCTCAGGGGTCTGAGGAGGACCTGGAGTATCTGGCCAGCCTCAGGTCCTGCCCTGGAGGGACCTGCTTGGTTCAGGGACCAAAGGCAAATACTCTGTGCGGCTGTGCACCGTATACCCAGGCCAGCCCCAGGCACTGGAAAGAGCAAGAGCTGGGTCCAGGGCACAGCTCCTCTCCTCTCTGTGTGAGACTCGGGTAGACTGTCTTATGCTCAGAACATAGAGAGTAAATCTCCCCATGCCGGGATTGTGAGCATCAAGTAAGACGGTACTTAGGAACAATCAGCACTGTGCCAGGTGCAGAGTGTGCACACAGAGAATGCCAGACTCAAAAGGGAAAAGTAGGGCAGGGGCAGGGTCTAGGTTGGACTGTTTCCACTAGGGAACTCTCAAGGCTAAGCCGGGGCCCCCAGCTCTGCTGTGCCTCATCTGAGTTCCTTAGAGTCTGCTGCCCCATCCCTGGGCACCTCCCCACTCCCAGCTCCCCACCACCAGTCAGGGCGAGGAGATGGGGGAGGCACATACTGCCACAGAGGTCTCCAAAGATGTAGTAGCACTGCTCAGAGAAGGTGATCTTGTTGACAGTGTGGCGGATGAAGCCGGCTTTTAGCAGGTTGCTGGCATACTTGCGGGCCTCCCGCCGGTCAGTGAAGCCTTCCACGTTGTGGTACAGCCAATCCACCACATCTGAGCCTGGGGAGAAGGCTGCCAGGTGACTGGGGGGCCCAGCTGATCTGAGCTCCTCTGGTCTCACAGAAACTCAGAGGAATGGGCCAAGGGGGTTCTCGGGTCCCTCCCACCCAGCGTGCCCTGTCCCCTCACTCCCCACCCTGTCCTTCATCCCACCATGGGGGTCTCTCACCGATGAAAGCATTGGGAATGGTGATCTTGAGCCACATGCGGTCTCGGACCTCCAACCCTGATTCAGGGGAGGCCATGGCTTTTACGATGGCGGCCATGTCACTGTGAATGGATAGGTGGAAGTCGTCTAGGCCTGGGGGTGGGAGGCAGAATGGTAAGGCAGGAAGGGGCTTTAGGGTTAGGTAGGCAAGAGTTTACATTCCAGCTCTCCCACCCACTAACGTTGGGCCCAGTGCTGCACAAATCACTGATTTCTTGGACCCTCAGTTTTCCTCTCTGTAAAAATGGCCATTTTAGTATTTACAAGGGTATTTGAAGAAAGAATTAGTGATTAAATGAAGGTGCTTAGCACAGTGTATGTGTGCAGGTTATGAAAATAAAAATGGCAGCTATTTACTGAGTGCTTACTTTATGCCACACAGTGTTATCTGTCACTGGTACCCTCTTATTAAACCCACTGGGGCCTGGTAAAGCACATATCGACAGCCCTCTTTCATAAGAGGACACAGAGGCTCCCTAGGTGCTCAAGACCAGGTCAGCAGCAGACGATGCTCAGTGAGGACTGAGTGCAAACTGGGGGATGAGCAGTCCCCTCTCTGGCCCTCCTGCGGGCTCAAGCCCCTCACCTGGCCTTGTTTCTGGGCCCAGGGCACAGGGTTGGACACTCACGCTCTGTGTCGGGGATAGAGCTGGTGATAGAGGAGCTGGTGGAGGTGATGGTGCTCAGGGAGGGGCTCATGCCGTAGGCAGGGAAGGTGCCCGTCATGGCTGCAGTGTGGGAGACCCAGGCCGCAGGGTCGATGGGCCGGATGGGCTCGCCTACAGGGAGGATGTGGAGTCACCAACAGGTAGGTGTGAGGGCTCAAGGTGACACGGAAGAAAGGAGGGACAGGGCTCATGTATGCAAAGCACCAACTCCAGGAATAAATGCCTCATCCACTTACTCCTAGGTAATGTGAAGCAACCACGTGGACTTGGGTCCCAGCACTTGGCTACGGTCAGGGTGATGGGCCTGAAAACAAGGTTGTCCTAGTGAGGGAAGGATGAGGGGAGGCCAGCCCCAGTTGCTTGCCTGACAGCCGGAAATGCTGCCCCAGACTCCCCCAGGCCCCATTCCATCCATACCCCGGCTTGTGCACAATCTCCCGCAGTACCCGGACAGCGTCATCATTACTCATGTTCTCAAAGTTGATCTCGTTTACCTGAGGAAGAGGACCAGGTGTGGGATAATGGGCTGTGCCAGGAAGAGGGGCAAGGGAGCTGGGCCTGGGGGTCAGGAAGCCTCCTCCAGAGGGCAGGGATCCCCTCACGCCCACCTACCCCACACTGGGGGGAGGCAACGCTACCTGTAAGAGCATGTCCCCGGGCTCGATGCGTCCATCGGCAGCCACGGCCCCACCCTTCATGATAGAGCCAATGTAGATCCCGCCGTCACCACGCTCATTGCTTTGGCCCACAATGGAGATGCCCAGGAAGTTATACTTTTCTACAAGGAGTAATTTAACACCTTGAGCGGGGCCATGTCCCTGCCCAAATTCCCATCCCCTTATTAGAAAAGGGCAGAGAGGGACAAGAACTGACATTTACTGAACCTGAGCCAGGCACTGTGTACATTCTTTTTTTTTTTTTTTTTTTTTGGTACCAGGGATCGAACTCAGGTACTTGCACTTGCAAGGCAAGCGATGGAACCACTGAGCTAAATCCCCAGCCCCGGCACTGTGTATATTCTGCTTGAACATGCTTTCATGTAATCCCTGCTGGCTACGAGATGTCGACATTCAGTCCCATTTTAGAAAACAGGCAAGTGAAGTTTAACGAATTTAGGTGACTCCTTAGGCCAGTAAGAGGCAGAGCCAGGATTCAAAATCAGATTTAATTTTCCAAGTTGGATTCTTATCACATCCAGCTGTCTCCTAAGAGTCCCTAGGGCAGTGGTGGCAAACTGATGGCATGCGTGTTATTCTTTTTTTCAAGACAAAAAACGTTAATGCATGAGTTGTCTTTCTGAACTAAACCCTTGGTATTCAGGGTTAATTGCAGTGTTGGCACTCTGCGATAAATAAGTGGGTTTTGGGTTGCAGTGTGGGAAATTGTCTCTAAAAGCTTTGCCGTCACTGCCCTAGGGCAGAAATCAGAGGGAGGATGCAAAGGCTAAAGAAGGCAAGGGGCAGGGTGCGAAGAAAGCCCTTCCTTCCTCCAGGAAGCCCTCCCTGGTGTGTCCTGCCTCCACAGCATTCTGTGCTTGTGTGTTACAGCCCTGGCCATGAGATACTGATGTCAGCAGTTTGTCAGCTGTTGTTTTTGAGACTCCTTGAGGGCAGGGAATATACCACATCCCCGCCTCCCAGACCCCTCTGCCCACCCAGGGTCTGGCGCTGGCAGGTGTGCGCACTCACCCATGTTGAGAGTGACAGTGATGATGTTGAGAGACATGGTGGAGTCTGTGATGCTGCTGAAGGATGAGGACTGGAAGAGATGGAGTCCTGAGCAGCAGGCAGGAGCGGCAGGAACTCACTGCCGCCACCTGGCTCCTTCTCCATGCCCCACCCTCACCTACTGCGGTTCTAAACCCTGAACCCAAGGGAAGGGCTTGGAGGAAGAACAATCTGGGAAGGGCTTCTGATCTACCCGCATCCAACCAGCCAATCCAGACCCCATACCCGCTCAATCCTCGAGATCTTCTGCTTCCGCCGCCGCCGCTTGTGTCTTCTCATCAAGCGGGAGGCACTGCTCTGCTCTGTGGAGCTGCTGAACCTGTGGGGCCCAGAGTCTTTCCCCACCAGGCTGCCCAGCCCTGCCCCATGAGAGGCACTGCAGGGCCCACATCCCCAACCCAAAGCCCGAATCCCTCCCGGGGCTCAGCATCCTGCTGGGTTCAGGGCTTCTCAGCAGCGGCTGCCCTCAGTACCCATGGGACTAAAGCCCCACCTGCTGGTGGAATCATCCTCGTCGGAGTCGAAGAAGCTGGTAGTCTCCAGTTCGCTGCTCATGAGCGTGGATGAGCTGTCATAACCGCCCGGCTCTCGCCGCCGCTCCCCCTTTGCTGTTCCATTTAACCGGGTTGCTGCAGTGGACAGAGGCAGCTGGGGTCACACAATGCCCAATGCAAAGACAAAGAGACCGGTCCAGGCATAGTCAGAGGTCGGGAATGGGGTGCAGGGGGCAGACACACCATGCTCTGGGCCGTCCCTCCGACGTGGCCGTTCCCGCTGGGCAGACACCAAGGAGTCCGTCTCTGTGTCATTGTCCAGGTTCTCCTGGCTGCCCCCACTGGCATGAGGGCTGCATGGAAGAGAGGATTTGGCAGGGGAGGGGGCAGGGGGGGAGCTCCCTCCTCAGCCCTGGGCTGAGTGGACGCTGCCCTTCCCCACGGGCCCTCCTGACCCTCAGGTCACACTCACTGGAAGGACGGGGGTCGTGAGTCCCCGATGCCTCCTGTGCGCTCCATAGGTGGTGGCAATTCTGAGGGGTTGTCAGCACAGAAGGGGGCAGGCTCCGGATGCGAGCCTTCAGCTGACACCAGCTGATGAAGAGAAAAGGAGTGGGTACTGTGTCACAGGGGGCACCGGGGAGAGAGGGGGAGTAGGCTTTTGGCGGGGCAGCAGAGGTGAGGAGCAGCCCCATGCCCAGGTGTGTGTGTGGGGCCTGGGAGGCATGCATTGATGAAGCAGGTGGGGGCAGGCAACAAGGGTCAGTAGTCCCAGACGAAGGTCCCAGGTGACAGCAAGTCTTGATGAGCATTGGAGATGGTTTATCTCTACTGTGTGTTTCTCTCTCCCTTCCCACCACTCTCCTACTTTTCATTAAAGATTAAGAATTCTGGGTAAAAAACAGTTCTGTTAGAAAACTACAGGAAGATCCAGATACTAGAACCTAAAACCCTCAGCCACAGTCTCAGCAATGCCTTTCTGCCTCCAGCAGCAGGACGCAGGCAAACGGAGGCGGAGGGCTCCTTACCCAGGACACCACGCGGCCATTGAAGCAGGGTAGCTTGGCATTGTCGTCAGAGATCTCCTCCTTCACCACTCTGCAGGGAAAGGGGCTGTCAGAACTTTCTAGTGTGGACCTGGAGGGGCCTCACAGCCCCAACTGTCCTCTACCCTAAAGTGGGGATAAAGTGACCAGAGTTCAAATGGTAGCAGAGAAGGTGACCCAGGGACGGCCCTTCCCACCAGCCCTGAATGTGAACCAGCCACCTTCCTGGGCATCTTCTCCATCATCAGGTGATCCCAAATTACAAGGAACAGACCGCTGCCTCCATGTGGCCTCTAGAGGCTCCAGAGGGCGTTACCCAGCCCCAACATGGCTTTCCTGGGCTGGACTCTCTTTCCTTCTAAACCCTGAGTTGGGGAAAAAGTACATAATTATTATTGCTCTTCTCTTCTTGGAGGAAATTAGGAAAGAGAAGGGGAAAAGGCATTTACTGAACAGCTTCCATGTACCATGAAAATAATTAATAGTGACAACCACTCTCATTTACTGAGTAAGCATAATGGGTCAAGCACTATGCTACTCACTTTACTTGTATCAGTTCATTTCATAGTCACAACAGTGCTATAAGGTAGAGCAGATAGGGAAAACAGGCTCAGTGTGTTCAGTAATTCTCCTAAGCTCATACCACTAGTAAGTGAAAAGCCAGCATTTGAATCCTGGTCAGCCTGACACTAAAGTATGTATTCTTACCTATTATACTATCTTCCACCCCCGTGGTTAGAACATATACTCTTCATATTAGCCTCATGAGGAAGACAAAAGGAACTGCCTTTCATGGATGAGGAAACTGACAAGCATTCAGTAACTTGTGCAGGGTCACAAAGCTAGGAGATGGCAGAGCTAGAATTCAACTCCAGGCTAGCCTGACTGCAAACCTCATACTCTTTCCACTGTACGTCACATTCTTTTCTGTCTGCTGACAGAGATAATGCGGGTCAGGCTGGGTGCTGGGGGGACAAGGATGCGGGGCATGAGGGGTACAGTATGCAGTCATGGCATGTAGTTTGGTCTAGGGAATGCAGTAAGGCAAGAAGTCTGATACTGACTAAGGTCTGGGGCCCGGGAAGGGAACGGAAAAGTCTGAGGACTGTCAGACTGTCAAACACCCCAGGAACACAGAGCTGGGAAGACGTGACCATGAGTGAGAAAGAGAACAGCACACGGGCGATTTAGCTCAGTGGTTCCAGCGCCTGCCTTGCAAGCGCAAGGTCCCGAGTTCGATCCCCAGTACCAAAAAAAAAAAAAAAAAAAAGATAACAGCACAGGTCTAGAGTTCTGATCAGAGGGAAGACAGCAAGGGAGGAGACTGGGAAGTCCAAGCAACCTTGTTCTGACAGCAGCTTCTGCCCAGAGTCAGGAACGTGCTTGGCTCCTTGTGATGCTCACATTCTTGGACTCACAGCCAAATTCGCAGGCCAAGTCTGCCCTCCTCCCTCCCATCCAGCTCTGGCTCCCACTCTTTCCAACCCCACAGTGACCCTGAGAAAACAGCCCAAATCATCCTACTCAGGATCACGATGGCAGAAAGCCTAGAGAGAATGGGTGGAAAGAAACAAGAGAAGTAGCTCAGACTCACCAGCTGGTCTGGCCACAGGGTAACCTGGGCTTGCAGCCCTGCAGGGCAGCCAGGGTTCAGAGGCAAAGGGACTCATGGGCCACATGGCAGACGACATGCTCTGCTTTGGAGAGTGTCTCTGTGGTGGGAAACTGCTGCTAAGTCCCCTCACCACCCCTAGCAGGCCCCACCACACTGCTCCACACTACAGATGTTTCCTCTCTTTCTGGGGGTCACCAACAGGTCGCCAAGACTCTGCTAACTCATGATGATCAGCTGATCTTCAGCAGCCCTGGAGGACCTCAGACAGGCCATATCTTTCCATGGTAAAGCTGAATGGCTCAGGGCTCCACAGCATGCTCCCAATCTCTCTAACTCTCTCTCTCTCTCTCTCTCTCCTCTCTCCCTCTCTCTCTCTCTCCTCTCTCCCTCCATCCCCTCCCCCCTCTATCTTAGAGGAGTCTCTTAACTTTCCAAGCCTTTGTCCCATGCTCTTATAACAAGGTCTAAGTTTCTAAGACCCGGATCAAACAAATCTCCTCATTCCTCATCGTTTGTCCAATTAAAAAGCTTTTTCGAGAGCCAGTGGGTTTCGGTCCTGAGCTTGCCATGGCATGGACTCATCAAGTGTCAGGCCTAGAGCCCACCTTGCACTCTGAGAGAAACATGTAAGTGTACGGCAGGTGGGGAGAGGTTGAAGCCAGAAGAGCAAGAGCCATGGAGAGACATTACTGAGTGTCACTTAGGGGTCAGGGTCTGGTTAGAACTGGGTAGGGAAGTAAGGACAGAGGGATAAAGTGCCATGATGACTCTCATGCAAAAGTTCCACCTGGAGAAGAGGAGAATTTGGACCTGGAGGAGACAGGGGAAGAAGACTGCTCCAAGTAGGAGGCCCAAAGTTAGGATAGTATGTGACATGGAGAGGTAACAAGTGACCTAACTTGTCACGTTGCCCCCTGCTTTAGCTCAAGGGTAGAACAGCAGTGGCTATTTAGTTCTTCCATCTTAGTCCCACCATCTAATGCTGAAGATGTTTATCCTTCTTCTATTACCCCAAGCTTGACAACAAGGGGACCACATGGGACCGGGGCGTCCTCAGGCCTCACCCCCTAAAACTCAGAGGGACAGCAGCCATCTCCTTCTCTGGTGCTCCTTCCCTCCTGTCTGGGCTTGCATAAGTGTCATCCCTGTCACTTCCCCAGTTTGCCAAGGGCTACCGTCTCCCTGGAGAGTGCCTCTGTAAAAGGCTGATAACCATCAAGCCTCCAACTGTGTGATTAGGGCTTTAGACTTTGGATCTAGATTCCTAAAGTGGAACCAAGCTCTGTTACTTACTAGCAATGTGATTTTGGGGAAGTAACTTAAGCTTTCTGCCCCCTCACTTGTAAAGTGGGGCTATTACACCTATTTCACAGGGCTGTTATGAGGATTCTGTGAGTAAAGATTTGCAAGCATTTGGATCAGTGTCTGGCACACAGTAATCACCAAAGCGTTTGAATGAAATGCTTATTCACCAAATAAATGAAACATACTGTGTGCATGCTCCTTGGCTATCACTGCTCTATGACAAGATAGCCCTACCACCAGGTCACCTGCTCATTTATCCTTCTGGGAGTAAAATCAGTCAATCTCTACCACTCCATTTTTAGCATTGTTCTTAACCCTGCCAACTCTGATTATTTTGCAAAGAGTGTTTCAAGTACCACTGATGTGTGCACAGTGACTTCAGGTGGCACATGATAAATGCTGCTGTTTGATATTTATTTGTAACATTTGTATTTATTTATAGTAGGGATAGAACCCAGGGTCTTGGGCATGTAAGCAAGTGCTCTACCACTAAGCTACACATCCCCAGACTCTTTTATTTTTTTATTTTGAGACAGGGTCTCACCAAGATGCCCAGGCTGGCCTCAAATTTTAGATTCTCCTGCCTCAGCCTCTGGAGTAGCTGAGATTATAGATGTGTATCACAGTGCCTGACATTATAACATATTTTAGAAAGAAATATAAATAAAAAATCAGACCCAGGGTTGACTTCATATTAGTTGAGTTAAACTAAAAAAAAAAAAAATGAGTAGACTGACAGTAGAGTTAAAAAATATATAAAGTAAACAGTAAGTGGATGTAATGGGGGCTTTCTTATAACTGTAGTTAGGCTTAACTCAATAGCCACCTTCGAGAGTGGGAGGGGCCCTGGGAGGTCTGCTTAGGAGGCAGAAGCAAGGTGGGGGATGGACACAGACAGACACAGACATATCCTCGCCCTTCAGTGTAGCTGATGTTCCCCTAGCCCATTTCCTGTGGCAGTCTCTTGGTCCCTTCCCACCCTATTTTCTCTTGCCAGACAGAAGCACCCACCCCCCTTCCAGATGGATGCTCCTGAGAATCTTCCAATCAGGCACTGACACCAGACAATCATCACCACCCTAGGAGTCTGCACTCCAGGCCAGGAACAACAACAGCATCAAGAGTACAGAGGATCCACCTAAGGTAGCACTCCCTGCTGTACAAAGCACTTTCACAAACAGGACTTCATGGGCTCATCCATGCTGAGTGCCGGACAGAAGGTGACAGCAAACATGCTAGGCGGAAGACAGAAGGTGCTTGCCTCCTGGGGCCAGGAGGGCTGGGGTCTTGGAAAAAAAGCCAGACTGATGAACACTGGGAAGAGAAGGGCTCCCCTCCCATCTCTGGGGCCTCAGCTGCAAAAAACAGGGCAGGCCTCAGGCTAGGCTGGAGCGGCTGGCCGCCTGCAGGCCTGGAGGACCCAGCAAGGCCTTTCCCCACCACGGCCTCCAGGCCCAGCGCCCAGTCAGTGTAGGGCAGGCAGTGTGGGGGCCTCCCCTCCCCCAGTCCCTTGGGAGTTGGGGGTGTGTGTGTGAGGGGATCAGCCAGGCTCCCCCTCCCAGGCCAGCTGCTACAGAACCTTCTGGCTCCAGCATTCCAACCCCTCTTAAAGGGGCAGTGGCTGCTTCCAACATGCCTTATAGCTGGGTGGAAGGGAATACCCCACCAGGGAAGGGGAAAATGGACAATATCAAGAGACTCTTCCTGGCCCGCCCCATCCAGGATTGATGGTTCTTTCCTACGTCTCCCCCTGGGCCATTATCTGGAGGGAAAAGGTTCCACTTCGGAAGGGAAATCAGCACCTGGGTTAGTGGGGACTCTCAAGAGTCGGATGCTCTGCTCCCTTGACAACACCGCGATCAGCCCACAGGGAAAAGGGGCGACAGTTAAATAAACACCAAGTCTGCAGGTCCTCGCTCCCAGCCTGGCTTGGGGGACCGAACTTCCCCTCCCTCTGTTCAAAGTCCCACAGCACAGCCTTCAGATGCACGATGCTCCAAATATGGCTGAGTTGTGCAGCAGACCCGTGCCAAACACCCCAAGTCTACGGTGAGAAAAGGTGGCTCCTCGGGAGGAGGAGGGTTGGGGACAGGGTGGAGGGGGTGTGTCTGTCTATGTGGGCCACTGTTCCGGGGAAGGGAGGAGGAGGGGGCTCGCCTGGGAGAAACTCTGATTGAGGACTGGGGGAGCCCCAGTCCTCCAAAACCAGGGGGCAGTAAGGGATGAACGGAGAGTCCCTAGAGGGGCTGGAACCCCTGTTCCCGAGGAAGCCCTGGGAAGGGGGCACCAGGGCCGCGCGGCCCTGCGAGGAGGGGAGACGCCAGCGCAGCGAGGGAGGTGCTAGGAGCGGGGCCGGGGCTCCCGGGGGCGGGGCGGGGGCCACCCTCACCCGAAGTCGTCGTCCATAGACTTGAAGAAGAACTTGTAGCTGGGTCGTTGCAGCACGCCCTTAAAGTCCGCCAGGGTGACCCGCTCGGCGGGCAGGGGCAGCTTCACCAGGTACGGCGTCTCCTGCCCGTCCAGGTGGTAGATGATCTTGGTCTCGCCCATGGCTCCGGCCTCGGGCCCGGCGGCCCACGCACGGCCCGCTCGGGCGGCCGGGCCGGGCCTCTCGGACGCCGGCTGACGGCGGCAGCGGCGGCGCTCGGCGAGGCCCAGAGGCTCAGCCCCGCTCGGCGCCCGGCCGCGGCGCCAGATCCCTTGTTCTCTGGCCGCCCCCGGGTCCCAGCGCCGCCCGCCGCCGCCGCTTCCGCTGCCCACTCTCCCGGCTCTGCTGGCGACCGCGACTCTTCCGGTGGCCGCGGCCCTACCGACTCTGGACTGCGGCGCGCCCGCGCCCCTCCCCGGGCCCCGCCTCCCGCCTCCCGCCCCCCGCCCCGTACAGGTCCCGCCCCCCGCTCCTTGCGGCGTTGGCCCAGGCCACTTCGGAGGCGGAAGCCGAGGGCTCACCCAGGTGTCTGCGTTCTTCGACCCTTCTGGCCCCTGACTCTGGACCCACAGGGGTGGGTGGCGGGCCCCCTGCAGCCTGGGAGGGGTGAATACCCGGGGCGCTAGGGTCTCCAGAAGGAGGGTGGATCCTGGGAAAGCGGCCTCAGTATGGCCCTTTAGGGTCCACAGCGGCTGTCATCGAGTTACTAATCTGAAGCCAACACAGGATCGCCTTCTGATTCGTCTTTGTAACCTCAGCGTCCAGGTGCACTCATACATTTGAGTGAAGAATAAGTGACTGGACATAAGTCTCAAACCAGACCTCTTTAATAAATATTCAGTACCTACTAAGTACAAGGCATCCTGCATGAGACAGCAGGCGCAAGACAGACGGGGCTGCTCTCAGGACCTCCACTCCACTGGAAGAACGCACACAGGCTTGTAACCAGGTAACCTCAGAGTGACACAGGTGAGGGAGAATGAAGTGATGTGATAGGGGCGGGAAGAAAAGACCTCTTCTGGGAAAGAGTATTCCAGGCAGAGGGCACAGCTGAATGGAAAGGCTCGGAGCAGAAATAAACTGGCTACCTGTGAGGACCAAAAAGCGTATTGTGATTGGAGGGAGTTATATTCGAGCTTAGAAGGGCAGGGGGGCCAGATCATCGGAGTCGCTGAGGCTACAGTAACAAGTGTGGACCCCTCCCACTCCACTTTATACACTGTCGCCAAATTAGCATTCACTGCACATTCCCCAAACGCCTTCCAGAGATCCTGAGCATGGTATTCAAAGCCCTTCATAATAATCTAACCTCAAACTACCTTTCCAGTCTTTTGTCACATTATACCCTGGCCAAATTTTTGACTTTCGGCAAATGAACCCACTCGTTAGCTGCTGTACACACCTTATATATTTTCACTTTATATCTTTCCCTTTACTTTTTTTATTTTGGTACTGGGGATCAAAATCAGGTTCTTGTGCTTTCGAGGCAGGTGCTGGAACTACTGAGCTAAATACCTGGCCCCTTTCTTCTTTTTTTTACGTTTTTTTTTTTTTTTTTGGTACCAGGGATAGAACTTGGGTCCTTGCGCTTGCGCAGCAGGCAGCGAACCCACTGAGCTAAATCCCCGGCCCTCTTCTTTTTTTTAGTACTGGAGTTTGAAACCAGGGCCTCACACTGAGCTACATCTCCAGGCATTTGAATTTTATTTTTTTTGGTACTGGGGATCGAACTCGGGACCTTGTGCTTGTGAAGCAGGTGGTGGAACCACTGAGCTAAATCCCTGGCCCTTGTTTTAGATTTTTTTTTCTTTTTTTCATACCGGGAATCGAACTCTCCTCCTTGCACTTGCACAGCAGGCGGCGAAACCACTGAGCTAAATCCCCAGCCCCTTTGTTTTAGATTTTGAGACAGCCAGCGGGACAACAGAGTGAGACCCTAAGAAAAGGTGGAGAAAAGGAAGAAGGAAAAAAGGAAAGAAAAAATTAAGGATCTATCTAAAGTCTAACATCAAATAATAGTAACAAGTTACTGAATTCCCCAGGCTGGACTTAAACTGTTGATCCTCCTGCCTCAGCCTCTTGAATGCTGGGATCACAGGCATACACCACATCAGCTTGCATTGTTTTTTGAGATGGGATCTCACTATCTCATCCAAGCTGGCCTTGAACTCGTGGCAATCCTCCTGCCTCAGCCTCCTGAGTGCTAGGACTACAGGCCTGCACCACAACCTCCAGGTGCCATTATTTTCACTATGAGTACTGTAAATGTATTTTTGTTTTTTTGGTGCCGGGGATCAAACTCGGGTCCTTGCACTTGTGAAGCAGGCGGCAGAACCACTGAGCTAAATCCCTGGCCGAGTACTGTAAATGTACATTGCTAACCCACTAGTGTTTCATGATTGTTTCCAACTTTTTGTTTCTCCTAGCATTAATCATTACTTTGCTCTTTTGCTTTGTTCTTCAAAATATACCTATCATTAATTCTTCCCACATAAAGTTTCTCAGTACATACTTTATTCACTTCGTTGCCTCTATTAGGTAATTCATCACTTCCATTTTCCCCTGAAGCATTCTTTTTGTCTTTTCTTTTGTGGTACTAAGGATTGGACCTAGGGCCTTCACACTGAGCTACATCCCCAGCTCCCCCTCTTAAAAAAATTTTTTTTTTCAGTTATGGGGATTGAACCCAGGACCTTGTGCAAGGTAGGCATGGCACCACTCAGCTAAATCCTTCTTTTAATTTCTTGAATAATATCCTATTATTCCTATTCTTTCTGCAACTCCTGTTTGATGTTAGACTAGATAGATCCTTAATTTTCTTCTTTCCTTTCTTCCCTTCTTTCCTCCCCCCTTCTTTTCTTGAGGGTCTCACTCTTTGTCCAGCTGCTTTTCCTCAAACTTGGACTTGGGATCCTCCTGCTTTGGCCTTGGAGTGCTGGAATTATAAGCATTTTTCACCATGCCCAATTGGTCCTTGATTTTCTTATCCTTTTTTCCTCCATCATTCATTTCTTTTTACTTTTTAATGATTTCATCTTTTTGCAAATCTTATTAACATGTACAAGTCTTCCAACCATTTACCCATCCAACTTATTTATATATACTTATAATCATTTAGATAATTTATTGGATAGGTAAACTATCCATGATTTAAAATCCAAGAATCTCATAAAAACAGAACTGCAATGAAACATCTCTGTCCAGGCTGGGGATGTAGCTTAGTGGTAGAGCACTTGCCCAGTATGTGTGAAGCCCTAGGTTCAATTCCCGGAGCTGAAAAGAAAAATCTCTCGTACATTTGGTTCTCTAGTGCTCCAGTTCTCAGTAGGATACAAATTTGCAATCCTGTCCCAGCCTCCCACTTGGCTCCAATTACAGGTGTGGCCTCCACAGCTGGTTTATTTACTAAGTTCTCTTTATTCTCAATTCCTTTTCATAGTATTTTCTTCAGTTATCTTCCTCAAGTTTTGAGAATCATAACTGTACCTTTACCCCCTCAACACGCACGCACACACACACACACACACACACACACACTTTGCCATCATTTTCATGGTTTCAATTTTCTTTGCTTGCTTTGACATCTGCTTTTCCTGCTGGAAGCTTCCTCAAATGTTTGAGGGACCTCTGCTCTTTTTCACATGTCAGAGTGAGAAACTGAAAAGCTGCCAGGAAGCTCTATGTACAAGGCTTATTAACTAAGAGGATTCACTCTCCTGTAATAAAGTGAGGGGAAGACACCCTCCCACCCCAGGAACAAGAAATGGCAGCATTTATAGGCCCTTTCTCCCTATAGTTGTTCAGTTTGTTCAGAGGGGTTTGTCAGTGTGCCAATGTTCAGTCCTGGCATTTATATACTGCTCTATTTCCTCCCTACCATTTCTGTAGACTGAATCTCCCATTTCTTTTTTTGGTACCGGGGATCGAACTCTGGTCCTTGCGCTTACGCAGCAGGCGGCGAAACCACTGAACTAAATCCCCGGCCCTCTCCCATTTCTTATAGAGAACTCAGGGTCATCCCTTGGCTGGATCTGATGACGGAAGGGGGACAACTTATTTTACACAGATGTTTGTGCAATTTCCCTTTACTGCAACCGTAACCCTTACAACTCCCCTGAGGTGCTGAGCCTTTTCTTGGTTCTTATTAATAACCACTCCAACAGGTAGGACATAACTTACTCTAAGGCACCTTCTACTCTCCCATTTTCCAAAATGTTTGATCTTTCTTATTCCTTATCACCTCATTTTCCTTGACTCATGTGCCTTTTTAGAATCCCTTGACTGGCATTTTAATGGGGTTTTTGGAGGGAGCAAAACCCCTTAATTTTCCATATTTAATTGCCAATCTTGTGCTACTGTGTGGAGGATCGAACGTAGGACCTCCCACATGGCAGCCAAGTGCTCTACCACTGATCCATATCCCTAATCTTTTGTATTTTTTGAGACGGCTCTAAGTTGTGCGGGCTGGCTTTGAACTTGTGCTCCCCAAAACTCCGCCTTGCAAGCACTGTGAGATTACAGGTGTGCACCACCATGCCCAGCTTGGCTTTGAATGTGTCCTTCTAAGCTTTTTCAGGCCACCTCAGTGTCACTATTTGGTGAAGCCTTCCCTACTGAGGCCACCTAGAAGGAATCTTTCCTTCCTAGAAAGTCCTATGGGTCCTTTTTGATCTCTGCCACCAAAGATGCCTTATAATTACTTTAACTGCCCTATTAGGTCCAGGCCATAACCTTTATATGCTCCCTAAGTATTAGATCCTATACTAAGCCTCAAACTTTGGTTTACTCAACAAGAAAATTCAGCCCATCCCTGGGCAGCCTGTTTTTCCTCTACAGAAATGCCTTCATGCCCCCAAGTAGAGCTAGGTATCTTCTCCTCAGGCTTATTCTTTTCCGCTCAATGAAATGAAGGCACCCATTTTATCTATCATGTCCAGGGACAGGTGGCACTTGTTACACAACAATATTTGCTACCGTTTGTGTCAACAGAGGAAAAAAATCACCAACTCATTTTATATGAAGGCAACCAAGAGCTCACAAGGGAGACGAAGGGCATGTCTCAGGGCTGAGGTTAAAGGAGACAAGACAGGAAGGTGACACACTGTCAAGGTTCAGAATCAAACACCAGCTCTACAGTGGCCAGCTGTGTGACCTCTCTGAGCTGCAGGTGCCTCATCTGAAAAATGACGAGATCCACTGCACAGGGCCGACTTGAGAGTTAAATGAAGTAACACAACATCATATTTAGGAGAAAGCCTGCTGCACATTAGACTCTCAATGCTGAGGGAAAGCACATTTAAAAGCAGCCCCTCCCTGCCTTCTTACTGGCTTTAGGTTTTACTGGCTTCCGGGGGCAACTTCCTTCATGGAGACACAGATGTGGAAGCAGAGTTCTACACTGAGGTTTGAGTCCTTAGCTTTACCCTTCAAGAAGCAGAGACCTTGAGCTCATTTCTGTATCTTCAAGACCAAGCGTGGCCCAGCTTCCCTGATGGGACCAGTCCTGGGTCCCCTGGAAAAGGCGTGGGAGAGGGACCGGTGAGTGCCAATAGGCTTGCAAGGCCTGGACACGGGCCTCAGCTGGGACTGGCTATGGACAGGCTCAGGCACCGCACCAGGACAACTGGTTCCCCCGTGAGGCACCACAGTACCACCTAGTGGCCACAACACCCCCGCTTCCTCTCCCCAGGGCTCGGGCAGAGCTGCCAGGTGAGTTCACACACTTTACAGCTGCTGTCGGGGCTGGAGGGAAACCAAACATACCTCTGTCTCTTTTTTTTGGTACCGGGGATCAAACTCGTGCTTGCGAGGCAGGCGACGGCACCACTGAGCTAAATTCCGGGCTGTCTCTTTTTAATATTGACAAAAGCAAGCAGCAGAGAGGGCCAGCTGCTCTCTACTGTCCCTGAGGGAAACCAGAGCAAAGCTGCGCCTCCGGCCTTCCTCCAGCTGCAGGGGCTGCCTCTCTCCTTAGGCAGGAGCTTGGCTTCGGCCCCGCGTCCCTCACCCCAACTCCCCAGTTAGGGTGGAAAGAATACTGTCGTTCCAGCCTCTGCTCCTTCAGGCCCACCCTGGATGGTGCTCACTCTCCTCCTGCAGGTCCTCACGTTTCAGTCCTGGGAGTGAGGAGGGCAACAATCACACATGGGAGCGGAAGTGTGACTTCAGTCATCTTCAGACGACTCCTCTTCTGCCTCTTTTAGCCACTGGATGAACCTCTGCAGCTGGAAGGAAGCAGAGGGGAGCTACTGGGGGTGGGGCATGCTCCGCCTGTTCCCCTCAGTGGATAAACAGCTCCAGTCACCAGGGTCCTGGAGTCGGGTCCAGGGTCAGGGAACCAGACAACTGCCTCATGAAAGGGCAGCCCAACTCACTTGCTGATTCTTGCGCAACTGCCGGCCCTTGTCGGTTATATCCCTTTGGGTGAACCAGCTCAGGATTGTCTCCTCAGCCAGGATCTCCAGCTGATAGAAAGCCATCAGCACCTGCAGAAGGCCGGCAAAGGGATCTCAGGGACTCTGCAGGGTGCAGCGGGACACAGTGGCTAACAGGGAGAGGAGGCAGGACCCTGGCACCTCTACCAGGCCCTCACCATCCTTCACACCTGGAGCAGCCTCGTCCTCCAGGGACACTCGAGTCAGGTCTAACTTCTGCAGCGACTGCTGGGTAGTGCTTCATATACCACCAGGGCAACACCCAAGCAGCTACCCTACTAGTACCTGCCTGGCTCTAAGCAAAAGTGCAACAACATTTGGCATATGGTGCTGTGAGCCAAATTTGTGCTGAGTTCACGTTGGCCTGGGGGTCACCAAGCCCTGTTTGAGAGCAAATGCAGGAGCATAAGGTCTGAAGTGGTGTTCACCTTGGCCATGGAAGTTCCGAGAGCTTCATGCCCCAGGAAGAAGTCCTCAATGGCTGCCAATGCTTCCAAGTGGTCAGTTGCACGCTTTATGTAGTTCCTAAAAACGGGGCTCCAGCCCTTGAGCAGCTATGGAAGAAAGGAGACTCGAACTGCAATACATTCTGAGGTGCACTTATACCCGTGAGCACAACCAACGTTGGTAACATGGGTTTTTCATGACATGGGAACACAACAGGGAATAACACAGGCCCTGTGGAATTACAGAGGGAGGAGGGAGTTGTTGCCAGTCATGGCTGGGGAAGAGATTCCCCAGGGAAGGTGAAAGGGATCAGATGCTGTAGGCTGCCTCTAAATACCCATTCCCAGCCTTGAGGTTGAACTTGTTCTGGGTCAGCTCACTTTCAGAGACCCAAAATCCAGATCTATTCATTGTTGTTGATTTTTGTTTGTTGCTTTGCGTTGGAGGTCTCACTATTGTTGCCCAGGGTGGCCTTGAACTCCTGATTTTAAGTGATCCTCCCACTCCAGCTTTCCAAGGAGCTGGGACTATCAGCCAAGCCAAGCCTAGCACCCAGATGTATTTCTGAGTATCCCTTTGGGGCCCTTGTGCTGTCTGAATTCTCCAGTCTCAAAGGTCACTCAGTGTTGAACCCAACCTAACTCTTTAGGACCAGCCAGGGCTGCTCTGGAATCCAATCAGCTTCCAGAGGCAAGGAGAAAGGAAGCAGAAATAACACAACCCACAACAAGATCATTTACCCTTTGACTTTACAGTCAAGCATAGCAACAATGTGTATCTGCCTCCACCCAGTCCCCTGAGCCCAGCCCCAGGCTTTGCTCACAGGAAGCAGTAGAGCACAGTATTGAGTCGGGCTGGGTGGCGAATCCATCTGCTGCAGGGGGAACTCCAGGACCACATGGCTCAGGACCTGCATCACTTCCTTTAGGCTTATGTTGTAGGCATACCTGTGGGGAGACTGGTGTGATGCCAGGGCCTTCGACACGAAGTGGAGAGGAGGTCAGAGAGAAGAACACGGAAGGGGAGTCTATGTTAAGGTAGAGCCGAATGTTCTCCCTGCCCAAATACTTCTGGCCCTTTCCCTTTGGGACCCTGGCAGAATAGGTTTGTATCTGGGTAAAGAAACAGTGGGAGAGAATCTATAAGTGCCTAGAATTACCCAGAGGAGAGAACAGGCAGGGGATCCTCTTACTTAAGAGAGTTGATCTCCAGGACAAGATTGTCACAAGAAATGTTTTCCTCGTTCCCTCGCTGCAATGTTCCCAGGACCTCATTCTGGAACACTAAAGAGAAAGAATAAACTCACAGGTCAACATCAGCCCAGAACGCTTTGTTTATGTCAGTCCTGACATCATGCCAAACCCTTTCTGGGAGGCATGCGAGCCTCTGGCCAGGTGACACAGGTGAAAAATAAACTGGAGGTTGTCCCTGTGCCTAGCCCGCTACTCACCTTTGATGTCATCCAACTGAGGGGAGCCTCCCCGGCTGTCCAGCCCCTCCGAATCCGTGCTTCTCTCACTTTCAGTCTCACTCTCTTCTTCTGTGTTGATCGTGAGTCCTGAGAACCCAAGAAAGGCAAGAAAAAGAAAAACTAAGGGAAGCCGGGTGTGGTGACACACACCTGTAATCCCAGCACTTGGCAGGCTGAGGCAGGAGGATCACTGTGAGTTCGAGGCCAGCCTGGGCTACATAGTGAGTTCAGGGCCAGCCTGAACTACAAAGGGAGACCCTGCCTCAAAAAACCAAAAAGGAAAAAAAAGAAAAACTAGGGGAGAGTAATTGTTGAGAGCCCTGTACCTGCCCTGTCAGCCAAAGCAGAGGAATGAACAAGTGATCTGACTCCAAAGTATTCGCTACCTTTCAAACTACTGAGCATTAGCTTACCCCACAGACTCTGCCGCAGTTCCTCTTCGTCCTCTACATTCGTGTCTGCAGCTTTCCAGAAGTAGCCCTGGCCCGCGTTGCCCACCTCTGCTGGGTTGTAACCTGGGAAAGGCACCGATTTTTAGACTGGGGCCAGCAGAAGTGGAATCCTCCAGAAGCAAACAGTGGCTTTCCTAGGGGGCAGGGAGATGCAGACGCCCCACACCTGTCGTGCCTCGCACCTTTCAGCTTCACTTTCTCCTTTTCCTGGTTGGCCCCGGAATCGTCACTGAACTGGCTGTCATCCTCATCTTCCTCTGCGTCTGGAGGGTGCAAGGAGATCACCGAGCCCTCAGGCAGCGTGATATTGGGACCTACTACGACCTAGGGGAGAAGAAAGGAGCTTGTGACAGACCCATCCGCATGCTGAGGAAAGTACATCCTGACAAGGAGAGGTAACGAGACCACCAGGTTAGGATTCTCAGGGGGAACAAGGTCGTTTTTCAGGGCTTGTGCACAGTACGAAGCAGGTCTCACCTGGGAGGTGAGGACGCAGTGTGGCTTCAGGATGACTCGTTCCTTGACCTCAACATGGTCACAGAGCAGAGACTGATGGATCTGCGCTCCAGCAGCCACTCGAACTCCCCGCCACAGGTAGGCCTGGTCCAGGACCACACTGTCACCTGGCTCGGGTCGGGGAGGGTTCCTGGTCATTCACGCCTCCATCTCCAGCCCAGTCCTTCATGGAGGATGAGGCTGATGGACACCAGCCCAGCTCCCACTGGCTGAGACGCCAAACCCCAGGGCATCAGAACATCGCTCACCCTCTGCCATCCAGCCTGACTCTGCTCTGCCAAATTTAGAACAAGTTTGGACTGTTCACAAGGCTTAAGAATCTGAGAAACTTCCAGATTTCTGGGGATGAACTTAACCACCTTATGAGAATCAAATTATAACCTATTAGTAGAGCTATAACCTTATTAGTAGAATCAATTCCATCTCTTCTTGAACATTTTTTTTTTTTGGTACCAGGGATCAAACTCAGGACCTTGTGCTTTTGAGGGAGGCGGAACCACTGAGCTAAACCCCCGGCCCCTCTTCTTGAACATTTTAGAATCCGAAATTTAACTGTTATTCTTTTAAAGGGACAGTGCTGGGCGGGGATTTAGCTCAGTGGTTTTGCCACCTGCTGTGCAAGCGCAAGGACTGAGTTAGATCCCCGGTACCAAAAATAAAATAAAATAAAATAAAGGGACAGTACCATTAGAAGCATCACATTCCTACAGCCAAAGTGAGTTACCAAGAGGTTAACCAGGTAGTTATGGGAGAGCAAAAAGAACGCTGGACTCACAACCACCCAGAGTTCAAGGTAGCACTGTCTGTCCCCACCCACCCTCTTTTTGTTTTCTTGAGACAGAATCTCTTGCCTTGAATTCACTAAGTAACCCAGCCTGGGCTCAAACTTGTGGTGATCCTCCTGTCTCAGCCTTCTGAGTGCTGGGATTACAGGTGTGCACCACCACACCTGGTGGTACTGCCTCTTTATCAGCTATGACCTCAGGCGAGACAATCTCGAGGTGAGCAGCAGGTGAGCATCAGAACCACTGAGCTAAATCCCTGGGCTAGGTGAGACAATCTCTTTGAGTCAGTTTGTACAGTAGGGATAAATAATAACTACCTCTCAAGGTGTCTGTGAGGATTAAATAACTAATGTATGTAAAAGCCCTTTGTAAACAGTGATGCACTAAACAGAGGTTATTACTGCATGTTAATTATCCACTTGGTCCTGAATGTAAATATGGGGTACCCTAAAAGACTCATTTAGTAGGAGACTCACAGGGCACAAATTAAGGGATCAGGGGCCGGGGATTTAGTGCAGTGGCACCGCACCTGGCTCACAAGCACAAGGTCCTGAGTTCGATGCCCGGTACCACCCCCCCACACACACACCAAAAAATTAAGGGATCAGTTGTCAAACTCTTGTTCCCTCTTTTTTTTTTTTTTTTTGGTGGTGCCAGGTATTGAACTCAGGAACTTATGCTTGCCAGGCAGGCATGGTGCCACTGAGCTACATCCTCAGCCCTGTTCCCTCCTTTTTAAAGGTAGTTCTACTGTAGTTTTTTATTACCGAGGACACCCTTGTGTGCCCATCCTTGCTTCTAGAAACAATCCAGGCCCCTGGCTCCTGCTCCTAGAATGGCTGGCGTGACTGCCCTCCTGTGCTCACCAATATGGCAACCGGGGCCAATGACACTGTTGGTGATGGAGCAATTGCTGCCGATGACAGTGCCAGGGCCTAGGAGCACATTTTCCTCCAGGATGCTGCCGTGGCCCAGGCTGACCTCAGGCCCACGGTAGATGTTGTGTCGGGAATGAGTGCAGCTATGGGTGGCGCTGTCGGTGAAGTTGGCTTCTGGGGTGAGGGGGTAGACCCAGCGGCGGATGACGTCGGCACAGACAGCCGAGTACATGTGCAGGTTGGAGACCCGGGCACCATATTCCCTAGCTGTTACGTGCACGTGGATCTGGTTCCCCAGGATCTGAGTGAGAAGGAAGGAGGTCACCTGAGCTAGCAACACAGAACATCCCCAAGTACTGTACAATACTTTTCTAAGCCTCATCAGTTTCCTCTGCCTTTTACTGTTTCAGCCAAAGAGCATGCAGGTTTTCTTTGTGGACTGTTTCCTCCAGCCCCCCAGCTATTTTTTTCCCTCATAAGGCTCAATGAAACCCGAAAGGGATAAAAGATTACCAGAATGAGATAAAATGCAGCTCCAGCCTACTCTTCCAAAGAGGCTCTGGAAGCTTTTTCTTACCTCCTCATTCACCAGCAGGCCTCGCACAAAATCATCTCGAGTTTGGTAATCAAAGTTGTCTGTGAAGAGCTGGGCCACCTGTGGGTGGAAGTGTGCTGGGCTAAGGTTAGATGCTATTCTCCAGAAGCAATGATAAGTCAGTACCTCAGGGACCTATCAAACCCAAGTCAGGGCTGGAGCTGAAACTCGGTGGTAAAGCACTTGGGCAACATGCAAGAACCCTAAGTTCAATCCTGTGTTGCAAGAAACAAAATAAAACAAGGGCCGGGGATTTAGCTCAGTGGTTTCACTGCCTGCTGCGCAAGCGCAAGGACCCAAGTTCGATCCCAGGTACCAAAAACAAAACAAAACAAAACAAAACAAAAAAACCCCCCATGACAGCTGAACGAGGCCAGAACCCGAGAGGTTCCCAATATACCAGGGATAAGATAATAGCATCATTTTGTCTTACAACAGAGAAGAAAAGAGAGAAATATACTCTGGCCTTCTGGGCAGACAGCAACAGACCCCCGGAGTTCTACTCTTTGGACATGTGGGCCTGGCCCTGAGAGCTCACTTGGGGAGAGCAGATGCTGATGTGACAATCCAGTAAATCGTATCGAATCTCTACTCCATCTCCACTGCCTTGGAACAGACTCTGTGGGGAGAAATACAAGGACTTGAACCTGCCTCCCCTTCGGAAGCTGGTTACTTTCCCACCTTGGGTTTCTTAGGTACCCACATACCAGAGGAAATGAGAAGCGCCGGAGGCCCTGGGTTTTCTGGAAATGCAGAATCCGGTTTGTGGCACTATCCACAGCTACCACCACGTTGTCCTCATGGCAACGAGTAGGGTGGCTGGGGGATGACTCCTTGAAGATCATTGTCATCACAGATACATTTTTTTCTAGCTTCCGCCTCAACCTATGAAGGACAGGAGGGAGAGAGCTATAAAGGGGTGGCCTTAGGACACACATGTGTAAATACTGAATAGTTTCTCTGGCGTGAAAAACTAAACGTGTAAATAAGGATCAAAATGTATAATTGATGTGACATAGGAAGAAAAGGTCGAAAGGAGTAGGGGAAGTGGGAGGGGCAGGGGGAAGGAAGGAAGGGAAAAGAAAAAATATGAGAAAAGGAAAAATGGAAACAAAGTCTTTCTAAATAGGGAAGGGTGGAGGGGGTGAGGGGAGCACAGGTAATGGGGAAAAAATAAAAACCAAGATACATCATGTAAAGGTACAATGAGGAATATAACTCTATTATATACCTAAAATGTACCAATAAACTTAATGGAAAAAAAAAAGAGCGGCCTTAGGGTTCTGCAGGTCCCTAACCTTGGTCCCTGCCACTTTCCCATCCTGACCTGTGCTCCTCCAGGGCTCTGGTAATGTTGATGTTTGAGATGACGTCTCCATACACCAGAAGGAAGTCAGAGCGCACCAAGGCCTTGGCGTCAACATCACGGAGGACATCTCCCAGCGATCGATACAGCTCTGATGTGATTATTCGAACCACATTGAGGGATGTAGGGCGGTACCACTTGGATTTCCTACAGGAAGGAAAGGGTGAAGGAAATGAGTAAATGGATCATAAAGATCATGCGGACCTTCCCTACCTGCCACCATCCAGCATTCACACTCCTTTATGGCTTTTTTGGGTTCCAGCCAGCGTCTTCAACTTCAGAGAGATTTATGAACTATAATTAATGCTTTCAGCATTCTATGTCATTAGTTCTGTTTTATGGGTTAGAGAAATATTTCCTCTCTATGCCTTGACCTCTGTCTCCAAATCCTGCTGAAACCTAGGGTATAAAAGAACTTTGGGAACATACTTTTCATGTCATCTTTACCCTGAGGTCCATATCAAATTTAGGAACTGTCTGATGGCGACCCTACCAATAGCTAGTCTTTACTTCCTAAGCTTCCACAAATTCTGAGATGTATTCTTTCCTGAGATTTTAGCAAACATTTGTGAAGGGTTTTTATCTGTATGGCACTACACTAGGCAGCGGGAAAACAAAGATGCAAAAGAGCTCATTCTTGTCCTTATGGGGAAGAACAGATATTTGGAAACTCAGTGGAAAAACAAGCTGTTATTCTAATAAGTTACATATTAGAATCATTAAATGAAAAGCAAAACCCAAGTAAGATTCAGATAAACCCAAGCATCTTTGAGGTTGGGTGCGGGGAGAGAGAGAGCACTTCACTACATTTCCCAGGCTCGTTTTGAACTCTTGGGCTTAAGGGATCTCTTCTTCAGCTTCCAGAGCAGTTGGGACTCCAGGCACCACCTCGAACAAGTGTTAGTCCAATTTTTGTCATAAGAACCTCCAAATGGACAGATACAGAGCTACAGCTCCTCAACTCAAAAGTGAAGCAAACATCCTTAGACCTTACCACGGGATCTACAGAGACACATTGTTTTCCTCCTAGCATTTCCCCTTATTCAGTCACATCCATCCTGAAAAACTACAGAGAGATCATAAAACATGGAAAGAAAAGTCACAGGGCCTTACAGTAAATGTTCTTTGATTTGAGCAGCCTTCCAACAGCAAAAGACAAAGGTTTCCTGTACACCCGTGGCTGTCAGGAATTCCAGAGTGTAGTCAATTAATGCCACGTTGGCCAGGGGTAAGAGGACCTGCAGGGCAGGATATGAAAAAAACTTTTGAGGTCTTGAATCCATGAGGGTCCTTTGGGTACCCAACTGCAACAATTTTCACTCATCTATCAGTGTTTCCAAATACTACAGTTTTACTTCATCTTTCTAAACCAAAAATAAATAGGTTTCTGTTTTTGTTTTGTTTTGTTTTAAGACAGGGTCTCACTTTGCAGTGCAGGCTGGCCTTGAACTCACTATGTAGCCCAGGCTGGCCTCAAACTCCTGCCTCAGCCTTCTGCGTGCTGGGATTACAGGCATGTGCCACTGTGCCCAGTGGTTCCTGCTTTTGATGTTCACAGCATGTGCTAAGTTTGAGGCTAATGCATTTTAATTTGGGTACAGTAACCACGGAATCTATTTGTCTAGTATCAGACACAGAGTTTCCAGGTTTTACAAAGGACAGTACTGGACATTAATCACATATCCAGAACTCTAAGCACTATTAAGGTCTTCTTTGGCATAAAATTTCCTTCTTTTATTCTTTCATCTCTCTCTGCCCTTTCCTCTCTTGTTTAGTACTGCGACTGAATTCGGGGCCTTCACAATGAAGCTACATACAGCCCCAGCTCATTTTCTTTTTTTTGGTACCAGGGATCAAACTTGGATCCTTGTGCTTTCGAGGCAGGCAGTGGAACTACTGAGCTAAATCCCCGACCCCCCCAGCTCATTTTCTTTCTTTCTTTTTTTGTTTTTGGTACCAGGGATCGAACTCGGTTCCTTGCGCTTGCGAGGCAGGCGGTGGAACCACTGAGCTAAATCCCTCCCTCATTTTCTATTTTCTGAGACAGGGTCTCATTAAGTTGCTAAACTGTCCAGACTCAGCTCAAACTTGCGGTTCTGCCTCAGCCTCCCAGACTGCAGGGATTACAGGCCTGTGCCACCAGGCCTGGCTCCTTGAGCCTTTTCTAAGTCACCGGCTGGCTGCCCTTCATCACTTGTCAAAAATGAACAGCCATTAGGCCTTCTGGGGGATTGTTAGGGAAGATTTTCCTGAATTTCAATGAGTTTCCTCTGTTAGATCCCAGGACTAGCTCAGTCCGAATTTCTATTTTTAGATAACTCGGGAGCTAAAAGCAACCAGCCACTAAACCCATTCTGTTCTCCTTCAGACAGCAGTGGTGGTTATTAAAACATAGAAGAGGGGGAAAAAAGTACACTGCCTTGAGCTCTAGCCTGTTCTTTTTAGGCACACTGGTTATCCTCTCAGAGGCCAAGAGAGGCGTTGCTCCTTTCCAACTAAGCATCTCTCTTCCACAGGGTTAGAGGCAGTGCAGGGTCCTCTGGGGCCACTGACTCCCATTGTGAAGGCTTCCCTCCCTCAGCACTAGTTCTGCCTTTAACTCTCTCCATCCTTCCAGACCTGGGGTGGACAACCCTGAGGGCTTACACCTGCAAACCACTCACTTGGTCAAGCAGTCATGAGGTTTCGACAGCCCCTCTGCTTTCCTCCTAGCCGGATAAACCCCACTTTACAATAATCAGGGGACACAATTCCTTCCAGGGCGTGCTTCACTTGCCAGCCGTAAGGACAACCTGCTCCTGAACCACCACCCTCCCGGCCCGCATCTGCTTCCATGCCGGCGCTCACCCGAGGCTGGTCCTTAGAGATCGGGAAGAAGCGACGGTTGAAGCTATCAGCCACAAGAACTGCTTGCAGGGGCGGCGGCGGTTCCTCCTCCGTCGCCCTGTTTCCCCCGCCAACGCCGCGGCTGCCTCCTCCGCCTCCGGGGCCCTCGCCACCTCGCTTGTTGGCCCTACTGGCCGCCGCACCAGGTGCTGCCACCACAGTGGCCGCCATCTTCTTCCCTTACGGCCACCACTTCCGCAGGGAAGCCGACACCGCACGCAGTAGGGGACAAAAAGCACCCAGCACTGGAAACGCGAAGGACCGACGGAAAGAGGGAGACGGGGGAGGGATGAGTGCGTAGGGGTCCCTCCTACGGGCCCGCCCCTCCCCATGGGAGGTCTGAGCAGGGAGGCGTGGCGCAGGGCCGGGCCTTCCAGAGCGGTGGGAGAGCAGGGTGTGGTGGGGTTCCTTGGACTGCAGCTCGGTCAGCAGGATTGTAGGCCTTCATTTGTACGAGAGGAAACGGAGAGTCCTGCGGCGTGATGGGACTTGTGGTTGCCGCGAAGGAGACGGAGCCTGGTGGGATCTGTAATCGTCTGGCAGTTTCCCTGCCCGAGCGCCGCAGTCACCGTATGGCACCGCGGCTGGGGCAGCGTGGGGGCTGCGGCCGAGCCAGACTCCGGCACCGCGGGGCAGCTCGCGATCCGCTTAAACACAGAACGTGTGTGTGTGTGTGTGTGTGTGAGTGTGAGATTCTCTGGAGCGCGGATGGTGGGCCTGTGCCATACAAGCATTAGCTCAGTTAATTTCGTCACACCTCTCTGCGAGGGACCTTATTTCTTTTATTCAATAAATCATTCTTTCCTCCTTCTCTTCCTCCCCCTCCCCTTCCTCCTTCTTTCTTTTTTCTTCTTCTTTGATGCTGGGAGCAAACTTTTCTTTTCTTTCTTTTTTTTTTTTAGATAGAGTCTTGCTGCATATCCCAGGCTGGCCTCGAACTTACAGCGATCCTCCTGAGTGCTGGGATTATAGGCGTGTGCCAACATGGTCTGGCAGCAAACATTTCTTGAACTTTTTCCCCCCAATTTTAATTTTTTATTAGTACGCGTTTGCAGCACACACGATTACCTTCCTCATGGGGTGTTGGTGCATGTATACAACACATCTTCTTTCTTCCTCCCTTCCGCCCTCCATCTCGTGGGCCCTTCCTATTTGCAAAAGATCTGTCTTCCTATTATCTATCCTTTATTTTGCTCTTTTTTATATTTTGAGTTTAGTATACAAGAAAGACCATGCAGGGCCGGGGATTTAGCTCAGTGGTTCTGCTGCCTGCCTCGCAAGCACAAGGTCCAGGGTTCAATCCCCGGTACCAAAAAAAAATTTTTAAAAAAGACCATGCAATCGCTTCTCGGCCTTTTGCCTAAGATCAAGTGAAAGACCATGCAATATTTAAGCCTGTGTGTCTGATTTATTTCATTTAACATTAGGGCTTCAAGGTGCATCCATTTTCCAACCAATGACTCAAGTTTATCCTTCTTTGTGGCAGAGTAGTACTCCATTATGTGTAAACACATTTTCTTGATCCATTCATTTGTTGATAGACACGTAGGCCATTTCCAAGATTTAGCTGTTATGAGCTGTGCTGCTATAAACATGGGCGTGCATGGATCACTGTAATGTGATGCCTTGAACTCTTAGAAAAATGAAAAAAGTACTCCCTGCTAGTAAGTGGAAAACTGGTACTGGAACCCGAAATCCCTGACTTCCTAGTTAGTTCCACAACCTTTCTGCCAAGTTATGTGGGGATAAGGACTATTTTAGCATTCGTTCTTTCATTCATTCGTTCGTTCATTCACCCTTATTAGACTACGCTGTGGCTTAAACCCAGGGGAGACAGGCTGGGTCCAGATCGGGAGGAGTGGCAAGCTCCAGGCCCGACTCCGAAGGGCACTGCATGTTTGGAAGAGACTGGTGGCTGCAGACAAAACCGATCCCACGGTAGGGGATGCGAGGCGGCCGAGTCACCGGGCTTCCTGTTGTTTCCAGCCCGACTTTACTCGCTCTCGGGCGCCCTGCTCTTGGGACCAGAGGTTGTTCTTTCTTCCCTCCCCCGTTCATGAGGGCGCCGAGTGAAAACCACTTGATTTTGGAAATTTTAGTCTGGATCAGGAAAGGGAGAAAGCAACTCAGTAAAAGTTTTCTATTAATTGAATGTCCTTTGTAGAGGAGAAACATTAAATAGGTGATTTGCACAGTGCACGCGCACTCGCATGCAGGGCGAGTCCGGGTGAGGCTGCGAAAGTAGGTCCAGTGGAAGGTTTTCTTTAAGGCAGGTCTGCTCCCTCAGCCAATGGTAGAAATTTGTAAATGATTTCCGTGACTTTGGAAAGGGGCGAATCTGCTTCTAAGGCGTCAGTGGGAGTGGCAAGTCCAGGCCGAGAATTCTGTAGACGGACAGCTGGACGGGTGCTTTTTTACTAGATGGGCTGGAGGAGGCTCTCAACCCTCTGCTGAGGTCTCTGTTTCAGCACTTTCCTGGAAGACTGAAAACCACACATACATAATCCTGCCCCATATATAAAAATAAAAATCGGGCCTGGGGTTTAGCTCAGTGGTGCTGCTGCCTGCCTCGCAATGCAAGGTCCTGAGTTCAATCCCCGGTACCAAAAAAACAAAAAGATTTGACTTACTTTTATTTTTGTCTTTTTTTGATACAGGGTCTCCGTTGTTCAGACTGACTTCGAACTCACTATATAGCCCAGCCTGGCCTCCAACTTGCAGCAATCCTTCTGCCTCAGCCTCCCGAGTGCTGGGATTATTGTGTACCACCAGGCCCGCCTGGACTTATCCATTTTTGACTTTACAATAGTACAAAAGCTATGTGCACTCAGTGAAACTGCACTTTGAATTTTGATTTTTTTCCCAGGCTATGGAGATGCAGTATTATACTCTAGCAGTACCTGCCTCTGCCAAGCCCTGGATCATGAAGGCAAGTGACTGCTACTCTTTGTTTGTATATCTCCATCTGGAGACACCTGGCCACAGGTACATATTCAAATGCTCACAAAAAAAAAAAAAAAAAAAAAAGAGATAAAGTCTCAAATGCTCACACACGTCCAAACATAGAATTATGTTTGAGACAGTGCACCCTGTGATTATATGCTGGTACTCCAAGTCAGACTGCCTGGATTCCACTCTGGGCCTAGTCATTTCCTGGCTGGTGAATCTCTGATGCCTGGACTCTTTCATCGTTGAAGTGGAACAAGCATAGTACCACGTAACGTTGTTGTGAGAAGTCAGTGAAGTAATATGTGAAAAGTCCGCGGAACAGCGGTCGGCACATGTAACTGTTATTAACGTGATGCATTGTGTTGGCAACTTGATTTTAATATATGGTGGAATGCAGACAAACTTAGCTGTTTTCAGTGATTCTGTAATAGCCATAATTTATCTAACCACTTCTTCATTGTTAAATGTTGAGATTGTTTGCAGTTTTTGTGCTTGCAAATAATGCTGCGACAGCCATCCTCATAAATATATGAGGAGATATGTTTACCAATTTGTATTTATTTCTTAGAATCCATTCTCTTTTATTTTTTGTCTCTTTCATTTTGGCCTTCTCTTTTTCTTTTTTGGTGCCAGGGATCAAACTCAGGGCCTTACCCTTACTGGGCAGGCGCTGCACTGCTGAGCAACATCCTCAGGTTGGAATTTATTCCCAGAGCAGAGTAACTGGTTCAAACTGGATACAGTTCCTGAAGCCTGCCCAGGCTCGGGAGGAAGCAGTGTCGGCCATATCACCCTGACAGGTGAGGAACAGTGACTGCCCGTCCCTCATGGCCTCATGACCAGAGTATTTTGTCAACAGTTTGGACTTTCTACTAATCTATGGGTGGATAGATGTGTGGTTTAAATCTGCTTTTCTTTTACTTTGAGTGAAATGAAGACATCTTTTCATATGTTAAAGGATTGCATTTATGGTCACCCGTTCTGATTCTTTTTGTAAATTAATATACAGATGCTCCTTCACTTATGGGGTTATGTCTTGATAAACCCATCATAAATTAATAATATAGCAAGTAAAAAGTGCATTTAATACTCCTAAGCTAACCTAACACCATAACTTAGCCTAGTTGACCTTAAGCACATTTATATTACCCTATAGTTGGATAAAATCATTTAACACAATGCCTATTCATTTATAATAAAGCATTGAATATCTCAGATATTCACACAGATGGACTTTTTTTTTCTTGAGACAGAGTCTTGCTATGCAGTTCAAGCTGGCCTTGAGCTCACCATGTAGCCCAGGCTGGCCTCAGACTCTCAGAAATCCTCCTGCCTCAGCCTCCGAGTGCTAGGATTACAGGCCTGCACCACCACACCCAGCATAGATGGACATTTTGTAGACTTGATGGATGTCGAAATGCAGAACATAACATTCAAAACTGCTGGCCACCCAGCCACTATAGAGTATTATTTACCCTTGTGCTTCTGCTCCCTCCCCTTGCCCAGCCCCGTGAGAGAGGACTGTATTGCAGGTCACTGGCCTGGGAGAAGTTCTAAACACCAAATTCAAAGTATGGTTTCTACTGAACTTTTTTTTTTTTTTGTACTGGGGATCGAACTAGGGACCTTGCACTTGCAAGGCAGGTGGTGGAGCCACTGAGCTAAATCCCCGGCCCTCTACTGAACTTTTGAAGATGGGCACACACCTGTAATCTCATCATTCAGGAGGCTGAGACAGGAGGATCCCTGTGAGTTCAAGACCAGCCTGGGCTACACAGTAGGTTTAAGGCCAGCCTGAACCACACAGCAAGACCCTGTCTCAAAAATCCAGCAAAACTAAAAACTAAACTAAACTAAACTAAACTCAAACCTTTGTAGGTGGGGACCATCTGTATCTGCATTTAGATTTCAAAACGGGTCTTGAAGGTCAATCAGCCCTGAAGGTAAGCTCTGTGAAAATCTGAGCTGTTTATTCTCTGTTGTATCCCAGGTGTTTCGATGAGTAACTGGTGCTCAGCAGATACTCAGTAAATATTTGTTAAAGGACTGACTGGCTGTTACTAGTTAGTGACTGAAAGTCTGATCAACTTTAGGCAAACAAAAGTAATTTTGAGTTTTCCCAAAGTGGAAGCTCATTTTCTTTTTAAATTGTAGCTAAAATTCAGATTACATAAAGTTGCCGCCTTAACCACTTTTAGTTTTTTGGTTTGTTTTTTCTTTGAGGTAGGCTCTTGCTTTGTAATTCAGGCTGGCCCTGAACTCACTATGTAGCCCATGCTGGCCTCGAACTCACAATGATCCTCCTGCCTCAGCCTCCCGAGTGCTGGGATGATGAGTGGGCCACCACGCCTGGCTACCTACCACTTTTATCTTTTTTCTGCAATTTTTTTGGAGGGTACCGGGGATGGAACTCAGGACCTTGCACTTGTGAGGCAGGCAGCGGAACCCCTGAGCTAAATCCCTGGCCCTGTACCTACCACTTTTAAATGTACAGTTCAAGCCTGGCAAGATCGACCACGCCTGTCATCCCAGCACTCGGGAGGCGGAGGCAGGAGGATCGCTGTGAGTTCCAGGCCAGCCTGGGCTCCATAGTTAAGAGTTCAAAGCCAGCCCAGGGGATTTAGCTCAGTGGTTCTGCTGCCTGCCTCACAAGTGCAAGGTCCCGAGTTCGATCCCTGGTACCAAAAAAAAAGTCTTTTCCTTAGGGGCCAGGGATTTAGCTCAGTGGTTCCGGCGCCTGCCTCGCAAGCGCAAGGTTCCCAAGTTCAATCCCCGGTACCAAAAAAAAAAAGCCAGCCTTATCTACAGAGCAAGACCCTGTCTCAAAGCAACACAAAACAAAAATCTCTCCACAGTTCAGTTGAAACAGTTTGAGAATTTTCAGAAGAAATTTAACTCAAAAACAATGAAATTTTCAAAAAGGAAACCTAAGTCATTAACAAGCAACACCGCCTGTGGTTGCGTGGCCATGAAAGAAGGATGGTGGTGTGCGGAGTTGGGCAGCAGTGTCCCCTGCAGGTCATCGTGCGTCAGGCGGAGCTGGGTTGGGCGTAAGCAGCCTGCCCGGAGGAACACGGGCACTGGGCGGGGGAGCCGGCAGGGGGACCCACTGTCCCCGCCGGCCCCGGACGGTCCCAGTCTCGGCCTGAAAGTCCTGTGTCCTGGATGGAGAGCAACCCCGAGTCCCTGCACAATAGAATTGTTGGTCACCTGCCAAGCTCTGCTGGGGGAACTCCCTGCGGGAGAGCCACAGGCTGCCTTTCCCAAGGCCTGCGCCGGAAGGGCGGAGTCTAGGGTGAGCCGTGCTAGTGTTTGCTGCCCAGGACAGAAGACCGGAGGCAGAGAGAGTCTGTCTAAACGCAGCCCCAAAGAAAATACCTGTTGCCTAAGAGGGGACAAAAATTAGATTGATTTCAGTAGAACAAAAATGGAAGCCAACAGAGAATGGTGTAACATCGTCAAAATATTGAGAGAAAATGGTGTCAGCTAATTATCTTTCAAGAACAAGAGTAAAATAATTTTCAGATAAAGACGAGACAGTCCAACACCGGTTTTGTTTTTGTTTTTGTTTTTAACTTTTCTAGGTCCTTTGTACTCCTACATAACTTTTAAATTTCAATATCCAATTCTTCATTTATAGCAAGTATACACAGACCTGAATTTTTATATATACCTTGTGTTTTCTAATCCTGCTAAATTCAAGTACAAGTTCTAGGGGCTCCTAGAGATTTCTTAGTATTTTCTCTGTAGATGATCATTTCATCTACATATAAAGATTTTGCTTCTGCCTTGCCAATCCTATCCTAGTTGTGTCATTTTATTGCCAGACTATTTTGGTGGGGCCTAGGTTTCAAAGTTTAGTGGACAGATGAAGAGTAAGCATATCTGCCCTTGTTCCCCACCTTAAGGAGAAAGCATTGTATCTTCTCCATTCATATAAGGCGTTCTCGCTGGAAGTATGGAGTACATGTCTTTAATCTGTTGAGAAGGTTCTGTTCTACTTCTAGTCTCCTGATAGCTTTTACCATGAACAGCTGTGGAATTTAGTCCAATACTTTTTCTCCAACTAGTGACAGGATCATATGGCTTTTTCCTTTCCTCTGTTAAAATGATGACTTTTGGGGGTAGATCTTCCAGTGCTGAACTAACACTGCCATCCCTATAACAAAACCACTTTCTACATCCTGCCAGATCTGACTTCTTATAGTTTGTTTTGTCAAATTTCTATCTATGTTCATACTTTTTTCTTCTATTATCTTTATCCAGTTTTAGGATTAGCACCATGTTGAGTTCCTAAAATGAGGGGAGAAGTGTTCCTTCTTTTTTCTACTTTAATTGTTTGATATAATTTATCAGTTAAAATGTTTATGAGCCTGTTGTTGTCATATAGGTAGGTTTTCAAGCTAGGAATATACTTTCTTTAATAGGTGCTATTCGAATTTTATATTTCCTCCAGAGTTAGTTTCATTAATTTGTCTTCCAAGTTACTTCTTAGAAGTTGTCAAATTTATTTCAAAAAAGATTTTTGTAATATGCTTTCTATATCCTTTTAAATTCTGTAAAATCTGTGGTAATGTCTCCTAGATCTTAATATTGTAATTTAAAAAATGTATAACTGATATTGTGTAACAGGAAGAAAAGGTCTAAAAGAGCAGGGGAATTGGGAGGGGTAGGGGAAGGGAAAAAGGGAAAGGAAAAAATATGAGAAGAGGAAAAAAATGGAAACAAGATCTTTGCAAATAGGGAAGGGTGGAGGGGGTGAAGGGAGGACAAGGGAAGAGGAAATAAAATAATAACCAAGAGACTCATGTAATGGTACAAGATCCCAGTGATGAATGTAACTGTATTGTATACCTAAAATGTACCAATAAAGTTAATGGGGAAAAAAAAAAGAAAAAAAAAGGACTGAGACAATGGACCATCAAAAGACCTTTACTAAGGAAATCTCTCTCCTTCCTTCTTTCCTTCCTTCCCTCCTTTTATTTCTTTCTTTCTCCTTTTTAATATATATATTGAGAGTGGGTCTCACTATGTAGTTCAGGCTGCCCTTGAACTCACTACGTAGCCAAGGTGGGCCTCAAACTCGTGGCAATCCTCCTGCCTCAGCCTCCCAAGTGCTGGGATCACAGGTGTACGCCACCACGCCCAGCACTCCCCTCCCCTCTGTTTCTTTCTTTTCCTTGCTAGGGATTAAACCCAGGGTCTTGATCAGCTAAGTGTAGACTCTACCACGGAGATACACCCCTCAGCCTAAAGGAACTTCTAAAGTTACCCTGCCCAGTGTGGTAGCCATTAACCACATATGGTTATTTAAATTTAAATGATATAAAATTAAAACTCCAGCAATGCAGCCATATTTGCCACATTTCAAGTACTCAGTAGCCACATATGGTTGCTGTGTTGGACAAGGCAGATAGAGAATGTTTCTACCACTGTAGAAAGTTAAAAGATATCCCTCAAGCAGAGGAAGAAAATTCCAGAACCATGATCTGAGATGCAAAGAGGAAGATCTAGTAAAGAAAACACCAAGTGGTTGAGTAAATGTAACCAAACATTGATGATATAAAGAATATTATATTTTAGGTCTAAAATGTCCCCCACAAGTGTCAGGTTTGTGGAAGGTGACTGGGGCACTGTGCTCATCAGTGGGTTCATTTGTGGTGAGTTCATGGCTGGAGGTGCTGTTAGAAGATGGTCTGGGTGGAGGTGGTCACTGGGGAATGACCTGGAAGGGTGTGTTCCTGTCCCCAGTTCCCCCCTTCTCTCTCCACTTCCTGGCTGCCTTGGGTTGGGCATCTTTTCCTCTGCCACACCCCCTGCCATCCTATTTCTGCCCTGGGGCTGGCGGACCATGAACTGAAACCATGAGCTAAAAAAACCTTTCCTCCTTGAAGTTGCAAGTTTCAGATGTTTTGTCCCAGCAATGGGAAAGTGGCTAAGACAGATATTAATGTCTCAGTTGGGAGGTTACAAATATAAAGTGCTAACTTATGTATACACATAAGTCAGGAAAGGAGGTGATTAGAGTTAAAGCACCCTATGATCTTTTTAGATCCATTTAAAGACTGGCCCAAGAAATAAAATTCAGCAGCCTACTGTTTACAAATGACACACATAAAACAAGGATCCAGAAAAGCTGAAAGTAATAAGATGGAAAAAGATGCATCAGACAACTGCTTCTGAAAGAAATCTGTTGGTAAACTTTACTAGAAATAGGGCCAGGGATTTAGCTCAGTGGTTTCGCTGCCTGCTGCACAAGTGCAAGGACCCAAGTTCAATCCCCGGTACCAAACAAAAAACAAACAAACAAAAAAACTTTACTAGAAATTGAAAATTTCACTGTGTGATGTTAAAGCTTCACTGGGAGGATAAAGTATTTTGAATTTGGTATATCTAAAAATGAAGCTTTGGCCGGGTATTAAGCTCAATGGTTCTGCCGCCTGCCTGCAAGCTCAAGGACCCGAGTTCGATCTCTGGTACCACAAAAAATAAAATAAAGAAAATAAAATAAAAATGAAGCTTTAAAACATAGGAAGTAAGAACTGACGACTCTAAGAAATAATTGATAAGCCCATTGTCATAGTAAGACATTTTATTTATTTTATTTTATTTTATTTTGGGGGGTTTTTTGAGACAGGTATGCTATGTAGTTTAGGGTGGCCTCAAACACTATATAGCTCAGGCTGGCCTTGAACTCATGGCAATCCTCCTGCCTCAGCCTCCTGAATGTTTGGATCACAGGCATGGGCCACCATGCCCAGCAAGACATTTTAAATATGTCAGTATTTGGTAGATCAGGCAGATACCAAGTGAGGATACAGAAATACCACAATCATCTTGATCCAATGGATTTATAGAGAACTCTGTAGTCATTAATTATATGATATGCATTATTTTCAAGTGCTTATGGAGTGTTTGTGAACATTATATTGTCTTAGTCTGTTTTCTGTTGCTATAACAACATGCCAGAGACTGGATAATTTATAGAAAATAGAAGTTTATTTGGCTCATGGTTCTGCAGTTCTTTTTTTTTTTTTTTTTTTTTTTTTTGGTAACAGGGATCAAACTCGGGTCCTTATAATTGTGGGACAGGCGGCGGAACCACTGAGCTAAATCCCCGGCCCTGGCTCATGGTTCTGGAGGCTAAGTCTAAGTGCATGACCCTGGCCTCTGGTGAGGGTCTTCTTGCTGCATTTTCTTTTTCTTTTTTGGGGTTATTTTGTTTTTGTTTTTTGAGACAGGGTCTCACTATGAAGTTCAGGCTGGCCTTGAACTCATTGTGTAGCCCAGGCTGGCTTTGAACTTGCAGCAATCCTCCTGCCTCTGCCTCCCCAGTGCTGGGATTATAGGTGTGTGCCACCACATCTGGCTCTTGCTGCATTTTAACATGGAGGAGGGCATCATGTGGCAACATAGAGCAAGCACACTAGCTTGGGGTTCCGTTTTCTTCTTCCACCTCCTCCTCCTCCTCCTCTTTTTTTGTAGTACAACCCCTTTAAAATTTTTAAATTTTGAGACAAGTTCTCACAAAGTTGCTCAGGCTGGATTTGAGCTTGTGATCCTCTTCTTTAAATTTTTATTTTTTGTTTAAAAAATTCTTTTTTGGAGACAGGGTGTCACTGTGCAGTTCAGGGTGGCCTTGAACCCACTGTGGAGCCCAAGCTGGCTTTGAACTCACTTCAATCCCCCTGTTTTAGCCTCCCAAGTGCTGGAATTACAGGTGTGCACCGCTACACCCAGCTTATTTTTTTATTTTGAGACAGGGTCTTGTTAAATTGCTAAATTGCCCAGGCTGGGCTTGAATTTGTGATTCTTCTGCCCTTGCTTCCCTGAATACTTGAGCTACAGGTGTGGGTTAACCATGCCCAGCTCTCTTCCTCTTCTTTTTTTTTTTTTTGGTACCGGGGATTGAACTCAGGTCCTTGCGCTTGTGAGGCAGGCAGCGAAACCACTGAGCTAAATCCCCGGCCCTCTCTTCCTCTTCTTATAAAGCCGCTCATGCCACCAGCCCCAAGACTCCAGGCCTCATTGCCTCCCACCTTCAAACACCACTGGCACGGCTCTAGGGAGCACATTCACAACATGTGAATTCTCAGGGCGGAGGACACATTCACACCGGAGCAGTACAGAGTGACAAACTGGAGTTGGTGTTGTAGATAATATAAACCCTTCACTGGAAGTGCGGTCGTGGAGCAGCAGCAGCCAACAGCCCATTAGGGACGCAGAAGCCCAGGCCATCTATGAAGAGTGGATAAGCTGTCGATCTGGTAACAAAGAGTTCAATGCAGCCAGGTGAGGCAGGGGTGGAATGCACCTGCAGCCCGGCCACTCAGCCCTGCTGAGATGGGATACATTTTCATGTATCAGTGTAGCAATGAAATACATAAAAGTACAACTACAACTACCCAGAGAATTTGACTAGAATACTTCTAAGTTTTAACAGACCAAGTACACAAAATTAAGCCATAAGAGGATTTTAATAATGCAATTAATAATCTCTGTTTAATAGATGGACATTAACTAGACAGTATATACTTTTTAATGTCCTGAAACTGTTATAAAATCAATCTTGTATGAACTTAGAAGGAAAGCTTTATTAATAAAAAATTTAAATGTAAAGACCATAATATCTGATCATAAAGACTCTGAAAGTTAACCATGAAAAGCTAACAATAATAAAAACCCTAGCTGGGGATTTAGCTCAGTGATGCCACCGCCTGCCTCGAAAGCACAAGGTTCCAAGTTCAATCCCCAGTACCAAAAAAACCCCCCAAAACAAAACAAAAAACCCCTTATTCATGGATACTAAGAAACACTCTCCTAGCTTTTAGATCAAAGAGGAAATAAAATTGAAATTGGGAATTGCCTACAATGTAATAAAAGGAGAACACCTTATTCCAAGTCCTCTGGACACAGCTAAACCTGTTCTTGCAGCAAAATGTATAGAAATACTAAGAATACTTCAACTGAGAATTCAGCTTAGAAAATAAGAGAAATAAAATGAAAAAAGTAAATTAGGAGAGCAGTAAGATAAAATCAGTACAAGATAAGGAAAAAGATGAATGAAAAGAATCCACCAGCAAGAAAATATGCCTTTGAGTATAAATGAAACAAATTAACATATATCTTAAAATATTTGAAGCAATGGAATAGATAATTCAGGAAATTGTTTGAACTTCTTCCTACTTCCTACTTATCTATCTTCTATTTTGCACCCTCTTTGTCTCTCTGTCTCTCTTTCCCTTCCCCTTTCTCATAAGAGAACCTATATTTAAGCTTGTGTGTCTGACTTATTTCACTGAACATTACGTTCTCAAAGTACATCCTTTTGCCTATGAATGCCTCAAGTTTGTCCTTCTTTATGGAAGGTACACCATTGTATATAATTACTACATTTTCCTTATCCATTCATTTGTTGATGGACAGATATGATATTTTCAAGATCTAGCTATTGTAAATTATGCTGCTGTTAAATGGTTATACATGTACCCCTGTTTCATTTATAGCACTAGTTTTTCTTTGTTCATTAAAAAGAAAGTTTTATACTTTCATTTGTTTGTTCTTTCTTTGTGTCTTTTTCGTCTATGCCCTGTACTCTTTTTTTGGGGGGGGGGGTTACCGGGGATTGAACTCCGGTCCTTGCGCTTGGGAGGCAAGTGGCAGAAGCACTAAGCTAAATCTCCGGCCCATATGCCCTGTACTCTTGAGTAACATTTTGGCCATTATTTTAAGATCATGATACATATTGTATTAACTATTCTTATTCTCTAATTATTTTGTTATGAAATTTTGTTTTATTTTTTCATAAAAGTAAGACAGTGCTTTTTATATTTTCTCTATCAATCTCTACTCATATTACATTAAAATTTTTTTTTTTTTTTTTTGGTTCTGGGGATCAAACTCGGGTCCTTGCTCTTGTGAGGCAGGGAGCAGAACCAATGAGCTAAAGCCCTGGCCCCTACGTTAAAATTTTTAAAAATTGAAAAAAAAAGAAAAAGAAAACATGTTTTTGAAAGGAGTTAAAGGAAAACAAGTTTTTCCCAGCCTTGGGCAGCCTCCCATCATCCCCTCTTCCCTTGTAGCTATAACTTTTTGTTCTGGTCCAGATAATATTGGCAACAAAGTTTATATCATCTTCTCAGAAGATTCACAAGGCTCTGTCTTCTTTCAAGGCTAAATTACAAAACCGTCTGCCCTCATCCTGTTTCTATAAACTCGCTTGCCACGTCACTAAAAAGACCAACCCCTTTGACCAAATGTATGAAAACTAAAACTTCTCTTTGTTGAAAGCTCTTCGTTTGGACATTAGTCCATTGAGCTGGTGTTCACCTAAACCTAGAATAAAATCCTCCTGTTTCCCAGTGGCCTCTCCTGTCTCTTAAATCCCGCAACACTATGACACGACTAAGAGCCAGAGAGGTCTGCAAAGTGATTTACTGGGGCCATTCGTGGGGCAGAGGAGGGGACCCAGATCACGCAGACCGGTGGAGGGTGCTCGTGAGATGCAGGGATGTGGTCATCCTGGAGCATGTGGCAGACAGAAGGCGCGGACCTGGCTGGTGCCTGGAGGTCAGAGGCATCTCGGAGTGGGCACACAGCCATCAGGCCTAGGTGCTTCAGAGGACAATGACGGAGACGAGGGAGGAGGCCAGGAAGAGCAGGTAGAGGCGGAAAAGCAGGGTGTCCATCAGATGGCCGAACCGCACCCACAGCTCCACCACCTCCTGCTCCCTCCGGGCGCCCCCCGATTCGGGGCACCCACTGGGCTCTGGCTCTCCCGGCTCTTTCAGGCCTGCGGAGAGGACAGAGACTCAGCGCTGGGCTGCAGAAGGCACGGGGAGGGAGGGAGGGAGACAGAAGGAGGGCCCGGGAGGAGGCGCCCTCACCTGGTAGGCAGGCGCGGGACTGACCCGGGCCCTGATTCCCGTGCGCTGGGTGCAGCAGGGCGGCCTCTCCCGGGCCCGGGACGGCGCAGCAGCAGGGAGTGGAGGCGGTGGGGCACGGGTGGGGGCGGGGTGGGGCTCAGGTGCAGCAGGTGGGTGATGCAGATGGTCTCCAGCAGGCCAGTCACCATCAGGGACAGACACAGGGCGAAGTAGACGCCTGCGGGAAAGGCAGCCTGGAGTCTGAACTTTCTGCAAAGTTCTTGCCCAGGTGCAGTCTTTCCCTCAGAAGCCCTTCCCTCCTGAGGGGGAGCAGGGCCTGGTCCCCCCTCCCAGCCGCCTTTGCTTCTCTGGAGAGTGGGAGGGGCCGTACTGATGAGAGGGCCGCCACCGAAAGGGAGTAAGTCGTTCATCAGGAGCAGGAAGACAATGTAGGCCAGCAGCAGGGCCGTCTTGAAGGGGGTGAGATTCACGTTTTCTGTCGGCAAGAAGAAGCTGAGGGCGTCGATGGCTACCAGGAGGCCACTGGGCACGAGGAGGTGTAGGACATAAAACCGGAGCCTGCGTTTGATGGCCACCTGGTGGGGAGGACAGGGAGGGGAATAAATGTGGGGTGTGGAGAAAACCCCAAATTCAGGAATAAGTTTGCTGCCAGGACTGACAGTGACTGTTTCTTTTTCCAGGGTCAGCTGTCACCCTGGGTTCTGGAGTGGTGGGGAGTACAGCACCTTAACCTGGTATTGAACCCAGAGAGAGAGAGAGAGAGAGAGTTAGCTGGCCCCATGAGCATTATGGAGGAGAGGGAGGCTGGGCAGCAGGAGAGAGAGTTTTGAGACACCCTGAAAGCTGGGCACTACCTGCTTGGTGGAGATTCTAGGCAAGGGTAGAAGCAAGGAAGGAAGCAAAAAGCAAGGACCTCCGAGCTCACATAGAACACGATCTGATCATGCAGATGGGTGTCTGTGGAGAGGGTGTTAGCCAGAGAGGCTCCATTTTGAATCTTACCCTCCATTGTATAAAGCAAGTAGGCTATGTTATGAGGAACCGCATCCTTGCCGAATTAGATTGCCCTGGAACGTGATGAACGTTCTGTAACCCCGAGAAACAAGCCCATGAGGGTGGGGAATTCCCAAAGAACTAGAAAACAAGGAAGCAGGTGTCTCTGGATAAGGATCATGATTAACAACCAAACTCACCTGTTGTATAAAAGAGAGGAGAAAAATAAACTTGGGCGCTCGGTCTCTGGGAGCCCTCCCGACTCTATCTCTTTGTCTTTATTTTTCTTCATCCTCACTCCCCCATTCAGGTACTGTTCGACAAGTGACAGCGGGCTCTGTCAGGGGTCCATGGCCGTCTTTGGCGTGGCCTTGGTGATGCTCAAGAGCTTCCATTCCCCGTGGACAGGAACAATGTTCTGGGACGCTGCTGCCATTTCCCACACTTCTTTCTCCATGCCCAGTATCAAGTTATCTGCTGAAAGGGAGAACTACTCAGGTCATTTTCCAAGGACATAACTTGGAAGACTGGGGGCTCAGCTGCACTCTGTTTCCACTCTTTCATTCAACAGATATGTTGGGGGTATCTACAGTATGCCAGGAACTTTCTAGGAGTTGGGGATGGCGATTAACAAGACAGATTTGGATCCTTTGTGGAACATATTTAAGCATCCATAGAGCCTGACTCTGCTCCACTGCACTTCTCAGCCACTCTTTACTCAAGGTTTCTTTATATTTTGTTTTCTATTGCTTTGTTAGTTGCTCTCATTTGTGGTCTTCCTCCCCTTGGTGGGGGCCAGGCACCCCATGTCTGCGACTTACCTGTGTAGAGCCGCGAGCAGAAGGTAAGAGTACAGTTTTGCTGGTCAAAGGGGAAGTAGAAGATGTCCAGGTTGCAGAGACTGGGCACCTTCATGGGTTTCTTAAACTGGATGTGACCTTCATTACTTACAAATGCTGTGAGCCCTCTGGGGGTTTTCTCCTTCTCTGTGCTACAGGAAAAATGAAGTGGGAGGCACGTGCTGTGATTTTTCTTATTGTTTGGGTTGTTTCTCTGTCATCTAAGACCACTTCTACTCTACTGGTGAGCTCTACTGGTACTAGGAGATGGGGTTTCCTCCTGGCTTTCCACAGCCCTTAACACGCACAACTCAACGATGAAAATATCCGGGAGCCACAGGTTCCTGGCCAACACACTCATCTTCCTGATGCCCTCACACTCCTCCGGGCTCCAGCGGATCAGGGGGTTGTCCCAGACCTAGAGCCCAGGTGGGAGATGGGCGAGAGCTTGAGACACATCAGGGTTATTTTCTCCTGCCCTTTGCTTTTTTTCTTTAAAAGTCGCCAATATTTCAAGAAAATAGAAAAGTCCATAAAATAACGTAATAAACATCTGTGAATCTACCACCTGAACTTTGTGGAGTCTCAATATTTTGATATATTTACTTTTTCTTCTAAGAAATAAGAATGATAGGGCAGGGGATTTAGCTCAGTGGTTCCAGCGCCTGCCTCGAAAGTGCAAGGTCCCGAGTTCAATCCCCGGTACCAAAACAAAAGAAAAGAAAAGAAATCAGAATAACTAAAATTCAACCTCTCTGTATGTATTTCTCTATAAAATGTGGTGCCTCTGCTAGGGCTGGGGGTGCAGCTCAGTGGAAGGGCACCTGCATAGCACACACAAGGCCATGGATCCAGTGCTCAGCACCACAAAACAAAACAAACCCACAAATCTGGTCCCCTTGCTTTAGCACTGCAGTGGGAAATCACTGACAATGAAGGACGACCTCTCCTTTTTGCAGTATGAATGAGAATCAGTGTCAAACAATCTGTAACTCAGCCTCTCTGAGCTAGAAATTCCTTAGTGTGAAATAAGACTGTCGGATGGAATAGGGCACATGAAAGGATTTTATAAACTGTAATGTTGCTGGGGGTCTAGCAAGGTCTTAAGTGTCTTCTAAGGACCTTTCACCAGCCTTTATAGCAAGGAGACCTTGAACAAGCCTTTGGTTCTTGGAAAAAAGAGTCCTTGGGCTCTCCTTTCCATGGCTGGTAACCCTCTCTGAAGAGTGTTACCAAGGATTGTCTAACAGGGTGGGATTATCTGGTCTCAGGATGCTTTCAGTGTTAGCAGCAGCAGTTTGTGGAGCCACAGACAGAACAGGGCTCTGTGTGTGTTAAATAAAAGTTTGTATGAGATCCAGCTTCACTGTGTATATAAAACATCTGGCGATCATGATGAAATGCAATTCCAATTCAGCAGGTAGGATGGCTAACTCATCCTGGTTTGTCAGGAACTTGCTTGGTTTAACATTGTCTGTCCATGTCCCATGAACTCTACACTTTGGGGCAGGCTGGGACAGCTGGTCACCCTAGGCAGAGTGTGAAATCCAGTACATTTCTTGGGACTCAAACCCAGAGTTTATTTTTTTGTTTTTTTGTTTTTTGAGATAGGGTCTCATTCTGTAGTTCAGGCTGGCCTTGAACTTACTATGTAGCCCAGGTTGACCTCAAACTTGTAATCCTCCTGCCTCAGCCTTCTTAGTGCTGGGATTATAGGGGTGTGCCATCATGCCTAGCTCTCCAGTGCATTTCTTTTTTTGGTATCAGGGATCGAACTCGGGTCCTTGCGCTTGCACAGCAGGGGACAAAACCACTGAGCTAAATCTCCGGCCCTACAGTGCATTTATTTTTTTGGTACCAGGGATTGAACTCCAGTCCTTGTGCTTGCGAGGCAGGCAGTGGAACCACTGAGCTAAATCACCGGCCCCTCCAGTGCATTTCTAATAAGCTTCCAGATGGCACAATGGCCCAGCACTGTCTGTCTGTCGAATTTGGAAGGCAAGGTTCAGGATTGTTACCATCTTTCCCCAGCTTCTTCTTTCCCTCCAATCAGGCTTTTCAAGTTGGAAATTTAATTAAGTTAGCTTCATTTCCTACCCTCCCACTTTTTTTTGGTACCAGGGATCCAACTTGGGACCTTGCACTTGCAAGGCAGGTGCCGGAACCAGTGAGCTAAATCCCTGGCCTTCCTCCTACTTTGTTTTTTAATCCATTCCTTTAAGATGTAAAATTTCCAATGAGTTATGCATTGGCTACATTCCATAAATTTTCATATGTAGTGCTCTTCATTTCTAAATAGTCCATAACTTCTTCTTCTTTTTTTTTTTTGGTACTGGGGATTGAACTCAGGTCCTTGTACTTGGCACAGCAGGCAGTGAAACCACTGAGCTAAATCCCCGGCCCTTCATAACTTCTATTGGTTGTTTTATTTTCTCCTTAGTGCAAAATATTTGGAAGTTTAATTTTAAATTCTCAAGACACAAGGTTTTCTTGGTGAGGCAGCTACCCTTTTGTAGTTAGTTTATATTGTTTTATAGTCAGAGAATGTGATCTAGATAATTTCTTTTTCAATTTTTTTCTTGAGGCTTTCTTTTTTTGGTATCAGGGATTGAACTCAGGACCTTGTGCTTGCAAGGCAGGCAACAGAACCACTGAGCTAAATCCCCGGCCTACTTGTTTGTTTTGTTTTGTTTTGCTTTGTGAGACAGGGTCTCAGTGTGTAGCTCAAGGAGGCCTCGAACTCATGACCCTCCTGCCTCAGACTCCCAAGTAGCTGGGTTTACAGGTTTGTACCACTGTGCCCAGCCCTATTTGATTTTTTTTTTTTTGGTACCAGGGATCAAACTCAGGTCCTTGTGCTTGCAGGGCAGGCAGTGGAACCACTGAGCTAAATCCCCAGCCCTATTTGATTTTTAAAAGCAACATAACAAAGCCTCTCACCATTATTACAGATTTTTCAGTTTCCCCTTCCAGTGTTCCAAAACTATATTGTTGGGTACATAAAAGGTCACAGTTACTGCATCCTTGTTTACAATCTTTTCTAAGTCCGCTGAAAGGAGAGAATAAAGTGTTGACTGTACCATTTCTAGCCACAAGAATGAGGTCATGAGCTGCAGCTGTTCATCCTGCCAAAAAAATTTCCTGCTTTCAGCAAGCTGCCTGTAAGATATGTGCCTGGCCCCCACCCTACATTACTCCCTATTTTTGTTTATTAATCCCCCAGGAATATAAAGGCAATGTTATGATCAAGGCCAATATATGTATGTGAGTGTGTATATATATATATATACACATATATATGTATATATGTGTGTATATATTTATATATGTATATATATTTATATATATGTGTATATATATTTATATATGTATATATTTATATATATATGTATATATGTTTTGTTGTTTTTGTATTTTGTCTTTTTGAAAAAGGGTCTCGCTGTATAGTTTAGCCTGGCCTTGAGTTCACTATGTAGCCCAGGCTGGCCTTCAACTTGCAGCGATTCTCCTGCCTCAGCTTCCTGAGTGCTGGGATTACAGACATGTGCCACCATGCCTGGCAAGGCCAATATTACAGCTCAAGGACAAAAGCTTGATCAAAATAAATCTATTAGGCTGTGGGCAGGAAAGTCCCTGGCAGACTAGCGTAAGCTAGTGCTTCTTAAGCCTTGGTCCATCTTGGAATAACCCGAGGAGCCAAAAAATATGAAGATCTGGACTCGAGCCAATCAGAACCTGGGGGAGAGGGTGGTGGACCCCAGACATTGGGCGAGAAAACATTCTCTTCCGTGTGCTACTGTGTCTCACCCCGATGAGGGGCAAAGAGTTTTTGTTGTTGTTTTTTGTTTTGTTTTGTTTCGAGATTCTCTCTGTTGGGGAAAAGCCACATAACAGTGTGGTGAAGGGCTTTCCGTTTGGTTTGCCAGGGGCTGAGAAAACACTAAAGACACCAGAGGGGACAGAAGGATCACCACTCACTACATCTAGGATGGCAGTCGTGAAGGAGATGTTGACTTGGACGCGGACTTCGAGGCTGATGACTGGGTGGAAGGCCTTTCTGTTCAACATTGAATCCAGAACAGCCGGCTCCACCCTGGGCTGGCCAAACCCAGAGCAGTTGATGGTGAAAGAACGGCCTTGTCCTGTAGTAGACCCAGTGTGTGAGGTTATACACAGCTAAGCTAGTTAACAGTATCAAGTCAGAGGGGGACTGGGCCTTCAAAGAAATCAACACAAAAAAGAAAGACATCAGAATTGTGACTGAGGCGCATCTGAAGAAGGCCAGGCCTCAAGATGGAGAAGAAGTGGCCAGGCCCTAAGGGATAAAGAGTAACTTGAGATTATCCTGTAGTTAGCACCACCTGGTCCAGGACATCCGGATAGGCTTCTGTCGCCCACCTAGGTGACCAGAGCATCTGGACCCATCGCCCCCAAATGCCTTTGTTTTTCCATGCACCCTTGCTATGTGATTCATTTCCCTGTTGGATCAATGATAACTAAGTGGCTACACTTGTGATCCTATAGGCTGATGCTAGTTTGACCCACACTTTGCGCACAGTGTGACTTTGCTGTATAAATTACCCCTCACAAATGGCCTCTCTTGGTGGCCACACCCCTAGGGACCCTTCCTAGAAACCCAGGAGCTCTTCTTCTTATTTCCAATAAAACTCTCCTAACTTGTTCCTTTGGCTTGCACCTTCATTCCTTGATGCTGTGGGACCGAAAACTCGGCACCTTTGTCATTGAGTGGGTTGGAGTGACATTTCTCCTCTCTGCATGGCAAGGCCGTGATGAGCACTGATAGGCACTGCTCTGGTCAGGCGTGTTCTGAGTGCTTTAAACAGATTACTTCCTTCAATCCTCCCAACCCCCTGTTAGATTTTGTTTAAAAAAATCACTTCATAACATATTTTATATCCAATTATTTTTCTTTGGTACTGGGGATCAAACTCAGGACCTTGAGCTTGCAAGGCAGGCACGGTACTACTGAGCTAAATCCCAGGCCCTCTAATTTTTATACTTCAGTGCTACACTTACTAGCAATTGCTTTTTAAAAAATATTTAGCTAATTCTTATGGAATCTAGAGTGACATTTCAATACATGTATACAATGTGTAATGATCAGATGGAGGTAATAGCATCTCTGTCGCTTCAGACACTTATTATTATTTCTTTGTGTTGGTAACATTCAAAATCCCCTTTCCTGGCTATTATGAAGTATACAATTAATTATTATCTTACTGTGCTATAGAACCTTAGAAGTCATGCCTCTGATACAGTTGCACCCCACCCCCAGTAACCATCCTCTGTGTCCCTCCCCCACCTCCTCTCAGCTCTGGTAACCGATATTCTATTCCCCACTTCATGGGAGGGTAAACACTATTTTTATTCTCATGTAATAAATGAGTTCCCACTAAGGTGCCAGAGGAAGTAACTTCCCAAGGCCAGAGAGCTAATAAGAGGCGGAAGCTGGGCCTGATGTGAGTCGGGTTTGTCTGCAGCTGGGCTGTTTGGCCCGTGAGGAGACCAGTGGGGGATGGGTTCGCTGAGAGAGGTCCAGGAGCTGGACACTTCCTGCCAGGGCCAAGGAGGATGGGCTAGGCTGGAAGGCAAATAACGGAAGCTACTGTGGTGAGCTGAGTCAGGCCATCGGCCTACTTTCTAATACTTTGTCTCTGTGCTTTGCATGCCCAAATTTGCATGCAAACTGAGCCCTGAGACTGATGGGTGTCAGATGGGGGTCACAGTCCCTGGACCCCAAATCATCTGTTTTCACCTGGACTGACCCTACCTTCCAGATTCCCTACTTTGCTGCTCAACCCTCCTATCAGCTTTCTCAAGGCTTTTGAGGTACTGCCTGCCCCCCTGTTCTGATGAATAAAGGCTCCAATATTTCTGCCATTGGGAATGTGTTGAAGGAGTAACAACCTGGAATGAGAGAGATGGTTGGTGACCTCCCTACCAAGGACACCGGGCCTTATCCACTCCCAGAGTCACTGGGCTCTCCAGATTAATCCATGTGTCTTCTATCAGAAGCAAATATTTGTCAGTCAGTATTTCCAAGCACCCAGAGAAGCTTTTATGTCCCTAGTTTCTAGGCCAGGTGTCCCTGTACTGACCTTCAAGGCTACCTCTGGTTCAGTCCTCCTCTGTGGTCCCTTATCAAGAAGTCATGTAGGGCTGGGGATTTAGCTCAGTGGTTCCGCCGCCTGCCTCGAAAGCACAAGGACCCAACTTTGATCCCCGATACCAAAAGAAAGAAAAAAAGAAGTCATTTGATCACCAAAGGGGCAGGGACGCGTATCAGAAGCAGGCACTGTGCAACACCCTTTTTCTCACTGGATCTCCATAACCTTCCAGGGTGAGTCCTATTTTACAGAGGAGAAACTGAAGCTCAGTTTAAGCCACTCACTAAGGTCCCACAGCTAGCAAAGTGAAGGACCAAGATTCCAACCCAGCTCCATCTGTCTCCAAATCCTGAGTTCTTTCCACTGTACCTCGTTACCTCACTGGAAGAGAAGCACACTGCCTTCACCCTCGGTGTGCTGGCCCCTGGCATCTTACCCCAGAACATCTGGATCTAGCAGGTCACAGGACAGTTATGGCTAAAGTAGGTGGGCACGTTGTGACAGTGGGGTGGCTCTCATAGTGCAGTAAGAATTACACTGCTGGGTAGAAAGGTAGACGGGGTGAGGGGCTAAGTGGAAGAGAAGACGACTGTGGAGGACACACGGGAAGAAGAGAGCAGTGCTCTCGTGCATGGATTTCCTGCTTTTCAGAAAAGGAAAGTCTTGGGCATCATGATAATACAGTATCATTATGAGAAAACTGTCCACCTCAGACCTCTAGGAGCTGGAAATTTGGAAGAAGTTACTCGATGACCTATTGGAGGGAATCCGGCCCCTGTCATTGTCCCCTTCTTACCTTGAAGCAGAAGATGGAGAACAAGGCAGAAGGGAAGTCTCTCCCTGGGGAACCAGCTTCCTCCCATCTTCCTGGTCCAAATTCTCCCCCGAGCCTGTACCAGGACCCGGATCAAAGGTGCACGGGCCACACCGGAGGCCAACTTTGAATGCTGACAGTCTGGCTGACCGCTGACAGTTGCGGCCTCTCAGAAAGGAGTGTTCTTGGTGTCTGGTTCTTGCCACTGCTTGTGGGTCAATTTGCTTTTCAGACTTTCTCTGAGTCTTAGCTACTTCACCATGGCGTGTTTGGTTACAGATGATGTGCAGTGATCATTTTTAAACTGTGGTCTGATCCCTGCTGAATATTCATCTCTGCAGTTATGGAAAATTTCCAGCCATTAAAAAATATTGTATTTCTTCTCTTCTTTCTCTTACTAGACACACATGGGGGTAGTTTCCTTCTGTTTCACCTACCTTTTAGTCTCTTTTTATGAGTTACTGACTACAGTTGTCACAAGTCACAAACTTGGTGGCTTAAAGAAATACAAGTTACTTTGCAGTTCTAGAGGGTAGAAGTCTGAAACGGCTGCAGGGTTAAAATCAGTGCTGTCAGGGCTGCATTTCTTCTAGCAGCTCTGGAGAGAATCCCTTTCCTATTCTTTCCTTTTCAAGCTCTTGAAGGCTGTATGCACTTCTTAGTTCATTGTCCCATTCTTCCATCTTCAAAAAAGTTACTTGAAAGTTTTAGTTTTTAAATCCAAATTCACACGAGTGTAAATTACAAGACTAGTCTACCAGTAGAGAACAAAGAATAAGTTAATTCTACCTTTTGCACTGTGCTTTTCCAGTATTTCAGGACAGGGCTGGGGATTTAGCTCAGTGGTTCTGGCACCTGCCTCGCAAACACAAGGTCCCAAGTTCGATCCCCAGTACCAAAAAAAAAAAACCCCAAAGATGAAGTATTTCAGGACAAATATGTATAATGGAATAATATTTAAAAATATGAAACCTATGGAGCTTTAGCCCTCCCGTGAATACTCTATCTTTGTATAAATCAGTTTCCTCTGTAACTCTTCTGCTACAGCCCAGGGGGAAGGAAAATGCTACCCCCAGAAGGACATGACTTATGGAAAATTTCTGATGTAGTACAGGAGAACTAAATCCTGCTCTTTCTGGCTCAACAGAATTCGGGACAAAGGAGGGAAGAGAAAGAGAAAGGGAAGGAAGTAGATGATTATACTAGTGTATAACACAGCACACACTTTTTTTGTTTGTTTGATTTTTGGGGGTTTTTTTGGTACCAGGGATCAAACTCAGAACCTTTCTCTTGCAAGGCAGGCGGTGGCACCACTGAGCTAAATTCCTGGCCCTCTGCACACACATTTTTTTTTTCTTTTCTTTTTTTTTGGTACCAGGGATCAAACTTGGGTCCTTGTGCTTTCGAGGCAGGCAGCAGAACCACTGAGCTAAATCCCCGGCCCCTAATTTTTTTTTTTTTTTTTGGTACCAGAGATCGAACTTGGGTCCTTGCACTTGCGCAGCAGGCAGCAGAAGCACAGAGCTAAATCCCCGGCCCAAAGGAATGGTTTGTTTGTTTGTTTGTTTGTTTGTTTTTGGTACCAGGGATCGAACTCAGGTCCTTGTGCTTTCGGAGCAGGCGGCGAAACCACTGAGCTAAATCCCCAGCCCCCCTCAGCACACAGTTTTGACTCTGTGCTTAAATCTGAGCACCTGTGTGTGTGTGTGTGTGTGTGTGTGTGTAGGGATTACATATGTCAGGAGAAAAAGCCAAGTGAGGTGGTGCACACCTGTAATCCCAGGAATTGGGAGGCTGAGACAGAAAGATCAAGTTTGAGACTAGATTGGACAATATAGTGAGTTCGAGGCCAGCCTGAACTACATAGCGAGACTTTGTCTCAAAAAAAAAAAAAAGAGGAGGAGGGGGAGGAGGAAAGCTAATGCAGGTCGGGTTGTGCTTCACTACTCATTTGGCACCCTGGGAAAGGGATGCCGAGTGCTTAGGCAGAGAGAGGACCGGGCTTGCATCCTGCACCTCCCTTAGTCCCTTGAGATGTGGAAAGGCACCCGCAGTTCTGCATGTCCTGCCTGGAAGGGGGATGAAGGCTGCACTTAGGGTCTACAGACCTGAAGCCGCCCTGGAGGGAGGCTGTGGAGGGAAAGTCGAGGCCAGCGGGAGGCCCTGCAGGAGGCAGCAGCTGTGGTTGCTAAGTGGAACCCATGGGGTGGGGATCAGAGCCGGAATGAGACTTCATCAGTGGCTCAGGTTAAGCCCCAGTGATAAGGGCCATCACCATGGGACAAGAGAACTGGGAGGGCTCACAAGGACCTGCACCCCTCCACTCCACCGCCATGAGACTCCAAACACACCCTCCCCTTGAGAATCTAACAAAAGCTAAAGGACGAATGACAATTTCAACAGTTTTTGTGCCTAACCTCGGCCCCAACACACCCATTACTACTTTGAGAATCCAGGGCAGGCAAAGAGGTGGTTCATCCAGCTGCTGAAAACAACGTCCATAAGGACTAAAGTTTGCATATAACTTCAACGCTTTCACGGGCCGTGGACTCCGGGTTAAGAACCTCTTCTCAGCCCGGCGTGGTGGTGCATGCCTGTCATCCCAGCACTCGGGAGGGTGAGGCAGGAGGATCACTGAGTTCGAAGCCAGCCTGGGCTACATAGTGAGTTCAAAGCCAGCCCGAACTGCATAGTGAGATCCTGTCTCAAAAAACAAACTCAGACAAAAAATATATGTAAAAAGCAAATGGGGTCAGGTGCATTTATTGGGCTCAATGAACCAGCAACCACTGTGCTGTGCTGTTTGTAAGTCATCTGTTTAGGATTCTATTTAAGAGGTCTGATCAAGATTGAAGTCAAACTTTATCAGTCTAATGTTTTCAAAATCAATCTTTTTCTCCAATTTTAGGAATCAAGAAAATGTTAAATATGTTCATCAAATACCTTTTCTTTCCTCTGTGATTTTGGGAACATTACTAACTGTGGTTCTGAGATTACATCTGCAAGGTCTTAACCTTTGAGGGAACTCATTTAGACTTGGAGATATAGAATCTTAAATTAGCTACACATCCTCTTCCTTTCTCCTTTTTTTGGTTGGCATTAAATTCTCTTGGTCATATCTCTTTTTGCATATTCCTCTCTAAATCACTGAATTATTCTACTTAGTCGAAAAGGCAAGTATCTTTTCCCCAAGGATGAATCTTTCTTTGAACGTATTCTGTCCTGAACAACACAGAGGGGAAAAGATTGAACTTAGAATTGAAAGACATGGATTCAAATCCTTGTTTCCATCATATGCTATGTAATTTTTGGGCAGTTTCTTAAATCTGAGCATTTTACCTCATTCACAATATGGGAAACACTATGTCTACACAGATTTTTGATGGTGATTAAAAGAGAGAACATTTGAAAACCAAGTTAGCACAGTGCAGGGCATTTCCTAGGTACCAGGTGTTTCCTTCTTCTCTTCAGTGTTGCTCTTGGGCATCAGCTTATCCCAGCCCTTGGTCCTCCCACCCACATGTTCTTACAAGTTCATATTTCTGTGCCTGTTTGTCTCTGCTTCTCTCTTTTGCATAAAGCCACAGCGCTTTTTTGCTTGTAAAGCATAAGAGGTCCAGTGTACAGAGCCTAAGAGAGTTCTCCTGGCCTATTAATGTTTGAGATTTGGGGGGAAATGTTTTGTTTCAAAATATGAAAAGAAAAATTAATAAACATTTGTTTAAATGTCAAAACATTTAAACAGTGTTAGCCAGTTCAACTCTCACATAGTTAGAAATGGGCCCCCAAGTCTTTATCCATAATTCTGCAATTCAAAGAGTTCTGAAAATAAAATTATTTCCTCCTCCTCCTTTTCTTCTTTTTCTTCCTCTTCTTTTCCTTTTTGCTGTGTGAATTTATTTGGAATCACAATGAAACCTGAACTAACACGAAGCTATTTATGATCTGTATTTATTTGCCTTAGTATGAATATTCATATTTTTCATGGAAATAAAAGTGTTTTCTTTTGGTTGAGGATACAGTCCCACACCCCATGGAAGCATTGTATTATTTAATATATGGTAATGCAGCCCATTATGGTTCTCAAATCTGAAAAGTTCTGAATTCCAGCAGCATATCTGCCCAAGGGGATCAGACAAAGGATCGTATCCTTGGGTAAATAATATGTGGGACGGGAGTATCTTTTCATATTTTTGCAATAATGTGTGTAGGGTGAGATTCTACACATGTCCCTGTGGCCTACATAAGGCCATAAAAGGAGGGTAAGCCAAGCGGTGCTACATTCCCATAATTCAGCTCTCTGGGAGGCCGAGGCAGGAGGATTGCAAGTTTGAGCCTATGCTGGGCAACTTAGTAAGACCTTATCTCAAAATAAAAAATGAAAAGGGCCTAGGATGTAGCTCAGGGTGAAGGCCCTCAGTTCAATTCCCAGTAACTAACACACACACACACACACACACAGACACACACACGTGCATGCACGTGACACACACACACGTGCATGCACGTGACCCACACACGCAAGACATTAAAATTCCCTCAAGTGCCCAGAGCATGGAAAGTGATTTTAAGAGACTCACATCCTCTTGATAGGACCTCTGATTAATACATGCATGAAAAAATGCTCAACATCATCGGTCACTAGGGAAATACAAATTAAAACCACAGTAAGATACAATTGTATTCCCACAGAATGGCTATAAGCAATAAGATTAACAATAACCAATGTATATGAGAGTCAGAAGGAGTTAGAACCGTCATATATTGCTAGTGGGAATGTAAAAATGGTGGACACACTTTGTAATGCATCTTGGATATTCTTCAAAGAATTAGATGTAAAACCTCTGGACAATCCAGAAATGTGACTCCTAGGTGTCTGCTCAACAGAGAGAAAAACATATGCACAGCGAGATTTGCACATGCGTGTTCATAGTGAAATTATTCATGTTTTGGTGTGTGGGGTCTAGCCCTGCGGTGCTGTGAGACTAGAGAAAGATAGGCAACCAGACCGCAGATCACACGGGCTGCCACTCACTAGGGGACTTACAGCCAGAAGCCTGGGCCTGGGGAGCAGCAAGACTACACCTGAGCGGTCCAAGTGCCAGATGGGTCCTTGCAATTTGGGAAAGGAAGCAGGGTATGTGTGTATGACGAAGGGCAAAAGTGACTTCATCTAAACTGGAATGCACCTGGCTTATCTTAAGCTAATAGAGTGAGGCACTTCCTTGATCCAAGGTCTGGTTACAAAGTTCCACATGCCATTCTAGAGGTTTTGTATAATTATGGTTTTTCTGAGCCTAGGGTTACTGTAGCACAATCATGCAAGTTGTGACTCAAGATGTCCGCAGTCCTGTCAAGTGGTGCTGTTCTAAACGAATTATAATAACCTGCATCTGGAAACAGTATCCACCAAATGGAAGTGCATAGACCAAGTGTGACATATACATATAATGGAATGCTATCCAGCAATAACAGGAATGAACTTCCTGATATATGCTACATCACGCATGAACCTGTAAGACATCATGTTACAATAAACAAGAGACTACATATTGTCTCATTCCACTCAGATGAAATGTCTAGAAAAGGTAAATCCATAGCAGCAGAAAGTCAATTAGTGATTGGGTCTGAGTTTGGGACATGGATAAATTATAAATAGGCATGCGGGATCTTATTAGGGGAAATAAAAATGTTCCCAAACTGATGCATGTAATTGTAGCACCATTCAGTGAAGTTACTAAAAAATCAGGGAATTGTACACTTGGAATAGGTGAATTTAATGATACATAAAATACCCCAAAGTTTTAAAAGTGCTTCTTAATGGTGGAGGGGAGGGGAAAATAAAGGAAAGATGGTTAACAGCTACAGGGGTGGGGTCAGATAGGAAAAATAGCCTATAATATTCTAAAGCCCAAGAAGGTGTCTACGGTTGACAACAATTGACTTAACATTTGAAAATAGCCAGTTGGGGGGATTTTGAATGTTCTCAACACAAAGAAATGTCTGAAGTAGTAGATAGCCGAGTATCCTGATCTGATTGTTACATATTGTATACATGTATTTAAGGTCATACTACACCACATTAATAAATATAATTATTGTGTCAATTGAAAATTTAAAATAATTTTAAAAATGTTTCTTAGTCTAAGAGATATAATCAATTAAAATTTACAACGAAGGATGCAATGGTCTTCCTGATATATTTTTCCTTCAACCATCTAAAGCCTCAGTTTCCTAATCTGCTAAGTGTGTTTAATAATTATACCTACCTCTCCAGGTTAGTGTGGTGATAAATGAGATAAGCTTGTGAAGTATTTAGTGCAGTGCCAGGAACAAAATAAAAAGTGAATAAATACTGGCAGTAGGAAAAGTTTTATGTTTCCATGAAAAGCTAGTCATCATCTACAGCATGCCCGTTAGGGCTGTCTGGTTCTAGCCCTGATTCTTGCCTTGGAGTTTTTCATCTCCTTTCATAGTTGTAGGCAACTGATAGACGTGTGAATTCTCTCTTGTCTGGTAGAGATTTAGTTGACTTCCTTTCTCTCTGTGGAAAAAAAGTCAATTTTGTCTCCATTTGTAATTCCTCTCAACAGTCTTTCACTGCACACACATTTGTGGGTTTTTTGTTGTTTTTTTTTTACATTTGTGGCTTTTTGATTTTTTTCTCTTGAACTGATTATAACATTTGGTCGGTTCCTTCTTATTGTAGGAGTAAAACAAGATCTTTAATATGTTCACCTTTCTATCTGTATAAGAGTTATGATTTTACTTTTTTCTGAAATCAGTTTTTCTTTTTCTTTTTTTTTTTAAATTAAAATAGGATCTTGGGCCAGGGATGTAGCTCAGTGGTGCTACCACCTGCCTCACAAGCACAAGGTCCAGAGTTTGATCTCTGATACCAAAAAAAAGGTAGGATCTTGAGATGTAGTTCAGGATGGCCTTGAACTCAGCATGTAGCCCAAACATCAATCCTCCTGCCTCAGCCTCTTGAGTGCTGGCATTATAGGTGTGTGCCACCAGGTCTAGCTGAAACAATTTTTTTGTTTGTTTGTTTTGTTTTGGAGACAGGGTCTCACTTTGTAGTTCAGGCTGGCCCTGAATTTATGTAGCCCAGGCTGGCCTCTCCTCCTGCCTCAGCCTCCTGAATGGCGGGATTACAGGCATGCGCCACCACGCCTGCCGGAAACACTTTTTTAATAGTGTGCAGTGTGGGTGTCCTCACCAAGATGGCCAGTTCCAGGCAGGAAAAACTTCATCAAACTCCTGGGCAGCTTCATTCTGGCTTTGCTTGACTAGCTGTGTTGAAGGCAAAAAGATAATAGAACTTTGTCAGCTCTGCTTTTCCAAATTTAATTTTGCTCTCTACTTATTTTCTGTCATTGTTGTTTTTGGTGCTTTTGGTACTGAATTGGACCAGGGCTTGGCACACACTGGACAAGTGCTCTACCACTGAGCTACATCCCTGGGCCTTTTAATTTTTGTAATTATTATTTTGAGGTAAGATCTTGTTAGGTTGCCCAGGCTCACCTTGAGCTTGTGATTCTCCTGCTTCAGCCTCCTGAGTAGTGGATTTACAGACATGTTCCCCTGCACCTGGCTGTTTTTGGTTTCTTTATGGCTGACAAATTGTTCCCTATTAGAAATTTGATTTTAGGGTCTGATAGTTTGGTGATATCTGGATGATACCTAAATCAACCGATGGTTGTAGATATCTTGTCCCTGTCGGGTGAAGGAAGACAGAGTCTGGTTTATGAGTCTTTTCTGTTTGTTTATCCATGGTTTATTTCAAGCTTGAATCAATAACTATCTACTGCAAAGAGAACAGGCTACGATATGGAGCACCAAGTTTGGTAATCCTGTGCAGACTCGACGTGTGGATGAGATTTTACAGTTTAAACTGTGAACTCTTTGCTTGGTTGTATTTATGTCTGTAATTCAGAGAGGACTTTACCTCTCATTGTGTAAAAATGGAACATTTTCTGGGGTATTAACAATGCGGATTGTGAATTGTCTTTAAGGAATTCTGTTCTGCTGGGCTTACAGAAATAAATGGGACTTACACAAACAAAATATTTCTCAAAATTCCAAAATATAACAAAATCGAACTTTGGATACTTTCAACGTGCAAGATTGAAAAAGTATTCTTACAAAAATTTGCAGTTGTTATCTGGGCGTGGTGGTGAACACCTGTAATCCCAACAAGAAGAAGGCTGAGGCAGGAGGATTTCTGTGAGTTTGAGGCCAGCCTACATAGTGAGACTCTGTCGCCAAACAAACAAACAAGTTATAAAGCATATACATGAATGAGTCTCTTCCAGGACCAACAGGGCAGAGAGATCCTTTGGAGGCAGGGAATGAGATGTGTTCCTCTTTATCAAGGGGAGGAAGAACGGTTACATCCTACAGTAAAATGGCAGCTTGTTTTAGAATAAGCAACGGCAAAGGACAGAATTTGGATAGACAAACAGCGTTGTAGGAAGTTTGCAAAAGAGAATTTTATTTACCTTGGATTACAGCATGTGCAAGTAACAAGTCTGAAATGTTGTGAAATGTGTTAAAATCTTAAGCAAAGTTTGCTCAACTTTGTGACTCGCCTCTTTGGTTTACAGTATTCAGCCACATACACAGGGTCTGCTTGCTTTCCAAGTGATCTGCCAAGGTAGCAAGGGTTCTGTGTTCTACCAGAATCACTTCCTATGGCTGCTGCTGACTTTATTTTACCTGTCATTATTTAAGAGAACAACATTTTCTCATTTAGAAAAAAGTTAAAGGTCTTTACAGTCGTGTTACCGTCTGTCCTAGTGACTTTCTCGTTGCTGGGACACAGTACCTGACACCCATAATTTAAGGGAGGAGAGGTTTATTTTGATGCACAGTTTTGTAGAGGTTTCAGTCCATAGCTGGCTCCAAGGCAGGGCAGCATGGTGGAGGAGAAACTGCTCAGGGCGGAAGGGGAGAGAGAAAGAAAGCACACTCGACCCTTCCAGGCCATGCCCCTAGTAAGCTGCCTCCTGCGCCAGGCCTCACCTCCCAACCTCACATTAGCTATAAACTCATCTGACACCAATGGGCATCACACCCCTGTGATCCAGTCACCTCCCAAATCCCTGCCTATGAGCACATGAGGCTTTGGGGGACATCTAGATACAAACCATAATATCTTCTCTTTTTGTAAACCATAATACCTTCCGTGTTTCTTTTCTTTTTTCTTTTTGGTACCGGGGATTGAACTTGGGACCTGGTGCTTGCGAGGCAGGCGGCAGCACCACTGAGCTAAATCCCCAGCCCCTATTTTCTAAATGTCACTTGGACATGAGTAGCAGGATGTAGGACTGTTTCTCATAGAGCCAACCCTTACGTGCTCAGGGCAAATCTCCTGACAAGTTCTTTTCCAGTTTTTACAAATGAAGGTATACTTTCTGTACAAAAAAAGTTCACCATCGTTAACACTACAGTTGTGAGGGTTTGACAGAAGTACATACTGCATAGCCACTGTTGCAATCAAGGGCTCTCAACCTAGAGAATCCCCCCACGAGCCTCTCCTGATGCCTTGCGACCTCTGCTCTAGCAAAATAAAATTCCAAACATAAAATTTTAAAAAATAGAATTTTTTGGATTTTTTTTGCTCCTTAAGCTGCCTTTGAGATTTCCCAGAGGACTCCTGGAAATCACTGAGAGGAGTTAAAATAATTGTGTCTATTTGTAAATTGCCATGGATGAGCTGCCTGGGGAAATCTGTGGAATTACAAGAGACATTGTGCCTTCCTTAGGTTAAGTTTGTAGGGATAAAGTGTCTTGGGCTTTTTGCCTGAGGATGAGGACTCCACACTGAGCCACGTACAGGGTGAACATTTATTCTGCTGTGTGAATATGCTCCACCCAGAATGGGGAAGTTTCTGATGAACCACACAGAAAGAGCCCTCTTGAAGTTGGAAAGAGTACTCAGGCTTTCCCAAAACCGGGGACAATTTTTGTTGTCTGGGGAGAAAGAATTCTCAAATTTTTGTGGGAAAATTTCCCTCAGTTTTGAGGGAAAACTTGCCATGATTCAGGAGTATGATTGTATGATCTGCGAAAGACTTCCCACCTCTGGGCAGCCTTCCTCTCTTTTTCTTTTTGGTACTGGGGATGGAACTCAGGACCTTGTGCTTGCGAGGCAGGCGTGGTGCCGAGTTAAATCCCCAGCATTTTTTTCTTTTTTAGAAACAGGGTCTCCCTATGTAGTCCAGGCTGGCCTCAAACTCACAGCGATCCTCGTGCTGGGATTACAGGCATGCGGTCCCACGAGCAGCCCTTTCTCCTCTCTCCCTCTCACTGGAAATCTTGGACAGAGAGAGTGAATTTGCCCTATGCTTTTCCTTTTCTAAGATCTTTTCCCAGATTTACTCCCAGCATCCAGAGCAAAAACGCCTCTGTGTCTGTGGGTTCAACCAACCCTTTGTGGTGTTGGTCTAGAGCCAGGGTCTTGTACATGCTCAGGATGTATTTTACTACTGAGCTCAGAGAAGGAAGAATTGCATCTATACTGAACATGCATGCACTGACTTTCTCCCCCTCCTCCTCCTCCAAACAATGCAGTATAACAACTATTTACTCCGCCCCATACCGGGGATCGAACTCTGGTCCTTGTGCCTGCAACTGCAGACATCGAAACCACCGAGCTAAATCCCCGGCCCCTATAACAACTCTTTACATAGCACTTATAATGTAAATGTTTTTGTAATGTGTTTTGTTATTTATAATATGAATAGTATATTATACATTTGGATTGTGTTGAATATGTAGATGAGTTTGAAGAATTTTCATAATAGTAAGTCATACAATCCACGACCATGGGATAGCTCCCCATTTATCTAGATATTCTGTAATTTCTTTCAACATTTTTGAAGTTTCAGTATAACAGCGATACCTTGGTTCACTGTGTAAGTCTTGTACTTACTAAGTTAATAAGTTGCCCAGGCTAGTTTCAAACTTCCAATCCTTCTGCCTCAGCCTCCCAGAGTGCTGGGATTACAGATATGTGCCACTATGTCTGGTTTATTCTTTTTGATGCTGTTGTAAATGAAATCACGTTGGGTTTTGTCAAACACTTTTCTGCATCTACTGAAGTGCTTATGAGGTTTTTGTCTTTTACTATGAATATTGTATATTACATTAACAGATATTTGGATATTAAACTAGGCTTTCGTTTTTAGTATTAGAGACAGCTAAGTTAGATAGAAATTAATAGGCAGTCAGAGAGGAATCTGGTCCCCAAAGGAGTCAGTGCAGAAAATGAGACATCAAAATGGTGACTGGAGGTGAAATTTGGAGCGACCCAGGCCTCAATATGGAGGCTGATGGCCAGGCCTGTGCACCTCCCTAGAGATGAACAGCAGCTGGGGATTGTACTGTAATAGCACCACCTGGTTCACTGAGCCCAGATAGGCCTCAGACTCACGAGTGGGTGACCAGGACACCCTGACCCACACTCCCACCCCTTTCCAGAATGTCTTTGATCTTTGTGTGTTAGAAGTTGTAGATAAGCTAAGGTTAATGATGCTCAGTGCTGTACCCTCGCTGGAGCCTCCCCTCCCTACTGCACCAATATTAGCCAAGCCACTGTACCTGTTACCCTACAGGTTGATTATAGTTTGACTGTAGCTACCCAACTTGTGATTTTGTGTGATAAAAATACTCTTCACAAAGAGCCTCAGCAGCCACCACGCATCTGCACCTTTTTTGTTGTTGTTTTGGTACCGAGGATTGAACTCGGGACCTTGCGCTTAGCAAGGCAAGCGGCAGAACCACTGAGGTAAATCCCTGGCCCGGCAGCCACCACTCAGAAACTCTCCTGGAAACTCAGGAGCTATTTTCCTTCTGATTTCCAACAAAACTCTCTTAACTGCCTCCTTTTGGTTCGAAGCTTTGTTTCTCAATGCTTTGAGATCATGAGCTCAGTACCCATGGTAACGTCACCATCTCTCCTACTCTGTACACGTGGTTAGATACGAGTCATGCCTGAGGACAGGACACAGCCTGCCCACCCCACCCCCAGCTTGACCAGGGTCACACTGGGCAGGAAACTCTGCCACCCTTGGGAAAAGCCATTACAGGCAAACTTGGCACTGGCGGGAAAGCCATCACCTCCAGCCCTCGGTGGCAAGAAACATCTGTACCATCGCCCCGTTCGAGGACCACAGACTGCCCTATCTTTGCCCCCAGACTCAGACCGTGAATCCTCAGCCTGGCAACCACCTAGCAACAACTCACTACTTAAATCTGTGCTCTCCCCCCATTCTACACTGATTCTCGCTTGGAGTCAGCCCACCTGTTTGTGCTTGAGGAATAAAACAGTTTCACTTGCTCACACAAGGCAAGCCTAGGTGGTTTCTCTGCTCTTTGGGTCTCTGCTACAATATGGTTTGCTAATATGTTCTTAAGGATTTTTACACTTCTACTCACAAGAGATATTGGCATGCAGTGCTATCTTTGTCTGTTTTTGGTGTTGGGGTAATACTGACGGAGGGATGATATAAGAGATGAAATAGGACCTCCAAATGATATAAAGAAAATATTATAATCCTCAACCTGTTAGATGTCTGATATGCTGAGTTCGTGTTCTTTAACACTGAAGAATGAATTCTAGGAACAACAGAGGTAAAGAGTAGGAAATGTTTATTGAGAGGATAGCTCCTAAGAGGCAGGAGAGGACCTGAATGGGTAGCTGAGGACCCCACTTTACAGGGAATAGAACAAAACGCTCTTGGGTACAACATGGGTTAAAGCTATGATCAACCAATAAGGTTACAAGTATAATAACTTAAGTAATATTGATCCACTGGGGAAACAAGTCATGTAACAAGGGTTCATGGAAAGGAACAAAGACTTTTTCTGGGAAATGATGGCTCCAGAGGTCTTGGTCACCCAGTGGGGTGACTGATATCTGTCTAGACTTCATTAGGGCCTGTGTTACCGCTTTTCTTGTCCTTTGGGAGTATGCAGGCCTGGTCATTTTGCTTTTATCTTGAGGCCTGGTCTCCAACAGATGTGCCTCCAGCCACGGTTGTAATGTGTTTTTATGTTTTGCACTGACTCTGTAGAGGGCCCAGCCCTATCTGACTGCCTGTAATATTTCCATCTAACTTAGCTCTCTATAATAATACTGTTCTCGTCTAAGAGGTGGGAAGTGTTTTTGAAGAGTTTATGAAGGATTGATGTGGATGCTTCTTCACATGTTAGGTAAAATCTACCAGTGAGGACTTCTGGATTTCTTAGTTTTGGTTTGCAGGCCATCAAAGCAATGAAATATTCTTGTTAGTTATAATTCTTGTCATTACAATTCTTGTCAGGAACTCTTGTCAAATCTTTTATTTTTGAAAATTATCATGAAAAGTTGTAAGCTAACCATAGCTACGTTAAGCCTTTTTTCATATATATACATATATATGTTTGTTTGTTGTTTTGTTTTTGTTTTATTCTGAAGCTTCCTTGGAAGTTCACCAATCAGCTACAGGTCAGAGCACTTTGTTGTCCACAAAGGACTATTCCAGAGACCAGTGGGAAAGATTTCAGGATGTAGGTTCTGACAGCCTCACTTAAGCAACTCTGAGACCATCCAAGTAGTTGAAGTCAGGATGCCAGTGAGCTCAGGAGCTACCAGAATCCAGAAGAACAAAATCTGCTAACCCAAAATCCAGTGGGATAAGAATTAGTTAGGACTGAATGCATGCATGAGAAATTATCATAGTTTTTGCTTAGAACATTGTTGATGCAATGTTTTAGTTTTCCAATGGAAGAGGAAGTCCCTCTCCTTCCTAAGATGTCTATAGCTCATAACAATTTAGTGGAGTCTGCTTTTTCAAACTGAAATGCAATTTTTTTTTTTTTGGTACTGGGGATCAAACTCAGGACCTTGCACTTGCAAGTTAGGTGGTGGCACCACTGAGCTAAATCCCCGGCCCCTGAAAGGCAGTGTTAATAAATGATATCTTATTATCCCTGCCTGATCCTTCCAGGATTCAGAAACTCTTGGTGAATAGCCTTATTTTCATGACCATGTCGTTATGGTACCAGTTCCTTTTCCCCAGGACATATTTGGAATCTTGGTTGCACAGCAAGGCCTTGCCTGCAATGACATAGTTGAAACTGGTGTTAATGTCATCAAATACTGTCAGGTCCTATTAAGGGATGAAGGTTAGAGCCAATGGTTGTAAAGCCCTGCCAGGAAGACTGGCTCTCATTTACAGGATTCCCACATTTATAAATGAGTAAGGAAAGGTATTTGCTGGCAGACCAAAGACTCTTAGAATATTTCATCTAAACTTAGGGTCCTGCAAGTACAGCCTGGTAGAACATTTTTGGTGTGGCTCCATAGCCTCAAGAGACTTTAAAAAGTTCAATCTGAGAGCTGGGGATTAAGCTCTGTGGTTCCTGCACCTGCCTCGAAAGCACAAGGTCCCGAGTTCCATCCCTGGTACCAAAGAAAAAAAAAAGAAGTCAATCTTAGATTCTTAACAAAAACTTCCCCCAACCTTCCAGGTGTGGTGGCGCATGTCTGCAATGCAAGCATTTGGGAGGCTGAAGCAGGAGGATCTCTATGAGTTTGAGGCCAGCCTAGGATACTTAGTGAGTTCCAGGCAAGCCTGAATACATATCGAGATACTGTATCATTAAAAAAAAATCAGACCACATGTAATGAAACCAATCTTTTTTTTTTTTTTTTTGGGGCAGGGTCTCGCTGTGTAGTTCAGGCTGGCCTTGAACTCACTATGTAGCCAAGGCTGTCCTCAAACTCATGGCAATCTTCCTGCCTCAGCCTCCCAAGTGCTGGCATTACAGGCATGTACCACCACACCTGGCCAATGAAACCAATCTTATTTTGTTCAAAAATAATATTTCTTTGAGATTATTTTTGATCAAAAGAAGGGAGATTGCAAAAAAATTGTGTTTCAATGGAAAACTATGCATTACCTACAGTACACCCTTCAGGGATCTCTATTTCCTTCCTATGTATTGTCCTTGAGCTAATTTGAGACTACTTTGTCTTAAAGTAGTTACCTTCTAGTTGCTGGGACAAAACACCCAACACTGGCAGTTTAGAGGAGGAGAGGTTTCTTTCCGCTCACATTTGAGTCCATGGTTGGCTGACTCCAAGGCAGGATGGCAGGGCAGAGGAGGGGTCAGGAAGCAGAGAGAGGACAAGTTGGAGCAGGGGAGGGAGACAGACCCGGCTGGGCCGTGCCTCCCAGCACCACATTTAGCTGTGAGCTCATCAGGACTAATCCTCTGCTGGGCCTAGCGCCCCTATATTCCAATCACCTCCCCAAAGCTCCACCTATGAGCACATGAGGTTTTGGGGGTTCATCTAGATATAAACTATAACATCCTTTGAGAGTTGTCAGTAACTGATATATACACAATTTCTGTCCTGTCTAGTAGAGATTTAACAGACGTGGAAAATTCCAGTGGTGTTTCTATTTGCAAGTCATCTCTCATTTCTTTATTCCCTCTAAAGTGTACTCTGTTCAGTTTTCATTTGAATTTGTTTTAACTTCGTCTGGTTGTCTCATATCACGTTAATGTGGGAATGATATCAGACCTAAAATATATGGGAAATGTTATAACTCCCAACCTGTTAAATATCTGAAGAATGAATTCGAGGAACAACGGAGGTTAAGAGTAGGAAATGTTTATTGAGAGGATAGCTCCTGAGAGGCAGGAGGGGTCCCGAATGGGTAGCCGAGGACCCCACTTTACAGGGAAGTTTTATAGAGCAAGATCCATGTGAGTGCAGTGTGGGTCAAATCTATGATCAACCAGTATGGTTACAAGAATAGTCGCTTAAGTAACAGTGATCCAGTGGGGGAACAAGTCATGTAACAAGGGTTCATGGAAAGAACAAAGACTTTTTCTGGGAAATGATGGGTCCAGAGTTCTTGGTCACCCACTGGGGTGACTGATGTCTATCTAGACTTCATTAGGGCCTGTGTTACCGCTTATCTTGTCCTTTGGGGAGTATGCAGGCCTGGTCATTTTGCCTTTATCTTGAGGCCTGGTCTCCAACAGATGTGTCTCTGGCCATGGTTGTAATGTGTTTTTATGTTTTGCACTGACTCTGTAGAGGGCCCAGCCCTGTCTGACTGCCTGTAATATTTCTATCTAACTTAGCTGTCTATAATAGTATTAGTAAAATCTTTGACATCTGGTCATTTTTTGAATCTGTAAGAAAGTGATGATTTTGCCTTCTTTCAAAATTCTCTCTCTCTAGCAATACTGGATAATGAACCCACGACCTTCACACTGAGCTATATTTGCAGGCCCCCTGTTTAAAATTTGTTTTTTAAAATTTGAGGCAGAGTCTCCCTAAGTTGCCCAGGTTCAGCTTGAACTTAGGATCTTCTGGCCTCAGCCTCCAGAAAGCTGCAGTTACCAGCGTCTGCCATCATGCCTGGCCTGAATATCATCTTTTAACATAGTTATCAGTGTTATTTCTCTCGGCCAATCTCAATTTCACTTTTCCAACTTTTCTCCCCTTCCTCCATACCCACACCCATTAGTCACAACAAACTTGGCATGGTGGGAAAATGTATTTCCCCTGTGACATTTGAAGTACGTCAGAATTTTGAAGAATACTGCACCAAGGGGGGAAAATCAGATTTAAAGCCAGGAAACAAAGATTTTTATAGAGCGTAGATTTTTTTGTTGTGGGAGAACCAAATGCTGGCCACAGAGTAGCCTGGAGGAGGCAGCATACAGGTAGGAAGAGTGGCGGAACTTTTCCTCCTTAGTGTGGGAGACTTTGCTTGCTTGCCCAGCTGGCCGGGTTGGAAGCTCTCAGGTGGGCTCCATCCTGTCCCCCACTGGCTCCTCCCTCACAGTGAAGTGCTGGTGGGGGTGGAGTGACTCACATCTATCTGGGGTCACAAATGCAGGCCCTGTGAGCTGGAGACAACCCACCTCCCTCTCGCTCCTGCCCCTGCAGCCACGGGGCATGCTCTTCCAGAGGTCACCTGGGACTTTGCATTCACAAGTGATTGAGCAGTCTTTGAAAATTCAAACGCAGCAGGGCCTGGTGCTGCTCACCTGTAACCCCAACACTTGGGAGGCTGAGGCAGGAGGATCAACACGAGTTCAAGGCCAGGCTGGGCTATGTAGTGAGTTCAAGGCCAGGGTGAGCCACATAGCAAGACCCCCCATCTCAACAAACCAAGATGGGGAGGAAAAAAATCATTCAGTGAGTGCCTAGTCCTTTTCTTCCTTCTCCCCTTCCTCTTCCTCCTCTTCCTTCTTTTCCTCCTCCTCTTCCCCTTCCACTCCTTCCTCCTGCTCCTTCCTCCTCCTCCTAACAGATACTGTCAATATCCCTATGGTTTTAGCGAGAGGAAGCAGCCAAGAAGCAATCAACATAAGAAATAAATCATCAACTAGTTTAGTGGATGGTAAGGGCTGCAGGAAAGGAAATTGAACCGGTAAGTGGTGTCAAGAGTGCTGGTTCTGGTGAAAGGGTGGTGATATTAAACAGAGTATTCAGGTGAGGAATCCCAGGAAGGCAGAGGCACCCACCAGCTGAAGGGACCTGCGATGTCCTCCCATGCCCTTCCTGCTTCTTGAAGCTTCAAGTTTATCGCTTAGGCTGTGAGGTAGATGGTTAAATGTGCCCCAGGATGCAGTTTGTTCTTTTTTTTTTTTTTTTGGTACCGGGGATCGAACTCTGGACGTTGCACTTGCGAGGCAGGCGCTGGAACCACTAAGCTAAATCCCCAGCCCAGTTTGTTCTCATTGATTTAGAAATATTCAAAATTGGGAAGTCTGGGCAAAAGACCAAAGTACACAGGGGAGCTCTGAACTTTTGCAGTTTTTATGTAAATTTTAAATCACTTTAAAATAAAAAGTAGAGAGGGGACAAAATGAGGAAAGGAGGAAGGCAGGCAGGAGGAAGGGAGGAAGGGAGAAGAGAGGAAGGAGGAAGAAGGAAGAGGAAAGAAGAGAGAAAGAGGGAAGGAGAAAGAGCGGAGGCAAGGAGGAAGGAAGGAAGAGGTCCAGAGGTTCTGCAAGCCTCCTCTTCCTTTGAGCCAGAACTACACTGGTGTCCAGGAGAGGGCAGCAGATATCCGCCCATGTGGTTGGAGCCTTGGGCTATAATTGTAGTTATTTCTTTTGAAGGTTAACAAGGTCATATTTTTACCTTGTGAATTTGAATTTAGCGTCTTCTAGGCCAGAAGTTTTCAACTCAGGATTCTGATTGCTTATGCATATATTGTTATTAATATACAGATGTTTAGAATTTAAGACTCACTGAATCTCCTTGCTGATATGTTCTTACTATAACCTTGGTTTATTTATAATGTAAAAGTCAGGATTATTGACTATCTCAGATTTTGTTTTCTGTAAAAGTTATATTTATCCCTTTTTAGAAATTAGACGTAATATTTACTCTTCTTTTAAAATAGAGTTAACTACTATGACTTATTTTGTCTAAACCTTTTTTGGGGGGTTGAGTTTATTGTCGTTTTGATTTTTGCAGAAACAACCAAATTTACTTGCAAGCCATAAAGTATGGCATTCTTATAAGGAATTCTTACCAGTTCTTCCATTTTTGAAGATCATCAGTAAGAAGGGTAAGTTAAGCACAGTCATTTTAAGTCTTTTGTCATCTACAGAGTTTTTTTTTTTTTTTTTTTTTTTTGTCTTATTCTGATGTTTCCCCAAAAGCTCAACAATCAGCTACAGGCTGGAATGCTTTGTCTTCAACAAGGGATTGCGTAAGAGTCCTGTGGAAAAGGACCATGGCGGATACTTTGGCCAGACCACTTAAACAACCTTAAGGCTGTAGGTGAAGGGCGCCGGATTCCAGAACTTCCCTAAGATACCAGTGGGTTAGGGGTCTGCTGACCCAAGGCCTAGGCCCACAGTGACGATGAACCTTTTAGAACTTTTAATGACACAAACACCCCTCTATGGCACGCGTGCTGTAGGGTCACCACCACTGGTCACAGAGTTCATTACACAGGACTGAATGAACTAAGGAGGGATGATGGCAGTTTCTGCTTCACAATTCAGTAATTATAACTCTGCTTTTGTAAACTGAAATGAAATATTTGTAAATGATATTCTCACTGCCCGACTCCTACAAGATTTGGATACTCTTCTTGAATATTCTTTTGTTTTGTGGTACCAGGGATCGAACTTGTATCCTTGCGCTTGCGAGGCAGGTGTCGGAACCACTGAGCTAAATCCCCAGCCCCTTAATCTCTTGACAATATAATTATTGTGTTTTTATGACAGTGTAGTTATTGGCATAGTTTCAGTGAGAATCTACCCTTCCTTTTTAACAGGATATATTTGGAAATATTGGTTGTGCGACTAAAGCCTTGCCTAGAATGTCATGTAAGGGAATGATACTGGTAAGTGAATGTAGTCAGACACTTCTAAGGAACTAAGGTCAACATTATGGGGCCAAGGCTATGAAGCTCTTCTGGGAAAACCGGCCTGGTGTCTCTCCTTCAGCACTTTTTCCCTGAGTTGGTTCAAGCGAGCCCAGGAGCCCTAGGATAGTTTAGGGGCTTCAAGAAGAGAGGAATTAATCCAGGTTTAAGGAGCCTGCAGATGAAATCTGTAGTGGATCCTTGGTGTGGCTACTTTGTCTCAACAGGCTTTTCAAGACCAAACTTGAGATTTTTAGAAACCTTCAGCAAAGCAATTTTTTTTTTCAAAGCAAAGAAATCTTAAGAAGGCCTAAGGAGTACATTACCACTCTTAACTGCACCCATGCTAATAATGAAGCCAAATGTTATGAGACACATTTTATTTTGTGATTGTCTTATTTTGAAATTAAGAAAGATTTTAGAAAAAGAATATTATACTGTACTTCAATGACAAGTTATGTATCAACTATAGCAATGATTCCCAGCTGTCTGATTCTAGCCTATTCACTATCTTTGACCTACTCTGCAGCTCTTTTCAAATTGCCGGTAACTGATTGTCAAAGGCAAACCCTAGCCAGTTAAGAAGACTGACTTTATTATTCAGGCTACTGTGATAGGGAGCACACTCAGGTCAGAGTGTGTGGGCAGGGTGCTTTTGCCTTGGACTTTTACAGGAAGGTGTAGACATGTTATAAGTGTGAGAAGTATCAGTCAGTTAGTTGAACAGGAAATGTTTACCTCTGTATCTAGGAAGTTTCAGGGACAGACTTTTCTTTTTAGTACCTATATTTTCTTTCTTTCTTTCTTTCTTTTTTGGTACAGGGGATTGAACTCAGGTCCTTGTGCTTGCACAGCAGGTGCCAAAACCACTGAGCTAAATCCCCGGCCCAGTACATATGCTTTCATTCCTTGTGTGGGGTTGGTACCTGTGCACAACACATTTTAAATCCTTTTTCAGCTCCTCCTCTTCCCCTCCTGCCCCCTCCCTTCATCCCTTGATCCCCTTCCCACTTGAGAAAGAGCTATCTCTCTACTTCCTGTTAGCTTTTATGTTGCTCTTTTTTATATTTTAGATTTTTTATATAAGAGAGACCATGCAATATTTAAACTTGTGTGTCTGATTTATTTCACGTTACATTATGGTCTCAAGTTGCATTCATTTTCTTACAAATGACTAAAGTTTATTGTGGGGGACCACCCCACTGATTATGCCCAAAGCAGGCTGTAAGCAGTGCAGGCTGTAAAAAGTTAACTGCACAACTGGCTTATTTTAAGAAGTGAGTCTGACCAAAGGTTATGAGGTAACATACAGCTGAGGTCAGAGTAACTCTTACTCTAATTCTGTTCCCAGCCTAACACAAAAATGCTTTGTCTCTTTTATAAGCCTTGCCTGCATCAGCAACATATCCGTAGCAACCACACATAGCCCCTTCCTGTAGCCTCTTTACCCCAATTTAACAATGATTGTGTCACCAATAAATACCTGTGGTTCTGGCCATTTGGGGCCTTTGCTTGCTCAAGCACTAGTCTTCCCAGATCCTCGTCTCTGTTTAATTCTGTCTCTAACTCTTTCTTCATGCCATGCATCACAGCACTGAACAGGAGATTGAGATCTACTGCAGGGGACCCTGATAGTTTATCTTTTTTTTTTTTTTTGGTACCCAGGATTGAACTTGGGACCTTATGCCTGCAAGGCAGGCAGCAGAACCACTGAGCTAAATCCCCAGCCCTGATAGTTTATCTTTATGGCCGAGTAGTACTCCATTGTGTACTCCAATGTGTAAATACCATTCTCTTTATCCATTCATCTGTTGATGGGCATAAAGCCTACTTCCCAGATTTAGATATTATGAATTGTGCTGCTGTAAACATGACTATGAAGCAGGGCATGGTGTGCCTGCCTGTAATCCTAGCACTCAGGAGGCTGAGGCAGGAGGATTGCCATGAGTTCAAGGCCAGCCTGGGCTACATAGTGAGTTCAAGGCCAGCCTGAACTACAAAGTGAGACCCTGTCTCAAAAACAAAACAAAACAAAACAAAAAACAACTGTGGACAATAAATTTTACCTAAATTATATGGAGAAGGATGGTTTTCCACAGTAAGCCAAGTAACAAAGCAGTTCTCACTCGTTTTTTTTGTGTGTGAGACAGGGTCTTATTCTGCAGTCCAGGTTGGCCTTGAACTTGCAGTGATCATCCTGCCTTAGCCTCCTGAGTGCTGGGATCGAAGGCGAGCACCACCACACCTGGCAAAAGGTATTTCTTAACCATTCCTGTTTCCTGAAGCAGGAGACTCAGGTAGTTTGATATTGTCCATATGCAAACTCTCTCTTGTCCTGTAGACTAAAAACTAACATCTCCACCCCGCACTGTGGAAAAAACTGTTGTGCTCATGTTTGCAATTTAATATCTTGACACCATATAAATTTGGACTTCCTCTGAATGATAAGGCATTTGCCTGGTTCTCTCATTCTACAAATTCAACCAATTCTTAAACATGTCTTCCTTTCTCTTTTGTGTGAGAATCATAGCTTATTTATTTATTGAGGATACAATCTAGGCCCTATCATATACCTGGCTACTGGTCTACCAGACTAAGCTCCACCCCACATGTTTTTTCCTAAAAGCTATCTTTTAACAGCACCACTCAAAGGGTCTATTGAATTTTAGCAGTTATGTATGCTCTCATCTATGTGCCTGAACAAGCTAGTTTCTGAGTCTAATACTTAGTTTTTCATGTTTAAGAATTATTATTATTCTGCACTGCTTGGGAATGTCTCGGATATGTTAAAGCATAGGATGAAGTTATGGATTTGACCCAGGGTTGGTGGTGCATGCCTGGAATCCCAGCACTTAGGAGGCAAGTCTGAGGCCAGCCTGGATTCCATAGTAAGGCTCTGTCTCAAAAAACAAAGAACAAACAAAAGACAGATTTTAATTCAGATTCTGATTATACCATTTATTTGTTGTGTGACCCTAGGAAAGATGTGAACCTCTTTCTGCCTCAGTGTTCTTATCTATAAAGTGAGAATGATATGAATATCTACTTCATAGATCTGTCAGGATCAAATGAAGTAAAGAATGCAATAGACTGGGCATATAAAAAGTACCCAGCAGATGTTGTCTATTGTTATTAAGGTAACTTTTCAGTGTCCAAATCAAGAGGAGGCCTAAACCAACAATGTTTCATGAAAACTGTAGAAACCACTCACTTTTACTTCAATCTGGGCTCCTTAATGCTTAAACAAGCAGAGTTCTTTTTGTCCAGTAAGGACAAACATAAGAGCTCATCAACTTGTCAAATTCAATATTAGGTCAGTGGTGAAATTCATAGGTACATATTGCTACTGGGCCTTCTCACAACTGCATCCTCAGCCCTTCATTTTTAAAATTTTGATGCAGCGTTTCATTACACTGCCCTAGCTGGGCTTAAACTTTTTTTTTTTTTGGTACTGGGGATCAAACTCGGGTCCTTGTGCTTGCAAGGCAGGTGGCAGAACCACTGAGCTAAATCCTGGCCCTGGGCTTGAACTTTTAATTCTTCTGTCTTTGCTTCCCAGAGTGTTGGAATTACAGGCATGTGTCACTGTGCCAGGCTTTATATTTCTTTTATGTGACTTTGTTTTTTAATAAATGTGGTTCACTAAGTGCATGAATATAATTTTATATAGATTGTTTTTTGAGACAGGGTCTAGCTATGTAGTCCCAGCTGACCTTGAGCTCACTATATAGTCTGGGCTGGCCTAAAACTCTCAGTGATCCTTCTGCCTCAGCCTCCTGGGTGCTGGGATTATAGGTATGTACCACCATACCTGGCTTTATTTATAGACTTTTTAAAAAGACTATTGATATAAAGTATTTTACAAATCACAAGAAAAATATACATGTCCTAATGTTAGAATATGTAGCTATGTGTGTTAGTGAGTTTTCCATCACTGTGAGTAGCCTGAGATAATCAACTTATGAGGAAGAAAGGTTTATTTTGGCTCATGGTTTCTGAGGTTTCAGTCCATGGTAGCTTGGCAGCCACTCAGTGGCACAGTACATCGGAGCTGGAGTGCATGGCAGAGCAGTTACTCACCTGGAAGGAGTCAGGAAGCAGAGAGAAGAGGGGACTGGATCCCACTGTCCCCTCAAGGGTACATCCCAATGACCTAACTTTCTTCCAGTACCCGACCTCCAGAGACTCCAACACTGGCCCCTTGCCCCATAGCACTACAGAGTGTTGACCAAGCCCTCAACACAACAGCATTTGGAGACTTTCAAGATCCAAATGGAGCCAGGTGTGGAGGCACAGGCCTGCAATCCCTGCACTTTGGGAGGCTGAGTCAGGAGGATGGCAAATTCCACCCCTGCCTAAGCAACTTAGTGAGACCCTGTCTCAAAATAAAAAAAATTAAAAAAGGTGCTGGGGATGTAGCTCAGTGTGAAGGCCCTGGGTTCAGTCCTCAGACACATACATAAACACACACACACATACACACACTCCAAACGATAGCAGTGTACACTATGTGCTTTTTCAAATAAACCCTAAGGTCCTCATGACCTCAAAGGGGTCTGAGTAAGGTTCCTACTAGGGAGCAATGGGCGTCTCCCAAAAGACTGACAAGTCCAAGTCTCTCTTCCTGGTTCAGCTTTCAGTGTGACATGTCACCAAGGACCATTTCTACACTTGATCTTTGCCAAAAGGCCAAGAAGCGATCCCAAGGACCATTTCTGATAACCTGCCCACTGATGGTTGTTTAAAACCAGTCATTTGTAAACAAATTTGCCCGTTACTTGCGTGCCCTCAGGATCCAGACTGTGATTCTGCTAACATTTGTAGTTTCTGTGAAAATCACAGGCTCTTGCCTGCAAGCAGACATTAGCATCTCATAGGGGGCTTTCAAACCTGCCGAAGCCTGGGCCCCCCAAAGGCTCTGCTTGAATTGCTGCGGGCTGAGGCCTGGCCAGCTATTTAAAAGGCTCCTCAGGAGATTCTAATGTACAGCCAGGACTGAGGGCCATGGGCTCTGCTAACAGCATCTTTTCTCTCTTAAACTTCATAGCAGTTTCTCCTTAATGCCACTCAACAAAACCTTAAAAGCATGCTGCACATTTAAAAAAAAATTTTTATAGTGCTTTACCATTTACAAATCTTTCATGTACATTCTCATTTGACCCTCACAACAACCCTGTGAGGTAGGCAGCACAGATGTTCTCCTCATTTAACAGATGAGGAAAGTAAATCTCAGAGCAGTTAACTGATGTGCCCAAAGTTCTACAGTTAGTAAATAATTTATGTTAGTATCAGTCTTTGGCCTAAAAATTTAGCACACAGCCTCCCCTCATATATGCCCCACCTACTTCACAGGGATAATGAAGATAAAATGAATTCAAAGCTAGAAAAATACTTCGAGGGGGAAAAAGCACTATATGATTATACCCATAAACTATAATTGTCCATGATAAATGCTCATTCCCCATCTCATTCCAGCTTGTGCATGAACCCAGAACGTTACATTACCTCTGTCTGTACTAAGCAACTAGGTGAGGCAGGGTAACAGTGTGATTCTGTTTAAAGTTATATAAATTACAAACAGGGTATCTGCATTATTATGCAAAATGAACAACACACAAAGCCTAATGAGCAACTAGGACCCACTAAAGTACATAGCAGAGCAAGGCAACATTATCAGACAGGGCATGATTGCATAGAAGAAAAAAGTGGTGTCACAGTTCAAACCGACACACATATAGTTATCTAAGGCAAAGTAGTGGCAAAGAAGTTAATTGTTCCGCATTATATAAACAAGAGCAGAAAATTCAGGGGAACCCATGCAAAAGCATTGTATGTCACACAGATTTCTCTGGTTGCCTACAGGGAACATAAACACTCATCTTCGTTGTAAAGCATGATTGTACCTGTGCTCGTATCCCGAACTAAACCAAGCAACAGCTCCTTGCTAAACCTCCTTGGGTAAAATACAACCAGTACTATTATTCCTAATCAGACTAATAAATAGAACATTTTTTAATGAATTAAATGGCTCTTTTGGTTTCCTTCAGGATTTACATTTTTTGGATTCTCCTGCTTTAAGACCCAAAGAAAGTTATACTGAGTTATTATTGTTGATTCTAAGTATATGTGTTTATAACATTTAAAGTGTGATAGGTGAATTTAACAAATTAAAAGTTTTATAGCATCTGTTCAGAAAGGATTATATACTATACAAACTATTCCAGTCATACAAAACCATTTTTCAGTGTCTTTTCAACTGAGAAGAATCCTATTCAGCATGCTTCTCCTCCTGAGGTGGCTCATACTGAGCAAGCTTTGCTTTCAATTTTTTATTTTCTTCTATAGTAGCTTCAAATTTCTCTTTCATTTCTGCCAATTCTAGGTGAAGCAGCTCAATTTCTGGGTTTTCTGGGGTAGCAGCTCCTAAGTGATGCTTTAAAAAATCCAAAGCACTATTAGGTTTCTCTGGTTCTTCATATAAGGCTACAACACCTCGGTCAGCGTGTCCAGCACCCCCGACTTCTCCAAGTACCTCCGGAACTGCTCGCGCTTCGACTCGGTGGCTTTGTAATGGGCCATAGTGACAGGAGCAATGGCATAGCTGGCGCCGGAGACCGTGGCTGGTGGGCTCGGAGCACCACTGCTCACCCGTGCTGCACATTTAATTGAAATTATCTAACACATTTATTTTTTTCCCTTCCCTGGGCTACAAGCTCTTCCAGGACAGCGCTTGTGTTAGGTTCAACTTCAAGTCTCTGACAGGGCTCAGCCAAGGACTTTCCTTCTTACCTCTATGGCAAGTGCTCAGTAAATGTGTATTAAAGGTGGACCAAGTTTAGCCCTAAAACACAGATAAGCAGCCCCAGCCAATGGCCTCAGGCTGTTTACACAGCTGGCGAACCTCTCCTAATCTCCAACACCCTAGGTGCTGTGAAAGAATTCAGGGAGGCAGCGGGCAGAAGTTTTATTAGAAAAAAAAAAAGAAGTTTTATTAGGAGCCTGGCCCTGGGCACCCAGTCTAAATTTGCAGCCCCTCTTCCATCTCCTCCCTTTCCTCCTCCTCCTCCTCCTCCTCCTCCTCCTCCTCCTCCTTTCCCCAGTGATGTAGATCAAAATCTTCAGGCCTTGAGCATGCTAGGCTAGCAAACAGTCCACCACAGAGCAACACTCCCACTCCAACCCCCCCTTTTTTTTTTGGAGATGGGGTCTTGCTGCGCTGCCCAAGGTGCCCCCTACCTCTTGGACTCAAGCAATCCTCCTGTCTCAGCCTCCCAGTAGCTGGGATTACAGGCAGAGACAGCATGCCTGGTACTGAATTTATCTTTAATGTCGGTCTCCTCCCATTGCTGCCAATATGAGCTCCATGAGAGTAGAGATTTTTGTCATTTTAGTTCACTACTTTGTATCCTCAGCACCCAGAACAGTGCCTAGCACTTGACAGCTGCTCCATAAGTATTTGTTAAAAGAAGATAAATGTTAGCTTTTAAAAAATCTAATCTCTTTTCCCTCTATCAGTAGCACAAGTTACTTTTTGGTTAATAGTTGCATTTTTTCAAATTTAATTTAATTTATTTTATTTTTAGTACTGGGGATCGAACTCCGGTCCTTCCACTTTTGAGGCAGGCAGCGGAACCACTGAGCTAAATCCCCGGCTACATATTTATTTTAAAATAAATGTTAGCTTTTTTTTAAAAGGCTCTAATCCTGGGCCTGGGATTTAGCTCAGTGGTTTCTCCACCTACTGCGTAAGCACAAGGACCTGAGTTCGATCCCCGGTACCAAAAATAAATAAATAAATAAATAAATAAAAGGGTCTAATCCTTCCTTTTCCAGTAAAAACAGCTTTAACATAAACGTGTTCATCCGAGGTCATTATTACACTTTGGAAATGCAGCCCCACTGCTGAGAGAGCTGACAGTGGCTCTGTCTAAGCCTGGGGTCAGGTGCCCAGCCTGCTGGGGAAACTGAGCCCTGGGGTGCTTCAGAGGAGGAGCCCTGGGTGAGGGAGGAGGCCAAGAGGGCTGGCTGGCTGGGTCTCAGTCGGTCCGGGAGCTCAGCCTCTGGGCCCCAGCTCCTTCCCTAAGAACTCCTGGTTCCGTCGGGCCTGTGGAGAGGACAGGTTGCTCACCAGTAGGAAGGGGACAAGGAAAGATGGATGGTGCCAGCTCCCTGTCAGACCTGGGCCCTGGTTCCCCTCACAGGATGCAGCCAGAGGCATCTTCCGGGGGCTGGGGCAGTGCAGCAGCAGGGAGTGGAGCTGGTGGGGCATGGGTCAGGGCTGGGCAGGCTCAGGAGCAGTGGGTGGGTGATGAAGGTGGTCTCTAGCAGCCTCAGAAAGGGGGGTGTCAGGGTGTTGATCACCCCTCTGTGACTAAGAGGGCTCTGAAATAGAGCATTTATTGAGCTGTTCCTGATGCTACCCAAAGGTGAAGGACCAGTCCTGGGTCAGGTTCCCTAAGCTACCAGCATTGTGGCTGGATAGCAGTTGCAAAAATGTCCACCTGATCTAAGGGGCCAGGGTGTTATAATGAAATTCTGGGGAGAGGAAACGGAAATCATTCACACTGAACCTGCACTAGTGTGCATAGGAGGGGCAGGACAGTGTGGATGGGCGCAGTCCTGGGGTAGAAGGTTCGTCACAGGGAGAGAAGGTTTTGTTGCTTCTTGGATGGTTGGTGCTAAAGCAGGATACAGCCTGGAGTGGTGGCACACTTCTATAATTCCAGCACTCAGGAGGCTGACGCAGGAGGATCGAAGTGAGTTCAAGGCCAGTCTGTACCACAAAGCAAGACCCTGTCTGAAAACAAAAACAAGAACAACTAAAAGCAGAATGCAACATGTGGAGCAGTTTTTTTCTTTTTTGATTTAGCTTGAAGCTGTGAGTTAAAATGAACTTACCTCTTTCCTCCATCCACTGGCCTGTGATTTAAATTTATTTATTTATTTGGTGTTAGTGGCAACCAGAAAGCCAATGGCAGCAGGAGTTGCATCACCTGGGGGCTGGACCTGTCCCTGGCAGCCCCCTGGGGGAAGAGCACCCAAGAACCGGGTGAAGCTGGGACTGAAGGCCGGCGGAGGGTGACTGGCTCTCCTGTCGCCCTGGGTGTCACCACCCTCACAGGGGCTCTTTCTGGGGCTGGATGAGGAGCACCTGACTAGCAAGGCTCCCCAGTACCTGCTAAATAAGCCTGAGGCCAGAGCTGCCGTTCAGAAAGGGGAGTTCTTGGGGGAACTCGGGAGAGAGGAAGGCTCAGGGTTGTGATGCCAGAGCTCACACGGTCTTGGGGAAAAAGTGGGTGACTCCGGATCCTGGATTCAGCAAGAGGAGGTGAGAAAGATGGTGGGGAGGGAGGACAGCCTCGCCAGAATCCTGGGGGTGACATAGAACAGGATTTGGTCCAAAAGAAGGGACCCACGGAGATCTTTGAGGTGTCCTTGATGTCCAGCAGCTCTTACTCCCCTCATTTGTGGGACGTAGCTGCTGTCCCCCACACTTGCTGGTCCAGGCCCAGCAACGTGTCCACGCAGGGCACACAGATACTCAGTGCAATCTGCTCAGCACTCAGGCTCAGTATGATGAACTGGAAACCAAGCTTGGCTACTATTTCCAGAATGCCCAACAGGGTGACTGCTTCCTGCTCAATTGCCTCCTTTCTAGTCAGGCTTTTCAGTTAATCTGTGTTCAGTAGGAACATGATAAAACTTCAGTCATTCTGGAGAAGTATACTATAAATGGCCACGTTTTCCCTCCACCACTCACTGCAACTCAGAGTCTCCTTGTTAGAAGTTTCTTGTGTATCATTCCAGACAAAGAAATTAATACTTACTGCAGCACTTATTTTTATTTACACAGATAACTATGCATATTGTTATCATGGTGCTTTTAAAAAATTTTTTTACGTGATTTCCTTTTAGTTTCTGATTTTTCTTCTGTCTCTGGCAATAACTGTCTCCTTTCCCACGCTAACAAAGTCTTACTGGCTTCTCACTTGCCACTCAAGGGAAATCTGAAGCTGGATGCTGGGTGCATTTGGGTACTGAAGCTTATTTAGGGGCTTCTAACTGTACACCCATCTCCCTGTATTTCCCATCAATGTCTTTCAGAGTTGATTTGCAGAGCAGAACCCTGTCACCAGCACTGGACTCATTTTGGTTGGGTTTATCTATTCCCTCAGGCACTGTCAATTTCAACATTGTGATTTTTGCAAGTAAAGCCAGGAAAAAAAGAGAGAGAGAGAAAAAAAAAGGGAAGGTAACAGAAAGGTCTGTAGCTGACGCTGTACATCTTGACTAATAATTTAAAAAAACAAAACGACAACAACAAAACAAAACAAAATCCTTCCCCTCCAAAAATCCCTCCCCGCAAACTGCAGAATCATGCCACAAAATCAGGTCATAATCCAACCCTATTGTTGTTTCCTAAGTGGTCTCATGTGACAGTGGAGCTTTTCAATCACAACTCACACAGGAGAAAGATAGGTCAGAAAAATGCAAGTTACATGGAAAATGTAGGCAAAAAACCAGTATGGGGGCCCATCGGGCATGTATTTCTCTAGAATGTTCTCATAAAGGGAGGACTCGAGGACAAATATTCTCTGCAGAGACGCTGCTGTGTTCTCTCCTTCATGTCTTCCACCCCAGGGGATGGCTGTCTAACTTGAACAAAATCCATTTAGGCCCCTCACAGTTGATCACTAGACCAAGACAATGTGGCTTGACAATGTAAAGAGTCCCTGTTCCCTACTGGAAGCCATTTCCAGTAGGCAGTCAGGGTGAAGACATGTTGGCAGGGGTGGGGATGCTGCAGTTGATGCCCGGATGGAGGCTTTCTGGTTCAGCATGGCTTTATTCTCTCCAGCTCTATTATGATTCTTCCTCACAGGCTTGGACTAAATTCCCCTAAAATGTTTTCCCTTTTCACTTGTAGGTTTTCCTGAGAGAAATGTCTAGAGAAAAGTAAACATGAATGTGATGTAAAATTTGTGGAGATCTAAGGAATACTGCATTCAAGGTGAATTTATGGACTACCTACTATGTACTGTACTTTATACCCTTTTCAAATTCAGTAACTTCCTCAAAGATCTCACTGATCATCCACCATGTGGTGGGTAGAATGGTACAGTGAAACGGAAAGGCTCTTCTGTCTGCCTCATTCAAGCCCAGGCCCAGACTATCACATAATGGGCTAACTATTGCCCACTGAGTCCTTCCCATGCCTCTCTCATCCTCTTCTCCCATCAGTTGATTCCTAAGATTCGTCTCCAAATGAGGAAGAAACACATTCCAGGGGCAGCAAAAGTTGTCCTTTCCCTTCACATCTCTATAAGATTTTCCCAGGTGAGATGGAAAAGGAGTTAGGGTGTTGTAACAGGACTCAGGCCACCCTGTTCACAGCTACCATATCTTGGTAGAAAAGAAAAGTTGGACATTCTAGAAGGGTAGGATTGGAGAGGTAGTAACATAGGACAGGGATTTAGTAGATACTCAACCAGGCATATGAGAGAGAGGCTGTGTGTACTGATCAGTGAAATGGGGTTCTCATCTGCCTGCAAAAGGAACCCAAAACATTGACGCTGCAGAGTATTTTAACCCATCTGGTTTGGATGTTCTGTAGTTCTGGAGAATGAGAAGTGTTCTGGATGCTGTCCAGAGCAGTATTCCCATCTTCCTCTGCTCTTGCTCCTCCTTACCTGGAAGTCCAAGGCCGAAAATGAGGCAGAGAGGAGCAATCCCCCTCAGCAGGGTCACCTCCATTCCACCCTCCTCTTTCAGACTCTTCTCTATGAACTTGTCAGGACACCCCAAACTGTTGAGCTTAAAGGAACCTGGACCACACCTTGGTTCCTGGTTTTCAATCCTGCTAGTGTCAGGTGCCCACTCCCTAGTGAGAGGCTATGGCCAGAGAGGTCACGACAGAGTGGCCTGTTCTGTCCTTGCCTAGGTTTGCCTTCTGGGCTCCAGACGGCCAAGAAATTGGGTCAAGACTAGAGGAGAAGCCATTGTTTGCCAGGCTGTCTAGATGAGTGATTTTATTTTATTTTATTTTATTTTATTTTGGTACCAGGGATCGAACTTGGGACCTTGCGTTTGCGTGGCAGGAGCCAGAACCACTGAGCTAAATTCCTGGCCCTAGATGAGTGATTTTAAATCTGTGTTCCTCCAATAAGAGGAGATGGAGGACGTGGGGGCGAGGGCAGATAAGGCTGGTGATAGAGTCCTCGAGGAATCCTTGTGGAGCTAACTGTGCCTCAGGGACAGGACATGGGCCACCAGGAACAGTTATGCTCTCTTGTGGCAGGGACACCTGCTAATTCTGGAAGCCAAGAACATGTTATCATTTTGTTGCAGACCTAGAAGTATGTATATCCTTTGTCCAGCTGTGTCCCTTAGGGGTTATTGTCATTATTAAGTTAAGCTTGATTGAGAAGTTTAGTTCCATTTCATTACATGAACCTGACTAACAGATTTCTGACCCCACAGCTAACACCATAGCATGTCTCTGCATCATTGCTTTTTTGTGTAATTGCAAGGGCCTGTTGGTAAGGTGTCTTCTATTTTTTCTCCAAATGAATCTTTCATTCTGCCCTTCTTATAAAACAGAACACTCCTGTTTGCCCTTCCTCATCTAATTTCTCTAAAAGCCTTCAGTCCTGGGACCATAATGGGATATATACGAGTAGAGAATCATTTGGTCAACAGCTTTTTGTTTTTCGTTTGTTTGTTTGTTCGTTTGTTGGTACCAGGGATGGAACTGAGGGCCTTGTGGTTGCAAGGCAGGTGCAGTGCTGCTGAGCTAAATTCCTGGGCCCGTCAACAGCTTTTTGCACATAGTTGCAGACACTCCCTTACTCCCCTACTGAGAGGTGTGTGTGTGCGGACCTGTGTACTTAAAAGTCCCCAGGTCATTCTGATTCATACTCACTTCATTGAAAATCTTTGGCCTGGTCTATAGTACAACATTATAACCAAGTTATTGACATTGATACAGTCAAGACAAAGAACATTCACGTCAGGGTCCCTCATATCACCCTTTTATGCCCACATCCTTTGTCTTTCACCCACTAAACCCTGGTAATCATTAATCTGTTTCAGCACTTTGTTATTTGAAGAATGTCATGTAAATCAGATTACATCGTATATAAACTTTTGGGATGGGATTTTTTTTTTAAAGCGTGGCATAATTCTCTGGTGACTCATATAGGTGATTGTATATAGTAATAGTTTATTAATTTTTATTGTTACAAAATGTTTCAGGGCATGGTGAGACCAAAGTTTGTTTGGTCATTCACCTGTTGAAAGATATCTGAGTTGTGTGTAGTTTTTGGCTATTATGTAGAAATCTGTCATAAATATCTGTGTACAGGATAATGGGTGAACACAAGTCTGGGGTAAATGCTTTAGCCACATTTATACTGAGAATCAGAGGCAAAAGGCAGAACAGAAATAAATGAAAAACTTAAATTTTAGCCCCAAATGAATGATATATAAAGTTTAATTGCTGAAGAGATTAGTACCACTAAAAAGAAAACAAGTACTCAGTACAGGGATAAGAAGAAAGATCCCTTGGCATCTCAGAAATCAGCAAAACCCAACCCATCACAGGCCCAAGGGTGCAAAAATACAAAACTTTCATTTGAGAAGAGTCCCTAGGACCCCTGCTCAAGAAGGCCTTCCTGGGGAATTGGTTCTGCTGGATTCATTTCACTGTGCTCAGCCACCCAGGCACCCAGAGTGCACTACAGCAGTGGTGCACAGGGCCCGGCTACTGCTTACTTTGTCATCCATGTGATGCTATTTTTTTGTACCAGGGATCAAACTTGGTACCTTGTGCTTGCCAGGCAGGTGGTGGAACCACTAAGCTAAATCCCCAGCCCCATGTGATGCTGTTTTTACCAGCATGCAGATCAAGACTTGCAGGGTCAGTGAGGCTTCCATCCAGATGGCAAAGAGCCCCTGAGAAGGTAGTGCCTGAATCTGTGGGACTGAAGGCAAAGGTGCTGGAAGACCTCAGGAAGTTGGAGATTCCAGGAATGTGGAATGTCTGCCAAAGGAAGTTATGGGCCAGCCCGAGGGAGAGGCCATGTGGGATGCAACCACCAAGGCCATAGCAGTGGAACTGCCCAAGTTTAGAACTCACATTTTACCTCCATGTGCCCTGGATACCAGATATAGAGCTACAGGACTTAATGTGTGCCTTGCTGGGTTTCAGTTTTGATTTGGTCCAATTCTTTTTTAGCCCCACCCTTCATTTCTCTCTTTTGGAATGGGAATGAATACCATGTAGCATTGCTCCTTGGGATTATGCAATCTGTTTTTTATTTTTACAGAGGTTCACAGCTAACAGTTTGCCTTGAGTCTCAGAAGAGACTTAGACTTTTGAAAAATCCTGGAACTGTTGAGACTTTGGGGAAGGGATTTTTGCGTTTCCAGTTGTACTTGGGAGAGCTGTATTAGGTTGGCAGAATTATGAACTTGCTATGTCTTTATTTGGAGATTAAGTATTGTTTAAGGAGCTGTGTTTGGGTATAAAGCAGAGTAGGGAAACAGTGTCAGAGAGGAATGGATGAGGGAACCTATAGAGTACCCAAGGCCATGACTCTATGACCAACCAGATACAACCAGAAGCATGTTTTACTAATCTGCTAGGCATTTTGCTTTTTGTTTTTTTGGATTTTTTGGTACTGGGGATCGAACTCAGGTCCTTGTGCTTTCAAGGCAGGCAGCAGAACCACTGAGCTAAATCCCCGGCCCTGCTTTTTGTTTTTTGAGACAGGGTCTTACTATGTAGTTCATCCTGGTCTTGAACTTACTAGGTAGCCCAGGCTGGGCTCAAACTTGTGGCAATCCTCCTGCTTCAGCCTCTAGGGTGCTGGGATTACAAGCGTGTGCCACCACCCAGAACTTGCTAGGCATTTCTTAATCTAATGAAGTTGACATATCAGATCAACATCCACCCCTTGTCAGTTTCACAAAGTGAAGCTATGAACTGAGGAAATTTGTTCCTCCATGACGTCTCTGCCTTGGAAACAACCAATCATAGATGAAAAATGTGAGCCAATGAAATATTTTCTCCTTTAAATTCTGGGTGTTAAGTATTGTGTCTAGCAATTGGAAAATGAGAAGCTGACTGATACGACAAGTTCAAGTCCAGCCTGGACAACTTAATGAGACTAAGTCACAAGAAAAAAGAAAAAAAAAGGAGTTGTAGCTCAGTATTAGAATGCTTGCCTAGCATATTCAAGGCCCTGTGTTCAATTCCCAGTACAACAAGGAAAAGCAAAAGTGTCGTATTCTTTCTAACTACATCTAAAAATCTAAAACTTATAAAAGAAAGTATTAATAAATCCAATTAGACTAAAAAAGAAAACCTTTTGTGTGACTAAACCTTTATTTGCTAAGTCAAAATCAAACCCAAAACTGGGAAAAAGTATTTGTAATTCATATCCTAGCAACAGGCTAATCTTTCCATCCTAATGAACTCCTCCTATAAATTTATGTAGAAAAATGGACACGGTCCTGCCACATCTATAAGAAATATAAAGGGCTTCAGAAAAATTAACTTTAACCACATTCAGAAAAACATAAATTAAAACTGCGCTAATATCACTATTTCCCCATCTTGATTGGCAAAAATCCAAGTTCGACCACGAATTTTGTTGAAGAGGCTGTGGGAGAAATAGCACTGTCATATGTTGCAAGCCTTTTGGAGGACAATTTGGCAGTACCTGTCAATATTCCAAATGTATACCCTCTTGAGCCAGCATTGGACTTCTGGGAATTTTCTCATCTGCCTAATGACAAAAATAAGAATTTGGTAAGATTATTCAGCTGGGTGTGGTGGTGCATGCCAGTAATCCCAGCACTCTGGGAGGCTAGGGCAGGAGAATTTTAAATTTGAGCCCAGCCTGGCAATTTAGAGACTTAATAAGACCTTGTCTCAATAATAAATAAATAAATAAATAAATAAATAAGAGATGGGGAAATATCTCAGTACAAAGGCCCTTTGTTCAACCTATAGTATAAATGATAAATATTATTCTATTCACTACAATGTTGCTTGTAAGAGCAAAAGACAAAAGCAAAACAGAACAAAACAAAAAAACGCTATCATCTGGGCTTTGTTGAAATAGACTGTGGCAGAGAAGTGCCTCATGTGGGCAGCCAAGATGTTCTGGTGAGGAGATGCCAGTATATTTGGCCTTGGGCCACAGCCAGTGGTCAGTCAGTCCACTTGGGCCCAGGCTGTGTGCTGGAGTCTTGGAGGTCCAAACCGAGGACCGGAGGTCTGTGCTTGGTGAGGAAGAGCCAGGAGGTTCCTGCTAGGCCACTGGTCAGTGAACATGAATTTAATTAATCCTACCTCCAACTTCTGCCTCTGAGTGGCCTTCCTCACAAGCTATCACCACTTCTGGCACAATCTGCCATCACAGGGGACCCTCAAGAAGCCATCTTGGGGGCAGAGCACTTAAGGAAAACAAAAAATACCTTGTGTCAGTCTTTCCTGATACAAAAATATTAACTCATCCGGTCAGGGATTGAATGATTAGTAACAAAACATAAGCTAAAAGACAAGTAGTGTGGTCTTCTCCATGGCTTGATGCCCTCAGCTCACAGACCCATAGAAAGGAATTAATTTTCTAATTTCTAATAATTTCTAATAATTCTAATTTTCTTCCTTTGTACCTACAGTTGGTTGAGGGAAAAGGAAGGCTTCTCCACCACCAAGGCTGCATTTTTAAAGCTTCATTTCAAGCCTGTGCTCAGCTGTGAGGAGGCAAGTGCTGAGGCGTGGCGTTCTCTCAGTGTGTTTGGGCCTTGTGGCACTGATCCTTACGGTAAGGTGCATGAGCTAATGACTGTACAAATCCACAACTGTAGAGTTGCCTGACCACATGGGTATCAGATGACCCAAAAGAGGAAGCCACAAGCGCAAGGACCTGAGTTCGATCCCCAGTACCAAGAAAAAGAAAAAGAGGAAGCCAAATATCTCTACTTCCAAGACAGACTCCAAAAGAAGTTACTGACTTCCGATTCTGGAAGACCAAGTGATGAGGAGGAGCAGAAGGAGTGGTCACAAGGAGACCTGAGTAGCCCCTCAACCTTGTGGCTTATATTTTATCAGAAGACCCTCCAGATAATGAGGATGGTCCTGTCCAATATTCACATTACTGACATAAATAATCCCTTCAGATAAATGTGAACGTAAATGCTTTTGATAGTCTAACACACTTAAAAGCCTTTCCCACTGTCATCACAACAGAAGGAAATGTTGTAGTACGTTCAATGGTAACAGGCCCATTAACATTCATAGGATGCTACTCTGAAAATCACATGTTTGACACACAAAGAACTGTTTATGTTGGGCATTGGTGGTAGGTGGCTGTAATTTCACAACTCAGAGGCTGAGGCAGGAGAATGGCATAGCAACTTGGTGAGATGCTAAGAATAAAACAGGGCTGGGGATTTAGCTCAGTGCAAAGGCCCTAGGTTGAATCCCTAGCACCAGAAAAAAAAAATACAGAAGAAAAGAAGTTTTTACATTTGCCAAAGGTCATTTTGTTCAACAGGCTGTGCTATACTTGTTCTCTGTTGTTTTGAGGTGTTTTGGGGGCGGGGGTGTTTGAGACAGGGTCTTGCTAGGTAGTTTAGGCTGGCTTTGAACCCACTATGTAGCCCACGTAGCCTCAAACTCCTTCCTCAGCCACCTGAGTGCTTCTGAATGCTAGGATTACCGGCACGCGGCATCACACCTGCCTTCCATTGTTATACTTACCACTCAATTCTGTTAATTTACACGTGTGCTCATTGACCACGTGGCTGTGCAAGTCCTCTGGACCTTTGGTTTCGTGTTCACAGAACCGACACAAGTACTGTTCGTGACAGCTGTGCTCCTGGAAATGTAGGGAGAGCTCACTGTTGGAGGAGAACTGGGCTTGCACTGCTCATACCAGTAGAGGTGATGGGTAAAGTGGGCATCCACAGTGTGCTGGCTGGGGTTCTCAAAAATTCGCACCTGATAGTCACAGTCTTTACAAATGTAGAGACTCCCCTGTGTAAGCTGGCATATTTGATCAGAGGCAGGTTGGTGGAGAAACTTGCCTTGCATATTCCACACAGGCTTGAATTGGTGGTACCTTTATACTTCAGAATCAGAACAATATCTTTAAAACAGAAAACTATTTACTGTTGAATTCACATTAATAGAGGCCATTTCTGCTGGGCAGTCACATTCAAAGCTTGGCTTTTGTCAAGAATTTTATATCTCTGGTGTGAGAAATTGAAAGAGTAAATAAGGATTAAAATGAATAACTGATAATGTGAAATAGGAAGAAAATATCCAAAGGGGAAGGGGGAGGGGGAGGGGAAAAGAAAGAAGGGAAAGGAAAAAAATGAGAAGAGGAAAACATGGAAACAAAGTCTTTGTAAATAGGGAGGGGTGGAGGGGGTGAAGGGAGGACACGTAATGGGGAAAAAGTAAGAACCAAGATCCATCATGTACAGGTACAAGTACCCAAAGATAAATGTAAATATACTGTATACCTAAAATGTACCAATAGAAGAATTTAAGAAAGAAGAAAAAAGAATTTTACAAAGTTTAGAGGGTGGCTCTTCCTCAGTTTGGCCTTGGAGACTTGCAGAGGCATTGTTTTCTGTCTCTATATCGTAATCCTCTCAAATCGCACGCATTCTCACAGCAATTGGAACATCTTCGGCAGTGTGGACTTCTGTAGGACTCTCCTTGGTGAGGTTGCCAGTCTGCTGATTCAGGTGAGTTGCATTCTTTATTACAAACTTCAACATCAGCAGATTTTTCTTAAAAAAAAAAAAAGGTAAACCTATTTTTATACTACTATTACTCAATAAAACCTATTAGATAAATACAAATGTGCAAAAAGAAGTCTATGGTATGCACTGTTTTTTCACTGACCTGTACAAAATACACCAATGCTGTTAATTAGTCCTTCTAACCTACAGAGAAGCGAGCGTGGTCCAGAATTCTAAGTACAAGACTGGGAACCATCCAGTTCTGATTTCTGCTTCCAGCCTTGATTTCTTCTGCAAATTTTGGTGAGACATTTGAGGTCTTGTTATTAGAATCATCATCTTTGTTGTTAAAATTACTTTAAGTCTGGCTGTCTTATAGAACTGACACTATAGCAATGATGAAAAATTTCATTGGCTCCATCTGTACTTCTGTTCACTCCAGAGAAATCTGAATATAAGAAGTATATAAAGTCTTCCTTTTTCTTAGGCGACCCATTCATATGTTTTCCATGTGGTATAATTCTTAATACTGGAGTGAGGAAAAATGAATTACTTGGAGGCTTCTGCAGGTGGTACGACCTGCCAGTCTCCTGGGACCCATCCGCCCTGCCCAGGTGCGGCAGCCAGATGCCAGTGGGTGAGCTGCTCAGGTGTAGCCGAGGCACTAGGGTGTGGGCAGGTGGGACTCCTGGTGTATTTTAAGTGCTACCTATTTTGCGTAGATTTCTACACCTAGTTGTATCCTGGAAGCCCTCTTTCTGGAGTGTCTAGTTGTGTTGTTGTGACTGCCATAATGTCCTGAAATGGTGCAAAACATTTAGCTTTCATGGTCATTCTGAAGAGCCAGAAGTCACACGGTGCCAGATCTGGTGAATAAAGTGGATGAGAATGCACCCTGATGTTTGTACGAGCCTGCCTTTCCATTAAATGGAATGCAACAGCAGCATTCATTGTATTTTTTGATCACACCTTATAAAGATACACAAAGGAGGATTTCCAGAACTTCTTCAGAAAATGTCAAAAACAATAGGGTAAGTGTGTGTGAAGCATGGCAGAGTATTCTGAGGAGGATTCATGACAATATGTCTTTTACAGTAGTATTTAAAATTTAAACACACACACTGTATGTTTTGATCATCCTGTGTATGTGGACTAATCAATATCAAAGACATCTACTCTCATTTATTAGGAATGATTATATAGACTGGTTTTCTTAAGTGTCAGATATGGATGGGAGATAAATTCAAAAGAGCTAGCAAAGAGATTAAGGAGAAATAACAGTGAAAAGATTGGTATAAGGAAAAGTACAGGAAGAGTAGTGGAGGAAAGGGAGATAATAGTAGTAGAGCACACACAGATGAAGTTAGTTTTCAGAGAAAAGAGAGATAAAAGAGAAGGGTGTAAGTATAAAATATGACACTATTGATAGATTTTGTTTTGTTGAGACGGAATCTTACCACCCAGTTTGGACTGGACTTGAACTCACTATGTTGCCCAGGTTAGCTTCGAACTTGTGGTCCTCCTGCTCAGCCTCCCAAGTGCTGAGATTATAGGCGTGCACCACCATGCCCAACCTCTATGGGTATTTGGGATATCCAGAAGGTGGTAAGGATCAAGGAGTGATGGAGAAGTGAAACAAAAGCATGCAGTAAAAATGGTCAGAAATACAGAAGTGCCGAAAAAAAAAAAGGAAGAAATTCTTCTTGGAGAAAATCTCAAAATTGTTTTAAGTAACAAGAAAATAAACACTGAGATGTGAGAAGGTTGTTAGCATATCTCTGGACACTACTTGTGGAAAGGAGGGAGTGGAGAGTTAGTGGAAATGACAACCCTCGAAGTTAGAAACATGAGCAAGCATATGATAAGAACATTATTTCTAGGAACAATGGGCCAGTTTAAACACAGAGGTGACAAATCCCCAGTCTACACTCTTGACAGAGGTTAGTAACAGTATACAAAATGAAGAAAACGGAAATCAAGCTATGGTCACAAGGGCTCCTTCATATATATAAAGGTGTGTATGTATATATATTTTTAATGAGACATCAGAAACCAGCAGCATGCCACACCCATTGTGAAACAGCCTGAAAGTTCCTGCTGATGTGTCTAGGCTAATAATAGTTTAAAATATCCTGCTTCATTGTCAGATCATGTGAGCCACAAAACTCACTTCAACCTGAGTCTATCAACAGGATGTTCCTTGGGGAAGGGTATTGTTCAGTGATAATCTCGGCACAGAAAACCTAACATCATGTGTAGATGAGGTTGAGGACAACCTGCAAAATGCCATCTAGAGAAATAGATGCCATTTCCTCCTGGGGGAGGAAAAAGAAGTGATATGAAGGTGATTTTAAGAAACTGTACCTTGGGGCTGGGGATTTAGCTCAGTGGTCCCAACGCCTGCCTCACGAATGCAAGGTCCTGAGTTTGATCCTCAGTACCAAAAAAAAAAAAAAGAAAAGAAAAGAAAAGAAACTGCATTGGAGTGTGTCTATAGTCCCAACTATTAGAGGGGAAACATTTATTTATTTATTTGGTACAGGGGATCGAACTCAGGAAGAGGGGAAACATTTAATCCTAGATGTTCAAGGACGGTCTGTGCAGCAGCGACATGGAAAAATACAGTGTCTTCAAAAAAAAGGAAAAGAAAAAAAGAAATTGGAGATTCCTCAAATACTTGGTAGACACCGTTCATTTAAAGTTATTGGCAAAAGCCAAGGATGAATTTCTGAGCTCTAAATGAGAAATATGTTCTGAGATGTGGAAAGAAGAAGGAAGCAAGAGAATCTGATAACAGAAATACCTTTGTCAATGTGTAAATAACATCTCTAAGAACTAGAGATAGTTCAGTTGGCATGTGAAGATGGGTTGCTAATTTTCCACATTAGATATGGAAAATGAATTGAAACTAAATTAACCAGGATAGGATGAGGGATGAGCCACAAATGTAGATTTGTGGCTGGCCGGCCTTCATCACATACTGACTCATTCATTAAGTCTGCATTAAGCATCTGGGATCACTGGGCCTGGTACTGTGTGCTAAACAATGAAAATGGAGGAGACCTTGTCTCCGTGGTTTAGGAAGGGGCATTCTCTTAGAGGAGGCAGAAATGTAAATAAATTCCTGAAATGTATTCACCTAATTAAAATATAATTTGGAAAGTTTTTTTGGTTATTCTTTCCCTTTCAACTTCTTTTTTTTCTTTGAGACAGGGTCTCACTATGTAGCTCAGGCTGGCCTTGAACTCACAGCGATCCTCCTGCCTCAGCCTCCTGAGTGCTGGGAGGAGAGGTGTGTGCCACCACACCTGGCTCCTTTCAACTTCTGTCTCTTCTCAGTAGGGCCTTGAGCCCAACCAGCTGTTAGAATCCAAATCATGATGTTATCTGCTGATGAATGTGTGAAGTACTATTAACAAGGGACATTTCTTTTTTTCTTTTTTTTTTTTTTGGTATCAGGGATCAAACTCCAGACCTTGTGCTTTCGAGGTAGATGGCAGAACCACTGAGCTAAATCCCTGGCCCAGGACACTTCTTTTAAAAGCTGTTGTTTTCCTTTCGATAGTAAAAGTAAAACATACTAATTGGAAACAATTCAGACAAGGACATAAATGAAAATAGTAATCACTCGCAATTCTGTTATCTAGCACAAAGTTTACCAATACTTTGGTGTCTTATTATCCATACATATTTCTCACCTGTTTTCTTTCTATTTATCTATCTATCTATCTATCCATCTATCTATGATCTTCCTATCTTTTATTTTGCAGAAATTCTGTATACATGTTGTTTTCTCTACTCACTATATCATGGGCCAATTTCCATGGCATTCACACAGATTTACATCCTTGGCGGGTGTGGTGGTACAAACCTGTGATCCCAGCACTTCAAAGGTTGAGGCAGCAGGATCATTGTGAGTTCAAGGCCAGCCTGGGGTACATAGGAAGACCCTGTCTCAAAAAACAAAACAGAAAAGATCTACATCCTTGCTTTAGGTAACTTCTCCATAACATCTGTTCCGGAAATCTTGGAAAGAAATACACGGAGACACAGAATTTGGGTAAAATAATAAAATTTCTACTCGCGAGTGGGAGGGACTGCCAAAAACTGATCTGGTTAGTATCTGAGCCCCCTTTGTTCAGGGGTTCCCTTTTTATATCCTTTTTAGCCATTATCTCATCCCTAGCTGTCTTTGATGTGTAAATACAATCCCAGTTCCTCTTTACAAGTCACAGACACAAGACACAAGATAGGCACATATACATTGTAAATACACCCAGCCATTGCAATTTTGTTAGGTTAATGAAGTTACTGGTTAGAGTCAGACTACCTTCACCTTAAACAAGGAGAGTTATGGGAAAAACAAATCTTAAAAGAACACATTACTTATTTTGCTTCTACAACTACCTTAATATTCAATCTACTAAGTTATCTAAAACTTTTCCCTATCATGTCCATTGTGTGGCTGAATGGCTGTTTATTCAAGCTGAACTCTAACTGGTGTCCTTCCTGGCCATTCTCCAAGCATGCATATTCAGAAGGTCCATTCTGTTTGACGTGAAATCAGAGGAACTTATCAGAATTTAAAAAAATGAAATATATGACTTATTTCAAAGAGAAATTTCAAGAATGAGAAAGATAGAATGAAAAAGAAATGGCTGATGAAAGGAATGTTAGGCATTTGTAAATATTTTATTACAAACTACATAATTTCTTCCAAATGAGACTTGACCTTTTTATTCTTCTAAAACTCTGACAGTGTCTGAAACACTTACAAAATCAGATTATACCTGTTTGGGGTGAAGTTTCAAAATTTCTGCAAGTATACTCCCTACCTCAGTGTTGGTGGACCTACCACAAGTATACTGAGCAGCCAGGGCTTCCTGGAAAGCTGTTTATGGGGGATCCATCAAGAACAGACTGGGGCTGGGGATTTAGCTCAGTGGTTCCACCGCCTGCCTTGCAAGCGGAAGGACCCCAGTTCGATCCCAAGTACCAAAAAAAAAAAAAAAAAAAACACAGAGTCCACTGACTCACTCCTCTATTGATGAGGTGTCTAGGTGTGGCTTGTGGACACTGAAAGTGTGCAGGATTGCGGAGCCTGACAGAGGAGAAGTCAGGAGATCATCAGAGCCAGTCTGTGCCTGGTTGGTAGTGTTGGCCTAGAGCTCTTGGAATACAGAAGAGGACAGGGTAGTCACTGGGAAAAGCGGCTAGGATTCAGAAGTAGCCTGCATCTGGCTGGCTTTAAAACCAGGGGGAAGTCTAAGGTGTGGTTTGCAGAGATAGGAAGAGGCAGGAGCAGGAAGTAGGCCCAGGAGGGCCGGTGTGGGGCTGACCCAGGCTGGGCAGCACAGCAGCAGGGAGTGGAGCCAGCAGGGCACGGGTGGGGGCTGGGTGGAGCTCAGGTGCAGCAGGTGGGTGATGCAGATGGTCTCCAGCAGGCAGGCCACCATCAGGGACAGACGCAGGGCGAAGTAGACGACTGTGGGAAAGGCAAGCTGGCGTCTGAACTTTCCTCATAGCTCTTGCCCAGGTGCAGTCTTTTCCCTCAGAAGCCCTTCCTTTCTGAGGGGGGCCACACCGAAGAGGAGTGAGTCACTCATCTTGAGGTGCTTAGAAACAGCTGGGCCTGAAAATGTCTCGTCTCCTGGCATTAAGTACTAGAACCCTTGGCCCGCTGCCTGCATCCAGCGCAGATCTGGTCTGAGAGCCTTCCCTATCCACCAAGGGCAGCAAGAACAGGTTTCGTCAGGGACATTGCCACAGCTAGGCTAAACAGAGGGGCACCTGGAATAGAGGGCACCTCGCCAACGCACAGGCCATAAGGTCAGGGGGAGAAAACAGAGATTTGCTGGACCCCAACACTGCAGATCCTAGAAGAAAATCATTCATCCAAAGTACAGTTAAAAAACAAATATGTTTTCCTGTTTCGGGGCTCATTTTCTTTTTTCTTCTCTTCTTTTTCTTACTCTTTTTTTTTTCTATTTTTATTCTCCATATTATTTATTTTTCTCCTTTTTTCTTTCATCTTCTAATTCTCATTTCTTTCTGTTACTTTAATTCTGTAAATATCATTCTACTCCTTAATAAGATCCTTTGTCTCATTTTTCTTTTCCCCTTTCTCATCTCCATTTATTAATTTTTCTTCTTTTTTTTTGAGACAGGGTCTCGCTTTGTAGTTCAGGCTGGTCCTGAACTCACTATGTAGCCCAGGCTGGCCTTGAACTTGTGGCGATCCTCCTGCCTCAGCCTCCCAAGTGCTGGGATCACAGGTGTGCACCACCACACCCGGCTAATTCTTCAAAAAAATTTTTTGCATTCTTCCATTCCCAACTCCTTATTAGCTTTACTAATTGTGAGATAGTTAGCTAACTCTGTGTTACTACTATTGAATCCTTTTACTGGAGGTATAGTTATTGCATTTAGTATATATTTGCTGTATGGCAATATTTGATTTGTCTTAGAGTTTATACTATAATTGTAGACTTATTTTCTAAAGTTAAGGGTGGTACATTATTTGTTCTTATGGTATGTCAATATCCAGTTTGTTCACAATGGACTATAGTGAAATCTAGATTTATTAGTATCTGCTTCAAGAAACTGTACTTTAATAAAATGGAGAATTCAGAAGAAATGGATAGATTCCTAGATATATATGAACTACCAAAGCTGAACCAGAAGGCATAAAAATCCTAAATAATCTAATGTCAGGCAATGAGACTGAAGAAGTAATAAAAAAAACCTACCAACTAAGAAAAGCCATTTCCAATGGATTCACTGCTGAATACTACAAGAACTTTAGGGAAGATCTAATGCCAATACTCCTCTTTAATGAAATTGAAAGAGAAGGAGTAATCCAAAAGTCATTCCTGGAAGCTAGCATTACACTGATTTCAAAACCAGAAAAAGACCTAACCAGAAACCAGAACTATAACCCAATCTCTTTAATGAACATTGACACAAAAATCCTCAACCAGATCCTGACAAACAGGATGCAAAAAATCATCAAAAAGATGATACATTGTGACCAAGTAGGATCCATCCAGGGATGCAGGGATGGTTCAACACATGCAAAGCAGTAAATGTAATACATTGCTAGACAAAAGCAAGGAAAAAAATCATATGATCATCTCAATTGATGCAAAAAAAGCATTTGACAAAATTCAACATCCATTCACAATAAAAATCCTTTTTTGCTTTTGGTATCAGGGATCGAACTCGGGTCCTTGCGCTTGCACAGCAGGCAGCAAAACCACTGAGCTAAGTCCCCGGCCCTCATGATAAAAATCCTGAAGAAAATAGGTATAAAAGAACCTTATCTCAATCTAACAAAATCCATTTATGGAAAACCAATGGCGAACTTCATATTAAATGGGGAGAAGCTGCAAGCTTTCCCTCTAAAATCAGGAACCAGACAAGGATGTCCACTAACACCACTGCTGTTCAATATAGATCTTGAAACATTACCCTTAGCAATCAGGCAAGAGAAAGAAATGAAATGGATATGTAAAGGAAAGGAAGAAGTTAAATTACCATTATTTGCAGATGACATGGTTCTCTATGTAGAAGAACCAAAAATTTCCCCCAAAGACTCCTATAATTAATAACCAGATTCAGTAACCTAGCAGGGTACAAAGTCAACACACAAAAACTCAATAGCTTTTGTATATACCAATAATAAACTCACCAAGAAAGAAATTAGGGAAACAATGCCTTTCACAATACCATCAAGAAAAATTAAATACTGTACATAGCAATTAACCTAACCAAGGAAGTGGGAGACCTCTATAATAAAAACTACAGTACTTTGAAAAAAAAGGAGATAGAAAAGGAGATCAGAATATGGAAAGATATCCCCTGCTCCTAGATAGGCAAAACCAGTATAGTAAATATGGCCATACTTCCAAAACTGATATACAGATTTATTGCAATCCCAATCAAAATAACAATAGCATTCTTCTCAGAACTAGAGAAAACAGCCCTAAAATTCATATGGAACCGAAAGAGACCTAGAATAGCAAAAGCAATCCTGGGCAGCAACAGCAAGGCAGGAGGAATTACAATTCTGGACTTCAAGTTATACTACAAAGCTACACTGGTATTGGCAAAAGTGGGCAAGCAAGCAAACAAACAAACCCCAGAAACGTGGATCGATGGAACAGAACAGAGGGTGCAGAAACAACTCTAAGAACATTCAACTACTTGATCTTTGACAAAGGGGCCAAAAATTTACACTGGAGGAAAGAGCACCTCTTTAACAAATGATGCTGGGAACATTGGTTGTCCACATGCAGAAGACTGAATCTAAACCCATATCTCTCACCATGTACTAAAATAAAATCAAGATGGATTAAAGATCTAATATTAAAATAGAAACATTTAATCTGCTGGAAGATAAAATAAATAAAACTCTTGAAGACATAGGCATAGGCAGGGATTTTCTGAACAGAATCCCAATTACATAAGAGATAACACCAAGAATCAACAAATGGGATCATATCAAATTCAAAAGTTTCTGCACAGCAAAGAAAACAACCAACAGAGTGAAGAGATAACCTACAGAATGGGAAAAATTTCTTGCCAGCTACTCCTTCTCCTAGTGGACTAATATCTAGATTGTGTGAAGAACTCAAAAGAATTAGACCACCCTGAAATAAAGACTCAATCAAAAGATGAGCAAGTGAAATGAATAGACCCTTCACAGAAGAAGCACAAATGGCCAATAAATGCTTGAAGAAATGCTCAACACCCCTGGGCATTAGAGAAATGCTAATGAAAACAACTCCCAGATTTCCTCTTACCCCAGACAAAATGGCTATCATCAAGAAACCAGATAACAACAAATGCTGGCAAGACTGCAGTGAAAAAGAAATTCTCCTACATTGTTGGAGGGACTGTAAAGTAGTACAACCATTATGGAAATCAGCACGGGGATTCCTCAAAAAACTAAAAATAGAAATTCCATTCAACTCCGCTATTTCCCTTCTAGATATCTTCCCAAAAGGGTTAAAAGCATAATATTACAGAGATCCATGCATGCCCATGTTTATAGCAGCACAATTCACAATAGCTAAATCTTGGAAGCAGCCTATATGCTCATCAACAGATGAATAAATAAAGAAAATGTGGTATTTACACACATGGAGTACTACTCTGCCATAAAGAAGGATATACTTGAGTCATTTGTAGAAAAATAAATACACCTTGAGACCACAATGCTAAGTGAAATAAATCAGACATACAAGCTTAAATATCACATGGTTCTCTTGTATGAGAAACTCAAAATATAAATAAATTAAAGAGCAAAATAAAAGATAATGAAAGGGGAAAAAAACCTTTTGGCTGGGAGTAGTAACAAATGCCTATAATTCCAGCACTCTGGCAGGAGGATTGCAAATTTGAGCCCAGCAAATTAGTGAATTATTGAGACCCTGTCTCAAAATAAAAAAGGACTGGAGATGTCATTCAGTGTAAGGGCCCTGGGTTCAATGCTCAGTACTAGGGCCAGGGGTTTAGCTCAGTGGTTCTGGAGCCCACCGTGCAAGCACAAGGTCCTGAGTTCGATCTCGGTACCAAAAAACCCCCAAACAAACCAATCCTCAGTACTGGGTGAAAAAGAAGGAAATAACTGGCATCATTCCTATTTTCCTTCTCAATTCCCCAGTTTGTATGATGTTGTTTCAGTGGAATCCACCTGAACAGCTCAGCTCAACATTTTTATAGTAATTATAGCATGCCCATTATGATGATAAGGATAAGATTTCTACCATGTGACACCTGGTGGCTCTCAGTTACATGAACTTGCTGATTTAAGTGTGTTAGCTATTAAAGTTTTAGAACTTTAAGTGACATCGTTAAGAAAATGAAAAGTAGTCCTTAAACAGACCATATTTATAATGCATATAACCTATGACCAGAACATAGAAAGAACTCTTACAGCTCATTAATAGACAACCCAATTAAAAAGTAGACACAAGAAGATGATAAATAGCCAGTACAGCACAAGGAAAGGTGTGCAACACTAGAATCTGAAAAATACTAATCAGTACTATAACAAGATTAATTTATACACTCATTAGGGGTTGAAGTTAAAAGTTCTAAAATGTTTTGGAGTGCTGGTTTGGTATTCTTGAAGTTCCTAAGGTGCTCTTTGTCATGAAAGTATCTCATTTCTCCATCAATTTTGAAAGATAGTTTTGCAGGGTACATCAATCTGGGTTGGAGGCTGTTTTCCTTTAGTGCTTGGAATACATCACTCCAAGCTCTTCTTGCCTTGAGGGTTTGCATTGAGAAGTCTGCTGTGATTCTGATGGGCTTTCCTTTGTATGTGATTTTTCTCTCACTGCTTGTAGAATTTTGTTCTTCTGTTGGATTTCTGGAATCCTAACTACTATATGCCTATTTGTAGATTTTTTTTGATCAAGGCTAGCTGGAGTCCTATGTGCCTCACTTATCTGTATTTCAAGTTCTTTTGCCCTCCTTGGGAAGTTTTCTGCCATCACTCCTGTGAACAGTTTTTTTTATGTCATCTGCACTCTCTCCTGTTTCTTCATTGACTCCAATCAGTCTTATGTTATTCTTCTTTGCATCGTCTAGCAGCTGCTGGATTGATTTCTTGTGTTCCCTTACAATTTTAAAGCAATTTTTCTTTTCCTGGTCACTAATTGCAATCTTATCTTCTATATCTGAAATTCTATCCTCACATTGGTTCATTCTGCTCCACAGACTTTCAATGGAGTTTTTAATCTTCTGGAAATCTGTTTGCATCTGTTTTATGGATTCCATTTGTTTCCTATATTGGGATTCCATCGTGTTCCTCAGATCCTCTATTTTTTTTATCTGTGTCCTCTCTAGATTTATTAATCATGTCTTGTACCATGAGCACAATCTTTGTTGTTATCTGAGTAATTATTTCTGATTTCATTTTTTCCAGATCCTCTTTTGTTGCCAGTTCAGGGAGTCCAGGTGGTTGAGTAACAGATTGTTCCATCTCACTTCCTTTTGGGGTTGCTGTAGGTGATCTGGACGTCTAGTTTTGAGACTTGTTTACATGTCTTCTCCATTTTGCCGGGGTGAGGGGTGCCAGCTCACCTCCTCTGTGCTTGCGGGGGTCAGTTATTGGTACTTTTATTTTTTTTTAATTTATTTATTTATTTATTTATTTGGTACCAGTGATCGAACTCAGTACTTTCTGCTTTTGGGGCAGGCGATGGAACCACTGAGCTAAATCCCTGGCCCAGTTATTGGTATTTTTAAAAAGCTGTAGCAGGCAGCCAGAGTTAAGAAATATCAAAAACCTTCCCTAGAAATACCTACTACTTAAATATCTTCCTTTGACTCTTAAGCTGCTACCAAAGCATCAACCTTACCCACATAGAGAACAAAAGTAAAGGTACAGTTCTACTGGTTACCAGGGAAACATACTACTGGTTACCAGGCTACAGATGCTGGCTGCCTGCACTGGCTTACTGGACATTATTTGACCTTCACTGCTGACTTAGGTGGTGAGGCCTGAGGGTGTCTGATCCACAAGGACGTGGATCAAACTCAAGACCTTGAGCTTGCCAGGCAGGCATGGCACCCCTGAGATACATCCCCGGCCCTCCTCCATCACCTTTGTCTCCGTCCCTTTCCAGGACTTTCCCTGCTGTGCTCTCTCCTGGGCCCTTTTTCTCACATCTCTATCTTGTCTCTTCTACTTTTCATAGTGTTTCGGGGAAGTCAATGCAGAGACTGTGCCTCTGTCTGAATCATTTGATGGTCCCATGCCCTGTGCTACTGGGTGGTTCTTTCTAGATGAGATTTTAGGGTGGCTTTTCCCTCCAGATATGGACAGCTCCATGGTGAAGATGTCTGGTGGCCACATGTTTCCAGCTGAGACAGTGAGTTTGTTGATGCCAGAAAACTCTTCTGGGCTCCAACTGAAGAAGAAATTGTCCCACATCTGCGGCTGGTGCAATGAGGAGTGGAGGTGAACAACAGTGAGCTCATCCTGGAAGCCTTTCTGGCCCTTTCCATTCTCCTTAACACCCTGACCCCCCACTCCCATTTATGTCCCTAATGACTACACCCTACTCCTCCTCTTTATTTGTCATCATCAAAGTAGCCTTTCTTGGTATTTTCTTTCTAGGCAGATTTTAAATATGGCCTAAAACCATTTGGACCCAGCAAAGCACCAATATATTGGCCTGTAACCACTTGTCCATTTTGGAGGATTGTTATTTCTACCTTCCTAAGCTGCCCAGGGATGTTTGTCTCCCCAGGACCAGTCCAATTCCAGATGGAGTTATTTTGTCCCAGAAAGAGTTATATGTTAGGTAGAGGTTTGAATTAGAAAACTTTTTAGTCACTTCTAACCACTTCCCTTCCCTCAATTTAAAATTGCAAATGGAAGTGGGAAGGAGATAGATGAGTCTACCCTACCATCTCCATCTCCAGGAATGATGTCAGCAGCCAGAGCTGTGCATCCTGCTAAAGATATTGTGATCCAGGATTATTATCGCAAAGAGATTGGCATATGCCTGCCTCATAGTATTACCGATATGTGTTAATATATGGAGGAGCAGGCATAGTTCTAGATGTTGGAGTGTCTTTTCCTTATCCCCCAGGTCTAGAGACAATTCAGAATTTAGTTATGCACAGATCACTTCTTCCTGGAGCATTACAGAAAGGACAAGACTCAGAACAAATGCTTCCTGAGAAAAGATCACCAGAGCATTCTTCTCCCTGCCTCTCTTCCCCATAGAAAAACTTTAGTTTGTAGAAAATCCATTTCAGAGCAGTGGAATGTTGGGACTACAAGACAAAGGATCTTTGTTCCCCACTAGTAACTATGGAAAAGATGGAGGCACCAGGTCTCATCCTTTCCAGGATGGGAGAGCGGGCAAAGGTGAAGAAGATGTTGGCAAGAGTGGGGATGCTGTAGTTGATGCCCGGATGGGAGGCCGTCTGGTTCAGTATGGCCTGGAAGGCAGCAGGCCCAGCCCATACTGATCGAAGCTTGAGCAATCAATGGCCAAAGTGTAGATTGCAGAGACCCTGTGGGATAGACAGCCTCACTTTCCAGGACTGCAGCCTCTCTGCAGAGAAAGAAAATAGGGGCCCTACTAGGAAAATCAAGAGAACCCTCTTTTCTGAGCCAAGACTCCCCAGGTCCAAAGCCTTTCTTGCCAGAGTTGGGGAAGATGGGCTGGGCTAGTAGGCAAATAGTGCAAGTGGTAAGTGAGTCGGTAGGACTCTATTCTCATTCCAATTGTTTCCTTCTCATGCAAAATCTGCTCAAACTTGTATGCAAACTTGGCCTTGATTTGACCACTTAGAACCCTTGACAAGATTTCTTAAGGTAGCCCTTAGAGCCCTGAGTTCGGCCCAGCATTAGTACTGCTTAGCGCTGTTTTAGAACTCATAGCCCAAGACCCTTAGAAATCTGGTCCCTAATGTATTTCTCTTCCTAATTCCTAGGAACTTCTGTCTACCAAAGGCAAGAACTGATTTATTCATAGTAAAAGCAAAAGACCACATTAACTAGATAAATACGAGAAACATATTGTAGGTATTCTGAATGGTACTTTTCTTGCCTTAGCGTTTATCTTGGTTCAATGCATTTACTTTGCTCCTTTCAGACTCAGTGAGTCAGGTATCTTGTGGGTTATTTCCAGCATCAGGATCATTAGGCAACAGCACTGAGAATACATCCTATGACCAGTCACAAAGTGAGGGCCGTGCAGATATTGGCTCTTGGCCATAGCCAAGGAGCCAGCTGGGTATTTCTTAATCAGGACTTTGCTCCATTGCCATCTTTATGTAGTCTTTTCTTTTCTCTTCTTCTCTAGATCACCATCTCTTTCCATCATTATTTAGATATGTATGCTGATTAGGCATAAATATTCCCTCAAGGAAGCAAAGAATCTACTCCTTTTACCCTGCTTAGATTATCCACCTTCCCTCAGTGTTTTAGTTAATACTTGGGGGAATGTTTAAAATCAGAGGTTGCTCTACCCATAGATGCCTTATCAAGGGGAAGAGAGACAAAAAGAGGGAGAAGTGGTGGATGGGGCATCAAAAGTCAAGGAAAAGTTGGCATAGGAGAGACGGGGAGATGAAAGGGTTTGGTAGAGCCCCATGCAGGCAGGAATAGATGCACGCTGTGTGTACTCATCAGGGAAATGTCTTTCTATCACCAAGAGGTAATCAGGAGATGAACACTGTGGAAGGAATGGTTAACAGGTTAATTCTGAATGCTTCCATGTGCTCAGAGAGACATCTTAGATGTGCAGCACTGCATTTGGGTCTCCCCTGTTCTTGCTCCATTATGCCTTAAAGCAGAAAGCTGACAGAGGCAGAGGAGCAGTCTTCCCAGGGGGTTACCCCCCTCCATCTTCCTCTTCCAGACTCTTTTTTGGAGAAACTCACCGGGAGTCCCTGAACCCTGGAGCTTACAGGAGCTCAGACCACGTCTTGGTTTTGAATACTGCTCAGGTCAGATGCCGGAGGTCACAGTAGCGATGCCTGCTTTGCTCCTGCCCAGCTATGCACCCCCAGGCTCTGGGCGGGTAAACAGTTGGGCCAAGACTAGGAGAAAAGTATCCTATTTGGCAGCTCTGTGCTGAAATTAATAACAAAGTAACTTGCCTTAATGAGACCGTGGGCAGGAGAAAGAATAATTATGTTTTTCTAAGGCCAGAAAACCTATAGATTTGAAAATGTGGCAATATTCAGTGACTTGATTATGAATACTACAGGATCTTATAGCCTTTGTTGGCATTGAGGACTATTACAAATACCAAATTATAAAGCTTTGTTCGTACTTCCATCATCTATTGTATGGATTTTTATAATGGCCTCTAACTAGATTTCTTCTTTCCAGACTTTCTGATTCATTTTCCCCAAACCTATGTTCTCCATGCAGTTTTATGCTATGTGTTGATGGCATGATAATAAAACTTAGCCAAGCTGTTTTTAACATCTTTCTATTGTCAATAATGTTATGTGTTATCATAAACTAGTAATCTCAGCTAACATGAATATTATTGGCATGTATCAGTAATATAAAGTCTCAGGACCTCCATTAAACAAACAAACCAAATGAGTGAATTGGAGGAGGTTTTTTTTTTTTGGTCCGGGTGATCGAACTCGGGTCCTTCCGCTTGCGAGGCAGGCGGCAGAACCACTGAGCTAAATCCTCGGCCCTAGAGGAGTTTTATATTAAATATCTTAGTTACACTTCCAGAAAGACTTGGAATTTTTTTCCTTGCAGAAAGGGGGAAGGGTCAGACCTAGAATATAAAGGAAACTTTGTTCATAGTGGAAGATCATGACAGCCTTAAATAGAAAGTGCTGAGAGAGGCAGGAATGACTCAGAGCACTGAAGTAGGAAAGCACTGAAGTAGGAAAGCACCGAGACCGGGCTGCAGCGCATTCTATTTGAGGTTTGCCGTATCTGCAGTCTCTTAGCCTGACCATATCTGTAAGTGATTTCTTCCCCTCTTTTGAGAACTTGGCCAACCTGAAGCAGAGGTTGAATGGAAATAAAGAAGGAAAAAGAAGAGAAAGAGAAGACGGGTGGCTAGAAGCACTGGGGTGAGAAGAACAAAAATGGAGAGAGAGAAGGGAAAGGGGGAATTGCTGGAAAACCTGCTCAAGGTTTAGGGCTCCTTTTTGTGACTTGAAAGGGTGTAGTTAGGAGGTAAGTCAGCATTTGGCAGCCTGAGGTACAGTACTGGCTTGTGGGAAGAGGAAGCTGTTACAAGGGCTGGGGCAACAGGTGCTTTCCCAAGCTTGGAAGCCAGGTAACTGTATACATAGTGCATACTTTTACAGTGAGTCAGACGCAGGTGTGCTTGGGGACAATAAGTGGAAGCAAATAAGATCCTAAGACTGAGATAGCAGCAAATGAAATCCTAAGACCTTTGGTTTTGGTCTAGAATATAAGGCAGAAATTTAGGAGACAGAACCCCTAGAAAAATGATCTGTTGGGCTGGGGATTTAGCTCAGTGGTTCCATCGCCTGCCTCGCAAGCGCAAGGACCCAAGTTCGATCCCCGGTACCAAAAAGAAAAATGATCTATCATTCAGGGCAGTTTTCTGCTTCGAAAGAAGGAGCTGGAGGCTGAGTATGATGGAACAATGAGGCAGAAACTGAGCACAAAGTCTGTCCTTCAGATTGGGCCCCTCATATCATGTAGGACCAGTGTACTGCTATGTGGGTGTCCACAGGGACACACTCTTGTGGCACTGGACATTGGCTAGCAGGGTGAAGGACTTAACGAGAGAGAAATGCTGGAGTTCCATGTGGAGGGCTGTTACCAGATGGCATGGTGTCCAGTGGTTCCAGGCTCTTTTTGACCCACCCAAAGAATTGGCTAGAACAACTGATGAACAGGTAAATGTAACTTTTTTTAAAGGAAGAAAAGAGAAAAAGTGCAGAAAAGAGAGGCGCAAAGGAGGCAAGAAAAGTGAAGATATGTCCTGCGTGCGGGACAGGGAACTGCAGAAATAGATAGACAGGGCCGGGGATTTAGCTCAGTGGTTTCACCACTGGCTGCAGAAGTGCAAGGACCCGAGTTTGATCCCTAATAGGTAGAGAGCAGAACAGGAAGATCATAGTGGTGGTGAAGTCAATGGCCACCATCTTTAATACTCTCTCAGATCCATTCAGTTGGAAGTTGCTCTGCCCACGCATTCCCCGCTGTGACTGACAGGTCACATCCTGTTGTTCAGCTTCCCTTTGGGATCTTTGTAATTGACAGGTTATGTCCTGTTTTCCAGCCAGCCTGCCCTGCGTTAATCTCCTTCCTCAGGCTGGGCAGCCAGGCCTTGGGTGCAGGAAAGCAGCATTAACTTCAAGCCCTGCTGAAAGCCTGAAGATAGTTGATGTGTGACTTGTTTGTTTGTTTGTTTGGTACCAGGAATGGAACTTGGGTCCTTGGGCTTTCGAGGCAGGCAGCGGAACCACTGAGCTAAATTCCTGGCCCTGTATGACTTGTTTTTGCTGAGATTGGCCAAAAACTGGAGTGGACCTACATCTAAAGGTTGGACTCAACAGTAGATTAGCTGTCAGGAGAGGGAGACGATGGAAACAGGGGAAGAAAGGCAACAAGGCAAGGACTCACACCTGACCTGATTTCAACCCCAGGATCTGGAAATCTCAGGTACTGTTGCTGCTGCTGTGGCGACCACAAAAGCACTGGGCACTTCATTGTATGATAGGCGTTGTGTAAGTGACTTTCCCACCTTGCTTTATTCAGTCCCTGAACAATCATCCAATACACATACCGGATAGGAGTATGTAGAAAAAGGAAACAGAGCCAACAAAATGGAGACAAGGCCACTTGACTTTGATTTCCCAACTATATTTTAGAAGATAGTAAATTTGAGGAAAATATAAATTTTATCATTAACTGAAATAATTTGACTGATCATCTTAACAAAAAACACCTAACATGATAAATTAGAGGCTATTTTCAAATAAAGCAATAAAAGTCATAGTGCTCAAAATAATCTGGATTGCAGATTTTACAACGCTTTTGGCTTATAACAAGCCATAAAAATCATGTAGTTTCTCAAAGACACAATCAACAGAGTACAAAGACAACTTATGGGACAAAATATTTGCAAGCCATATATCTGAAAAGGGATTAATACCCCAAAATATTAAAAAATTCCTATAACTCAATAGTACTCCCCCCAAAAAAGCCCCCAAGTAATCCAATTTAAAAATGAGCAGAGGACTTGAACAAACATTTCTCCAGAAAAGATATATACATGACCAACAGATATATGAAAAGATGCTCAATATCACTAATCATGAGGAAAATGCAAATTAAAACCACAGTGAGATAATTTATTACCTCACTCTTTTAGGATGGCTATCATAACGAAAGAGAGAGGAAAACAAGTGTTGGCGAGAAGGTGAAGGAACTGGAACATTTGCACACTATCAGTGGAAGTATAAAACGGTGCAACCACTGAGGAAAACAGTATGGCAGATCCTCAGAACATTAAAAATAAAACTATGGGGGGCCGGGGATTTAGCTCAGTGGTTCTGCTGCCTGCCTCCTGCCTCGTAAGCGCAAGGTCCTGAGTTTGATCCCCGATACCAAAACAAACAAGCAAACAAAAAAATAAAACTGTACAATCCAGCAACCCCACTTCTGAGCACATATCAAAAAAATGAAATCAGGATGCCAAAAAGATGATGTGTGCTTCCATGTTCATTACAGCATTATTCCCAATAGCCAAGATATGGGAATAAAATAAGTGTCCATCAAAGATGAACGGACGAAGAAAATGTAGTGCAGTGTTTTTGTTTGGGCTTTTTTTTTTGGTACTGGGGATCAAACTTGGGTCCTTGTGCTTGGCACAGCAGGCAACAAAACTACTAAGCTAAATCCCCAGCCGGACAAAGAAAATGTGCAAATGCATGCAACAAACTACTATTCAACCTTAAAAAAAGGAAATCTTGCCATTAACTAGTCACAGAAGGACAAATACTGCATACTTCCATTTTTAAGAGATACCTAAAATAACCAAACTCGCAGAAACAGAGAATAGAATGGTGTTATCCAGGTCCTGTAAGGAAGGGGAGCAAGGGAGTTGATTTTCAGTCGGTAGGAAGTTTCAGTTCTGCAAGATGAATCAGTTCTAGAGATCTGCTCTACAACAGTGTACCTGTAGGTAACTGTACTATATTGCACAATTCAAGTTTTGCTAAGATGGCGGATTTTGTGTCATGTGTTCTTACCACAATAAAATGAATTATTTAAAAATCACATAGGTCTCCTCTACCCTCAGAATCCTTAGGGTATGCAGGGTACCCACAGAACATTCGTTATGGTACTTGCCACATTGGCCAACACTCCATCGCACACCAACGATAAGCCCTTGGAATGCTTGCTTAGGAGCCATACTTGCTTAGACTTGCTCTCATTTGGAGTTCATCTCAGGACAGATCCTTGTTGCAATGGACTTGAACAAGTACCCCTGGGTATGTCTGCCCCTCCTTCCCTTCTCCAGTACAGTCTCAGTGGACCAAGAATGGGAAACCCTAATAGGGTCAGCCCTCTTTGGACACAGCTTTAGTGACTGGAAAATCATCTTCTAAGACCATTGGAAATATTTGTACTTGCATTCTCTAGAATGTCCCAGGGTATTTCTAGGACTGTCATGTTCATGCTTGGCACATGTTTCTCCTAAGCTAAGCTAAACTAAATTAAGCTGTGGGCTTTCTTGGTGGTTCAGAAGCTCCCAGCGGACTCATTCAATCATTGTAGGAGACTCAGGGACTTTCTCCACTCTGTTCTTTCTCTGGGTATCACTGAGACCTCTATCCTGGGTTCACTGCTGACATTATGGTAGATAATTCTTTGGAGGACTGTCTTATGGATTGTAAGATGCTTCGAATTATCCCTAGCCCACCAAATGACAGTAGTATCTCTCACCTTTGTTATAACAATTAATAATATCTCTGGACATTGCCCAAGTTCCAAAGTTACAGTTGACAGCATCCAGCAACTTGGACCCTAGGAATTTAACACTTTAAAAAATATGGAATGATAACAGAATGGTCACATGTCTTCTCCTCTCCCTGTTCTGACAATCTCTGGCAGGACAATTTCTTCAAGGAACAACTGTCCCTGGCACGCCCCGTACTTACAGTGAGCAGCCATTTGAGACTCCTCAAGCTTCTTAAGATTGCTATGTCTGGCCTCATTGGCTGGAGTCTGGCGGATCCAGAGTGGACAGGTTGGGCAATAGATCCCCTAAGACTTGAGCATAACAAAGTAATGCTTCTTCAGCAGGGCCAAGGGCACAGGCACAGGGTGTAGGAGCCCAGGTAAGCAAGAGTATCTGACCCAGCTGCAGGAGCCCAGCATCCAGGCCAGCGAGCATTGTCTGTGTGAGTTCCAGAGCTCAAAAGTGTCACCTTCTATTAGTTCCATTAGCCCTGAGGAGGCACCAGACACTACTCAGTGTTCTGGCTTGGAGCATACACCCAGCCCTGGCTGAGGGTTACCTAGAGTGGCTGGACAGTTAGAGCCAGGGCACTCCAGAAGAAGTGGTCTGGCCACAGTTTTCTTGGGCCTTCAGGGCTAAGGAGAAGCAGAGATGTTCAAGTCTGAGCTAAGGACACAGCTGGGCTGGGTTTCTGCAGCCTTCATCTTGAAGAGAGCCTTGGATCTGTTGGAGGATCCCATTGAGTATGGGCATTTCTAGAAATGTTTGCTTCTTCTTGGCATTCTCTTAGCCTTGGTTGCAGCTCTGCAATAAATATCCCCAATTCACCTCAGAAAAGCATTTCTTAGCTGAGCATGGCCGGTGGATGCCTGTAATCCCAGCACTTGGATGGCTGAGGCAAGAGGATCACCATGAGTTCGAAGCTACATGCTACATAGTGACTTCAAGCCCACCCTGCACTACAAAGCAAGACCCTGGCTCAAAAAAAGGCATTTCCGTCCATCTAGGACTGCCCCATTGTGTCACAGATTTCTGTTGCTGTAACACTATATCCAAGAAAGTCAACTTAAAAGAGGAAAGATTTATTTTGGCTCATGGTTTCAGAGGTTTCAGTTTATGGTTGGCTAATTCCAGTGCTCTTAAGCCTGTGGGGAGGCAGAGCATCATGGCAGAGAGGACATGGCTGAGTACAGCTGCTCACCATGGCAACAAGGAACCAGGGAGAGAGTGCCAGAGATGAAGGGGCCGAGACAAGATATAGACTCTACACTCATGGTTCCTGGGCCCACTCCCTTCAACGAGGGCCCAGCTCCTAAGTTTCCATAACTTCCCAATAATGTCATCAAACTCTGAACTCATCAGTGGACTAATCCATTGATAATGTCAGAGCATTTATGATCCAATTGCTTTCCCAAAGCCAATTCGCTGGCAACCAAGCCTTTAGCACATGGCTCTGGAATCCAAACCATTATACACACCCTGTAGGGGCCCCTTATTTGAAGGATGGCAATGGCCACATGTACCATAGTCAGCCTTTCCCGGAGGTGAAAAAGCAGCGGTGAAGAATCTCTCTGGCAACTGCGTGGTACCATCAAAACCTTTCAGCTCATCTCTGGTCATCTTTTTAGTGGCCTCACTTCCAGTTTGGTATTTTCCAGATTATATTCACAGTGTAACCTATGTGATTTGTTTGAAAAACGAATCTGCACATGCCTTTCTTACACTTGAAATCTTTCACTGCCTCCCATTGTCTGGAGCAATTATGATTGCTAGACTTGAGAATTTGCATTTACCATAAGCTCCCTGTTATAGCTGCTGGCCCGGACCATACAGGGACCCCAGGCCTAACAGGATGAAAGCTAACTCCTTAGTATGGTGCTAAAGGCCCTTCCTGACTATTCCCTCCTGTCTCTTTAACGTACATATCCGCCCTGGCTCTGTAAAGTCTTGAAGCTCCGGAAGCATCTTCTTCTTTGGACCCTCAGTGTATGGTATATAATAGCAGGCAGTCAATAAATGTTTGTTGTTGTATTACAAGGTTTTGGGGTGCTACAGTTCCCTTCTAGAGGTGGTTTCTAGGTTCCCTCCATCCTAAACAAAGAATTGGTCAAGATAAGCAAAAAAGGAACCAAGGTTTTACATTTATTAAAGGTATGAAAAGAAAAAAAAACCAAGCTCTACAGAGCAAGTTCAGGCCAACTAAATGTAGGAAAAGAAGTACACTGGACAGGGTGAAAGTGGGCCACTGGGAAGGAGAGAGCACAGTGGCCCATGCTCCGTGGCAGCCATCTTTTCTATCTCCCACTCCTCGGGCTGATGTCAGGTCTAGGCCGTCCTGTCCAGAACCTTCCTGAGTTCTCATGAGAAGGACTGAAGGTAGCATGCTCTGACTGGTTCAAAGTTCAGGGCTTTGGGAAACACTCTGTGCAAGTGTCCTGGAGCTGTGTGGTCAATAGGACATCCCTCCCTTTGCCCCTTACAGCAGTTAGGGGTACTTCTTCGGAGGGGGGAATATTGCAGATAGGCAAGTTAATTAGATGTCTTATAGGCAGTTAGACAGGGCCAGCCCATGAGGAGCCAACCTGGAGGACAGTCAAGACACATTCACTGAAGGGCAGCATTGTAAAAGGAGAGAAACTACTACACTCTTGTGCTTCCCCTGGGGATGAATAGCAGTGATTGATATTCCAAATAAGCATCAATCACCTGGGTAGGGGGCCAAGCCTCTCCAGGAAATATCCCTGATCCACCCTAACTGAATATCCTTGTACACTTGCTATGTGACTTGCTCCCCCATTTGACCCCGCATTTAATCAATACTACCTGGGTGACTGTACTTGTAATCTTATTGGTTGGTCATAGTTTTGCCCCACCTCATGCCCACCTTGTAAATTTCCATTGGGTCTTATAGCTTTGTCCCATTTTGTACCCGCCTCACCACGTGGCTTTGCTGTATAAAACATCTTTAAAAATGGGGTGAGCGGGCAACCCACTTTCTGGTCCTCCTTCAGTCTCTCTTAGAAGCTTTCTTTCTCTCAATAAATTTTTCCTAGTCTGTTTTTTGGTACTGGAGATTGAACTCGGGACCTTGCACTTTCAAGGCAGGCGGCAGAATCACTGAGATAAATCCCCAGCCCCAATTTTTCCTATTCTTAAAAAAAAAAAAAAAAAAAGGGACATCCCTGCTTTCCCAGCCAGTCAGCCACACCCTAATCTCTTGCCTCACTTGCTGGGCATGGTGGCATATACCTGTAATCCCAGCACTCAGGAGGTTGAGACAGAAGGATTTCTGTGAGTTTGAGGCCAACTGGCCATTTAAAAATACAAATTAAGCCGAGGATTTAGCTCAGTGGTTCCACCGTCTGCCTCACAAGCACAAGTTCCCGAGTTCGATCCCCAGTACCAAAAAACCCCAAACAACAACAAAAAAAAGCAAATTAAAACAACACTCAGAGTCCATCTTACTCCAGAAAGAATGGCTATCATCAAGAAATCAGGTAACATCACTTCTCGGCCTTTTGGCTAAGATCAAGTGAAGAAATCAGGTAACATTGTTGGTGGGAATATAAACTATATAAACTAGTGGAATCACTATGGAACTCACTATGGAGATTCATCAAAACACTAAAAATAGAAACTCCATTTGACCCAGCTATTCCCCTTCTAGGTATCTTCCTGAAAGATATCATATTGCAATGATACATGCATATCCATATTTATAGCAGCACAATTCATAAGAGCTAAATCTTGGAAGCAACCTACTGTGTATGCCCATCAACAGATACATGGATAAAGAAAATATGGTATTTACAGACAACAGAGTACTACTCTTTTATAAAGAAGGATAAACTTGAGTCATTTGTATGAAAATGGATGCATCTTGAGGTGATAATTTTAAATGAAATAAATCAGACACACAAGCTTTAGTATCACATGGCTTCTCTTTATGAGGAACCCAAAATAGAAATAAGTCAAAGAGCAAAGTAAAAGATAACAGGAAACAGGAAGTTAGATCTTTCACAAACGGAAAGGAAACCAGGAGACAGAGGCAGGGAGGAGGGAAAGGAAGGGAATGCAAGAGAATGAAAATGTGTTATGTACGTATACTGACTCCCCACAATAAATGTGATCATTATGTACCACGAACATATACTAATCAAAACAAAAATTTAAAAAAATAATTGTTTGTTGAAGGCCTGGACTGTCAGTTCACCATGGATGGAGAGAGGGGACATGGGGACCTTGGCAGATAGGAGAAAGGTCCTGAGGACCTCGTGGGAAGTGTGAGCATCTATCAGAGAAGTTAACTGCTATTCCCATGATGTGAATTCCAGTGGAGTTTTTCCATGTCCCCTGTACTTGCTAGGCACTTTACCTACAGTATTTATATCCTTACAGATAAGAAAACCAAGGCCCCAAGAAGAGCTTCCTCAGACAACATGGACTGAAGCCCCCTCCCTCCTAAAGGGAGGTGCACCCACTCACTACTAAGCTCCTAGGTTCGAGGAGCTAAAATGCAAAATAACAAGTTTTTCTTTAAAATTGCAATTTTCTTTAAACCCTACATCCCAAGAAGCTGGGTGAGAGAGCCTGAATTCCAGTTGATCATTTTAAATCCACAGAGCAAGCTGGGCAGGGTGGTGTACACCTGTAATCCAGCACTTAGGAGGCTGAGGCATGAGGATCACTGAGAGTTTGAGGCCAGCCTGGGCTACAAAGTGAGTCATCGAGGCCAGCCTGGAATACATAGCAAGTTCAAGGCTGCTGAACTACATAGTGAGACCCTGTCTCAACCCTCAACCCTCCAAAATCCACAGAGCCTCCTGTGACAGGTTGCCATTAAACAGTTGAGCGATTCCTGTGCTCTGTTTATCTATAATGAGCTCTGGATAGAGGGACTGTGGAGCCACCCACTTGGAGCCCCTCCTGGAAACTCAGGAGCTATCCTTCTTCTTTTCTTTTCTTTTTTTTTTTTTTTTTAAACAGAGTCTGTGTATTTCAGGCTGGCCTTGAACTCATGGTGATCCTCTTGGCTCAGCCGAGTGCTGGGTTTACGGGTGTGCGCCACCATGCCTAGCATATTCTTGTTATTTTCAATAAAACTCTCCTAACCTAAGAAAGAAAGATAGATAGGAAGAGAGAAAGAAAGAAGCAAAGCAAACCAGTATGAACAGAAGTAAAACTAAAATCTTGCTTAGAGTCTACCAAGATAGAAACTGGCAGAACCCAGATTCAAAGCCATAGAAATGCAATTCTGTTACTCTTCCTTTGCTCTTTTAATTAACCCATAGCTAGAGAGTCTTGTGGGCAGGGTCATGAAGCCTCTAGGTTTCCACCAGAGAAACCTCTGGGCGAAGACAATGCTTAGATATCAAGGCAGACAGTGGAGGCAGCAGCTGCAGTTTTGCAAGTCATAGCCACCAACACCTGTCTCCTCGGTTAATTCCTGGGTCACACTGTGTGGCCCTCTACTGTCCTGGGTCATCTGGGACTTGGGCGATCAGATTTGGGAGAGTCGTTGGAGAGAGCAGTGTGGGGGCAGAAGGAGGAGGGGATTGGGGGCCACCCAGAGGGATGGCAGTCATCCACAGAGCTACTGGCCTAGCGAGGGAGCCAGGAGCACAAGGGCTGCAGCACGGGCCACCAGCTAAGAGCAAGACAGCAGGAGACGCCTTGGGACTCCTGAGAGCACCCGAGAAACAAGCCCCATGGACAAGCTTCGGCGTGTGGCTGCGGCTTCCATAGGCCCAGGCTCTGTTGAATTGTGATGATCCCATACTTGTCACTTTACTTCTGTTTCATTCTTTTCATCTAAAAAGTGAGGGGGTTGAGCCAGAAAGTCTGTAATCTTTTGTCTGTAGCCTCCCACTTGGAAGTCTATTTTGCACTTTAGCTCTCAGTCTGCATGAAAAAGGGATGCTGTTTAGTGCTCTCCATTTAGCTTTTTCGTATCTATAAACTTATACCCGATTTCTCACAAGCAATATTTTACACATAATTAATCTAGGGCTGGGGGTTTAGCTCAGTGGTTCCAGCGCCTGCCTCGAAAGCACAAGGTCCAGAGTTCGATCCTTGGTACCAAAAACAAAACAAAAAACATAATTAATCCATGTTATTAGTTCCACTTTAAAAATGAAGAAATTCAAACTTAGAAGGTTAAGACTCTTGTCCGGGGTTACCCTACTCACAAGTGAGGGAGCCAGATTAAAATCCAGGGCTAGATAGGTGTGGTGGCAGATGCCTGTAATCTCAGCACCGTGGGAGGCTGAGGCAGGAGGATGGCGAGTTTGAGCTAAATCTAGGCAACTTACTGATTTAGCGAGACCTTGTCTCGAAATAAAAAACAAAAAAGGCTTGCTGATGTAGCTCAATGTGAAGGCCCTGGATTCCATTCCTAGTACCACAAACAAACAACAAGGGCTGCCAGATTCTAAAGTTTTTGCCTGGTACCATTTTCCCCTACTGTATAGAAGAACACGTGCCCGTAGTTCTTAAAGGGAACACTGGAGAAGAAAAAGTTCATGCTTGAAATAAAGTCTGGGACTTCAGATCCTAGAGTGGAATTGCAGGACGGGCAGGGAGGCAAAGCTGGTCATAAGGTAAAATATCCTGATGTCAGGCTAATGTGAAACAAACAAACAAAAAAATGGAGAAGACATGGGAAAATACTGCTTCTGATGGTTTAGGGAACCAAGAAAGCAAATGAAAATGTGTGTGAAAACCACAGGATAGCACTGTGGATGAATGGACAAGGTTGGGGCAGCTATTAGGCAGGGAGATGCCATGGAATGCAAGATGGCTCAGGCAAGGCTGGCTACCCATCAGCAGCTTTTTCTTTTTTTTTTTCTTGGTACCAGGGATCAAATTCAGAACCTTGCATTTTCAAGGCAGGTGCTGGAACCACTGAGCTAAATCCCCGGCCCTCAGCTGCTTTTTCTAAAGAGGTCATAGATTACCTTGCAAAACCTTTCATAGACTTGCCAGATAACAAAAGGAAAGTTGTTAGTACAAAGTGTCCTCTCATGGGGAGCAGCAACTGTACCTGTTAATTTTGTGGGAGAGCTTCGGTTTCAAAGGTTGTGATTATGAGTTGCATGTTCAGATCTGGCTTTTGGAGAACATAAAATCACTGTAATTATATCATATCTTCTTTTACTCTAAAAGGAGAGACATTAGGGCCGGGGATTTAGCTCAGTGGTTTCAGCGCCTGCCTTGCAAGCGCAAGGTCCCAAGTTCGATCTCTGGTACCAAAAAAATAAAAAAATAAAAAAATAAAAGGAGAAACATCTTCATCCATATGTCAAAAAAGATGAACTGCAGGTTTTGCTGTTTAAGTAAAACTTAAAGCTACATATTGGGGAGAAATGTGCAGAAAAGAAACAGGGAAATGTGCAGAAGGATTAGGTGGGGTCTGATGCAAGTTGATCTTAAATAATTTCTGAGCCCCTCAACAGTTGGGTAAATGAGCCACTCTGCAAAAGCCAACAATGAGTTTCCAGGTGAGATGACCAACCCAGGACAAGGTATAGGGGAGAGGATCTGGAAGTTTCTAGCAGTAGAATGTAGAGCAGCAGCAAAAAAGACTAAATCCAGAAGGAACACGGAGGAGAAATGGACTGCCCTGATTAGATGTGGGGAATATACTCTCCCGAAAACAATGGTGAAAGTGTCTTAGTCCATTTTCCATTGCTCTAACAGAATACTGGCAGCTGGGTAATCTATATAGAGAGAGGCTTACTTAGCCCACAGTTCCAGAAGTCTAAGAGCACTGGCGTCGTGTTGGCTTCGTTGAGGGCCTTCTGCTGCTTTAACTCATGGCAGAAAGTGAAAGAGAAGCAAGTGTGTGCAAAAGAGCTGAGTGAAGAGCCGGGGATTTAGCTCAGTGGTTTCGCTGCCTACTATGCAAGCGCAAAGACCCGAGGGGAGAGAATAAAAGGGGACAAATGTTTTACAACAACCAAGATAAGGAACCCACTCTTGTGGGAACTACATTAACCCTTTCCTGAGAGCAGAGGTGCCACCACTTCTCAGCGTGGTTACCTTGGGGACCAAGCCTCAGCACGAATTTGAGTGGGGACAAACCATAACCACACCCTACAATCCTCGCAGTTATTACCCTTTTGAAATCTGCAAAATTTCAAATCCCCAAACACAGTATAGTTCCTACTTCCCAGGGTTACGTAAAGATTAAATGTGTTCATTCATATAGCACCCTTAGAGGAAAACCTGTCACATGTCAGTAACTTAATAAAGACCGGTTATTATTATTATTATTATTATTATTACTACTATTACTGTGTTCTTTCTGATGGCCCACAGGAAGCTGTGAATTGAGGAACTGCCAAAATAATAACCGATGCTGTGATTTAGCTGAGAGCCCCGGCTCCCCCTCTGAGCCTAGGTTGTGTGTAAGTAGGTCTTTTTTTTTTTTTTTTTTTTTTTGGTACCAGGGATTGAACTCGGAACCTTGCGCTTGCAAGGCAGGCGCTGGAACCACTGAGCTAAATCCCCGGCCCAGTGTGTGATTCAGAATATTGCAGAGTGTTTCTGCCTTAACACCTGAGATTCCTGCAGACTTCTGAGCTCTGGCAGAAGAGACTGCAGGGAAAGAATAAAGTCACAGCTAGTCCTGTTGATGCAGTATCCAGCTGGGGCATGTGCAGGACTCAGCCCTAAATGGTGCCGCTCTGAGACAGAGGCTCCTGCAGCAAGCGTGGTGGGCAGGACCAGTTGTGGCCCCTCAGGTGGATCTTGGGAACCTTACTGCCATTTGGACATCTGCAGTGGCCAGAAGGAGATACAGAAGTTCAAGGGAGAAGCCAGGGGTAGTGGTGCACCCCTGTAATCCCAGCACTTGGGAGGCTGAGGCAAGAGGATTGCTGTGAGGTCGAGGCCAGCCTGGGCTACACAGTGAGATCCTGTCTCAAAAGTCCTAAACTTGAGGTGTCCAAAAATCTCGCCACAGCTCTCCCACATAGAGGGGTACATTGGACCCTCTCCCTGCCCCAGGCAGCTAGCAGTGTCATGGGGGTCTGGCCAGAGGCCAGAATCTGGGCCTGGGCTGTCTGAGTTCATTTGCATGTTTACCATCAACAGTTAGGAGGAAAGCCCATAAAAATGAAAAACCGAGTATATTCACAGTTCGGCCAAATTGGAGGGCCTGCTCCACCCCCCTTTGAATGCACAGAAGCATTTTGATTTATAAAAGGGATGAACAAAAGCCAGGAAATATTTAGCCAGGCTTTGGCCCAGCAGAGGGCCCAGGAAATGTTGAAAATCTGGTTCTGTTGAAACCTCCTGGATGCCAGCGCTGGGGGTGGAAGTTTCCATGCTCAGCAGAAGGACACACTGGACAAAAAGGCTTATTTTTTAAAGATCCACTTCGACCTTTCCTTTTCAATGGGAGGGATAGGCCAACAGAAAAAGAGGAAGGGAAGTGTCCAGCTTAGATGGGGGCATTTGTGTCTCTCCCAAGGGAGGCAGATGCCATTTTCATGGTTTTTTTTTTTTTTTTAGTACCGGGGATCAAACTCGGGTCCTTGCGCTTGCGCAGCAGGCGGTGAAACCGCTAAGCTAAATCCCCAGCCGGACACCATTTTCAAATGTGCTTTCCTGGGCCTAAAGTTCTTTTCCTCACATGTATGGGAAGGGGAGATCAGCTCAGGAGGCTGCACAGACACTGTCATGCAGGATTAGGTTAGGGCTCTAAGTGCTTAATGATGAATGAGTCATATGCCAGGCTGTGACAAAGGCCTTCACTCTTGAAGCAAGAGAGGCCTTGTTCTGGCATATTGTTAATTCCTGAAATTTAAATCCAGGGTAGTTGGATTGAGGAGGTTAATCTCTATTGGACTGCAATTTCTTCTAATAGATTTGGTTCCTTTTTTCTCCTCCCCTCACTTTCTCACGTCTGGTACAATTAACACACACACACACACACACACACACACACACACACAAATCCTTCTTATTTTGAGTAATGAGAAGTTTCTGCAAGAAGACACTCAACCCCAAATGTTTTGCTTTGTTTTTGTTTTTTGAGACAGGGTCCACGTAGGTCAGGCTAGGTTTGACCTCACTATGTATCACACGCTGGCCTCAGACTCACAGTGATCCTCCTGCCTCGGCCTCCTGAATGCTGGGATTACTGGCATGTGACACCATGCCTGGCTCAAGCCCAAGATTTTTGACTGTTTTATAATTCAGGAAAGACCCAATACTTTCTGCAAAGGATTTTTTGGGGTGGGGGAAGGTGATTCCATGGAGGAAGTACTTCAGGAACCTGAATCCTGGGAAGCCAGGGAGCCAGGGCTCATGGAAGGGCTGAGAGGAACTGACCTCATGAGCACAAACTACCCAGGTCTGGGTTCAAAACGGGGGTGTGAGGCTGAAGTTTGGACAGGAAGGAGAGCCTGGGGTTTCTGGTGGCAAGAGAAGCTCCTGACTGGGACTGATTGTTGAGCATCTGTGAGGTACGCTGAGGACGGTGTCGAGGGAGGAGGCCCGGAAGGGCAGGCAGAGGTGGAAGAGCAGGGTGTCCACCCCCGGGGCCATCTTGAAGGGGACATGGTTCTCAGATACTTAGGAATCACATGCATTTTGCCTTTTATTTCTCGTTTTCTCATCAAGGCCTAAATTCTAGGGATTTTGCAGGTGGACATTCAAGACCAGTAGGAGTAAAGGAGCAAGAAAAATTGGGAGTTTGTCAGGAGTTGGAATCATAACATCCCTAAGTCAGTGTTGTATAACTTTTCCCACCATAACTTTGCAAAAATTAATGTAAGAATTCCTGCCCTCCCAAGAGTTCTGTTAGTCCTTGAGGGATGGGCAGCTCAGCCCTGCTGTAAATCACTGGCTCACAAGCTTTGTTTTATTTCCCAAAGGAAGATTTAGTCAATGATCATTTCCTGATTATCAGGTATTGTTCTTGTACTGGAGACTGATCAATTAAAAATGTGACAAAAGTCCTTTTCCCCAAAGAGCTTACATTCTAGTGGAAGACCTTATATTCTAGTGGAGGACTTAAGCCAGGAACCTCAAGAGGAAGTTAACAACCAGGGTCCCTGAGCTCACATAGGAAGGAAATGATTTGGCTTCCCTGGTTGGCGTCACACTTGTGATGGGTCCCAGAAACACGCACTCCTCCTTGCTGCAAATGAGGTTCTACGATGTGTGTAAATGCCCCTGCCCTTCTCTGTGCCCAGCACCATGTCCTCCACTGCCAAGGAGACCCACACGACTCAGCCTTCCCAAATGCTCCCAAGCCCCTGACCCACACTGTTGGATTCCTCAGAACTCAGCTTCTGACACCTTTTGGAGAGATTTCCTTTCTTAAATGAGCATCTCCCTCCCTATAGAGACAAAAGAGCCAATGTTGAAAGTGCAGTTCCACCCATCAGAGGGGAAGTAGGGGATGTGCTGGCGACAGGTGCTGGCTGACCACATCTCTGTATTTGATGCAATCGACGGAAGCCACGAGAGCTGTGGGCATCTGATCCACACCTGTGCTGGATGTGAGACAGACGGGAGGCGAGTGCTGTGAGTTCCCCACCGATTTGCCCTTCTGTTTCTACCAGGTCACCCTCAAGACAGATACCTGAAAGCTGTAGGTTTTCAGACGCCACACCCGGTTCTTGATGCCCTCACATTCTTGTGAATTCCGCCTGATGGGTGCATTTTACCAGATCCAGAAGCAATCACGGTGTGAGATGAGCATGGAGTGGAACTGGGGCCTCATCTTGCTGTCTCCTGCGCTGGACGGTCCTTTTATTTTTTATTTTTTTCTTATTTTGTCACTCTCCCAGCCCCTCTCTGGGGACAGCTGACATGATGTCACCAACAGAGTCTCACTTGAGATACTGATGTCCCAGCCCATGGTTTAGGCCACCTCCTCCCTGTGTCCCATCTCTTCTCCGCTAAACTGGCAGAATAATCAGGGAGTTCCTGTTTTCGTTGTGGGTCTGACTATTCACAGTTGTCTAATTTATGGATAGTCTCGGGTTTATCCAATGTGGTCTTCAAAGTTGGACCAGGAGTGGAAAAAGGGAGGTACCCAGGCAAACAAAGGAGGAACTGAGCTTCATACCACATTTAGTCACAGGAACGACATCATCAGTTGAAGCCACACATCCTGGAAAAACAATTTTTTTTCCAGGATCATTAATTCCAAGAAGGCAAGTCCAGTGCTACCATCCTCTTCTTATTCATTTTCAAGGATGTTTCACGTGGCAATTATGATTCTTAATCATAAGCTACTAGAAAATGTAAGTTAAATGAATGCAGGCTAAGTGGAAAATGTAAGTGAAAAAGCCAGTAGGAGGGTCCATTGGGAATGTGTCTTGTGCAGTACTCCAAAAAAGGAACACACTCTACCTACAGCGATGTCTTACAGCATTCCCTGGTATGACCCATCACCTCTAAATAACACTTTTAAAACATAATTTTCCAATTTTTATTGTGATAAAACACATATAACAGAATTTACCATATTAACCACTTTAAGTGTAAGTTCAGCAGCATGAAGTAAATTCATATTGCTCTGCAACAGCACCGCCACCCACTGCCACAGCTCTTCATCTTGCTGGACTAAAACTCTGTGCCCATTAAACAATAACTCCCTGTTCCCTTCCCCTAACCCCCAGCAACTACCTTTCTACTGTCTCTTTCTGAGATTTTGACTAATCTAAGTACCTCATATGTACAGAATCATGAAGTATCTTTTTGTGACTGACTTATTTCACTCAGTAGAACATCCTCAAGATCCCCGTTGTGGCATGTGTCACAGGTTCCTTCCTCTTTAAGGCTGAGTAATATTTCATTGTGTACATATACCACATTTGGTCCAGCCAAATTCATCAATAGACACTTGGGTTGCTCCCATGTTTTAACTCTTGTAATTCTGCTATGAACATGTGTACAAATACCTCTTTGAAATCCTGCTTTCAGTTCTTTTGAATGTGTATCTAGAAGAATTACTGAGTGTTATGGCTTGTGCCTAGATGTCCCCCCAAAGCCTCATGCAGCCACAGTTGGGGCTTTTTCAAAGGTGGTGTGTGATGCTAGGATTGATTCATGGTGCAATGCTAGGCTCAAGGGCACTAGGATTAAGGGTGTGAGTGCTGCCCGCCCTAAGTAGCCTGGATAAGATATAAGGCATAGAAAGTGCTATGGTTGTTCCTTTCTTGTTTTGCTGTCTTCTGCCCACCATGAACTGTTGCCCCTCTGTCATGGGCCACCCTGCCTTGGAGCCTACTGATTATGGACTGAAACCTCTACAAACCATGAGCTAAATAAACCTTTCCCTCTTTAACTTTGGGTGTCGGGTATTTTGTCTCAGCAAGGAGAAAAGCAACTAAGACACTGAGTTATATAGTAACTTTATTTTTAACTTTAAAGAACCACCAAGCTCTTTTTATAATTGCTGCACCATTTTACATCCCTATCAACAGCTCACAAGGGTTCCAGTTTATCCATATCCTCACCAGCACTTGTTATTTTGTTTTTTCTTTATTTGGTAGCCATCCTAAAGGGTATGAGGTAGGATGTCATTGTGGTTTTGATCTGTTTCTTTTCTTTTTGGGGGGGGTGCTTTTGAGACAGGGTCTCGTTATGTAGTTAAGGCTGGCCTTGAACTCACTGTGTAGCCCAGACTGGCCTCAAACTCATAGTAATCTTCCTGCCTCAGCCTCCCAGTGCTGGGATTACAGGTGTGCACCAGCATGCCCGGCTATGTTCTTTAATGATAAATGATACTGAGCATCTCTTCTTATGCTTATTGGTTACACATCTATCTTTGTTGAAGAAATGTCTATTCAAGTCCCTTGAATTTTTGTCTCTTATTTTGCAGAATCGAATCATAGGACTGACGCAATGCTCACCACAGCTCCATCGAGATGTTGGGTCAGGATTTCCCACTTCCAGGATAGTAGATGGGATGAAGATGTTGGCGTGAATGGGGATGCCATCTTTTCGGGCCAGACCAAAGGCCTTTCTATCAATGGCTATTTGGAAGGCAACAGAACACACCCCATGCTAGCCAAAGCCCGAGCAATTGATGGTGAAAGTGTCACCTGTCCCAGCACAGGGACCCTGAGGGGAATGCCAGGGCTGGGCCGGGGAAGTGTCCTTCGCAGAGAGGAAACAAGTGGCTCTGGGGGACATATGAGCTCCATGTTCCTGGACGAGTGGAAGTGAGCCTGGCTGGGCGGAAAATGGTAGAAGTTGATGATGTGAACCAAGTCAAGGGTCTGACCTCAATGCTTGTTTCTGGCCAGGAGTGGTGGTGCATGCCTATAATCCCAGGACTCGGGAGGCTGAGGCAGGAGGATCACTGTGAGTTTGAGGCCAGCCTATCAAGACCCTGTCCCCCCACCAAAAAATTCCAGTTTCTGTCCCCATGAAAATTTGCTCAAATGTGCATGCAAACTCAGCCCTGTCCACCACTTTACAGGGTTCTGGTGTCTTCTTAATATCACTACAAACCTCTCCACCTGCACCGAATGTCCTTCTGTCGCTCACCTCTGTCCTTAACTTATCTGGTGATGTCAGAGACAAATTTTGCAGTCACATTTCTCCTCTTCACCTTATTAACAAAGCACAGATGGGGCTGGGGATTTAGCTCAGTGGTTTCGCTGCCTGCTGCGTAAGCTCAAGGACCTGAGTTCGATCGCCGGTACAAATAAAGGAAGAAAGAAAGAAAGAAAGAAAGAAAGAAAGAAAGAAAGCAAGCAAGCACAGATGGTCATGAATTAATCATAAGTAACCAAGTAGGTACTGGGAATGATATGCAACCTTAAAGAAGCAGCTCAGCTTTTCCAGTTTGAATATTTACTGTGTCTCTTACTATATATCATGATTAATTAAAAAAATGTATTAGTACATGTTTGTAGTACATACTGATTACACCCAGTGTGGGGAGCTGGTACACGTATATAACACGGCTTAATTCTGGTTCCCCTTCCTTCCCCTTGCCCTTCCTCCTTCACAAGATCCCCTTCTCATGTATCAAAGCTCTGTCTCTCAGTCCCCATCATCTATCTTTTCTTTAGCTCTTTATTTATACTTTGGGATTCTCACATAAGAGTTATGTGTTATTTACACTTGTGTGGCTGATTGATTTCACTTAACATTATGGTCTCAAAGTGCACCCGTTTCCTACAGATGACACAAGTTTGTCCTTCTTTACAGCTATGTGCCATTCTTGCCTGCCAGCACTCAGTAGTCTGCCTCACTGACATGATCTTAGCGTATTCCTTGATACCCAGCTTATCTTTACCTTTTTCTAGTACTTTGAATACATAAACAGACAATTATGTGGCAACATTTTGTTGTTATTATTTTTTCCCCTTCTGGTACTGGGGAGCGAACTCAGGACCTTGCATTTGCTAGGCAAGAGCAGCGCCACTGAGCTAAATTCCCGGCCCCTGTTGCTGTTTTTTGAGACAAGTTCTCACCATGCAGCTCAAGCTGGCCTTGAATTCATGATGTAGCCCAGGCTGGCCTCCACCTCATGAAGATCCTCCTGCCTCGGCCTCCTGAGTGCTGGGATTACAGATGTGTACCATTGCACCAGCTCTTCGGCTAGTCTATTTTTATCTATCTCTGGATGTTGATGCCCCAGTGCTCATTTTCCATCATGTGTAAGATTATATAAAACTCTCGACTGGGAAAATTATACTAAAAAAGTGTCCCTTTTGCATGACAGATCTTTTTATCCACCTTCTTCCCCACCTTCTCCTTCTCTGGCCCATTTTATTTGGTTTCAAGAGAATTAAGACTTTGCTTTTCTTCCTTTTTTTCCCCTCAACATCAATTGATAATCAGAAACCATAGGGACAGATTATATTCCTGGAAAGAGAGAGATGTGGGGAAGGGGTAGAAGCGGGGGGTAGGTAGCTTAAGAGAAGGGGCTCCCGAGAACCGCTAGGGTCCTAGGAAGAGATATGCCAAAAGAACACTTAGAAATAACAAAAAGCCTGGCTAACGTCCTGTTTCCCAGGAGCTCTATTTCTGCTTCCCTTGCCCATCTCAGCTACTGCACAGCTGGAGGGGAACGCAGCAGATTCCTTCTTGGGGAGCCAGGCTCTTTCCCTCTTCCTCCCCAGGATAACTTCTTTTTGGTACCGGGGACCGAACTCGGGTCCTTGTGCTTGTGAGGCAGGGGACGGAACCACTGAGCTAAATCCCGGGCCACCCTGGATAGCTTTTAAAGATCACAGGCCACACCTTGAGCCCTAATTTTGCATGCTAATGTCTGGTAGCATTAGCCTCCTCCTCTAACAAGCATTACTGGGATGAAGGAATGTTTCAGGGGAATATCCTGTCCTGTGGTCTGACTACTTTTAGTACAGTTAGAAACAAAGCCGCTGAGTCACGTCCTTCCCTTTGTTCAACTGTAAACTCCACACCAGTCTCATGATTATCTGGGGTTAAGCTTAAGAGGTCGCACACAGGGCTGACATCAGAGAGAGAGACAGTGGAGGCCCCGTGGATCAGTGGTGTCTGACCCTATGAATACCGAGGCCTGAGTTATCAAAGCCCTTCTTTTTCCTGTCACACTTGAACCCTTTTCTTTGGCCTTCGAAGTTGAGTCCCTTTTCCCCTCACCCTTCTCCCTGTTCCTGCTGCCATCCCGTGATCTTCAATAAACACAGCTACTCATTACCTACTCTAAGGTGCACCCTTGGCCAGTCTTTCCTTGTCGTACACAAGAACCTGGACTATTTTTAGCCTGCTCAACTGTAACATCTGGCGAGCGAGCCAGGAGGACTCTACAAATCTTGGGAGACCTCACCAGACACCAGAGGTGTCAGCAACCCAGAGACCTTCGGAGGCCTCGGCAGAAGCAGGCAACCAGACAATGCAGCCAGCAAGGAAGGTAACCCCTACTCTCTCTTCTTTCCGGGCAAAAAAATAAAAATGGATTCCTAGTAGGAGAGGCAGGCCAATCGCCATGTGAAGACTAGATTGTGGGACAAAAGGCTCTGGTCCTTATGGGGGACAGGAGGGTCCCTGCTGAACCCTAGGCTTATATTCTGTTGTTGTAGAAAGGCTACCTTGGGGGCTGTGGCTCATGCCCCATCCGGGATGGGTGTCAGCTGAGGGGAGCAAGAGAAAAGGCCACTGGGGCACGGGAGAAGGCTGCCAGGGGAGACATGTTTTGGTGTAGCTGCCTGCAGCAGGGGACTGGAGAGACGAACCTTGCCTGCCCGAACTGTTGCTTTTCTCTGTGGAGGACTTGGTACCTTGCCCTGAATGTTTTGTTTTTGTTTAGCGCCAACGGTGCCTGTGATTCCCTGTGGATCTTGCGCTCACATGGGGCACTTCCTTTCCATAGGTTTTAGTAATTTTCCTTCTCCTGATTTTCCCTCTCCCCCTCAGACTTTCAGGTATCAGAGTGTTCCATTTGTTTAGTTGTTGGTTCTGGAGGCTCAAAGACAAGGTTAAGAGATACAATGTCTTCCCGGAAGGGAAGACAGGAACTGTTCCGTTTAAACCTTCCACCACTGCTTCTGTGTGAGCCACTGAGCAGCAGAGCCAGCTCTAGCTGACTCCTCTAACCTGCGTCCTAGAATCCCGCCCAGAGCTGTCGCTTCCTGGGGTAGCTTGCTGATGCTGATTCTCTCTCTTACTCAGTTTTGCTTTCGTTGCAGTAACTGTGGCTTTAAGTTTATACTTCTGTCTAAAAGGGCATAGTGCCTGACTTTTATTTGGATAGAAAATAATACACTGTCACCACATGTATATGTTTTATGGCTTAACCTACTGAATAGTGTTCTCTAGGGATGGGCCTTGTTCTCCTTTAATTGACTAAGGGACATTCAGCTAGTAAGGTATCCTACTTATGGGCTCTTCAACCAGAAGATGAGATGTGTTTTATAGGGGAAATCCAATGGCTCCAAGGAAGTAGCATTAGTACTTGGGTGTGGAGGGATATCTAGTCCCAAGGAATTCAGCCTCGTCAGGTTAAATTCCTGATGACTTTAAAGCAATTCAGCCTAGACAGATAATAAACCCCTGGGTGGAGGTTTAAAGGGAAATTCAAGGGCCAGGGATTTAGCACAGTGGTTCCACCGCCTGCATCATAAGCGCAAGGTTCCGAGTTCGATCCCCAGTACCAAAAACAAAAAAAAGGAAATTCAACATTACCAGCTTCAACCCTTGGAAGGAAATGCCTGGGTTAAACCCTTGGGAGGCTAAACCTAGATCCTAATTTTTTCTCCTCCTATCTACAGATGGGATTAACCTCATCTATTTCTTGAGACCCACTCAGATGTCTTAACCAGTGGGACGAGTCCCACACCAAGACCCTTCAAAGAGATCGTCTTATATTCCTGTGTAGTAACAGATGGCATATATATCCACTTGGGGAAAATGAGACATGGCCGCCTCTTAGCACTCTGAAATATAATGTCATATCTCAATTATATCTCTACTGTAAGGAGCAAGACAAATGGTCAGAGGTGCCTTATATTCAAGCCTTTATGGCCTTCTACCAGAGGCCTGACCTGTGCCCTGGAAGTCATCCTCTCTCAGGAGCTGATGTTGAAGACTCCCTCCTGGAAGCTCCTCCACCCCACAGACAACCTCCTCAGCAACCTGCTCACTTAGTACCCTCAGGAGACAAAGGTCATCTCCTGAGTCCTCCCCGTAGTAGGTCTGGGCCTACGACCATAGGGCCTTAGTCTCCCACTCACTAAGACCAAGACTAAAACCAAAACTATAGATTATGAAATTCCACGGATGTCTACTTCCCACAACATGTAAAAGACCCCCAGTTCCCAACTGTATTGTGCTTCGTTTCTTTGCGCACCCACATTCTGGTCCTAAGTGTGTCCTGTATCTACCTCTGACGAATCTTGCCCATACCTCTTTTACTGACTCATCCTGAAAATTTCTTTTCCATGACAGGAGTCAGTGAACCTGCATACCTGTTTTAAAGGGATTCGTTAAGTTCCTTATTTCAGCCTTGGGGACTCTCAGATCCAGGAGGACTCTCAGACCCAGTCCATGAAAGAGCCATCAAGAAAATACTACCTAATGCAAAATCTCACAACCCTATTAACCACTTCTTTTATCATAAAGACACATTAAATAGATAGTTGGATTCTCCTCTCCAGGGTAAAAGTCAAACCACCTGAGACATTAGAAGACAGAAGGACCACGGGCTTCATATACCTGCGAACTAATAGACAACCTTAAGTTTCTTTACAGCAGAGAAAATACCAACTACTCTGGCAAAACATATGGATAAAATCGTTTGTCCAATTTTAAGTAAATTGTGTGAATAATCTCACTACTACTATTTACTACACTTACTAAAATAAGTACACTTACTAAAATAAATACACTTACTAGATAGTTGTAACTGACTCATAAAAGGCCATGGCCAAATACATCTGAGTGAACTCTGGTTTATAAACAATTGTCTTATGTGTGCTCATCAATCTGTTCGTCCAATTTGTGCCAATGACTGGTTGCAACACCTACAGCTGTTTTGTGTGAGCTCAACAATTTCGTTTTCTTCTTTTTGCCTTTTATTTTTGAGATTTCCATAGAAAACAGTTTATATAGGTTAAAATATTTATATCTACAACTTAAGTCGGCTTATGGGTAAAATAAGTGTCATTAAAGTTAAGGACATTCTTCTTTTTTTTTTTTTTTGGTACCGGGGATCAAATTCAGGTCCTCAGCTTTCGAGGCAGGTGCCAGAACCACTGAGCTAAATCCCCGGCCCAAGGACACTCTTCTACCCAGGTTGCCAGCCAATCAAAATGATGTTAAGACTGGTTTTATGAATGCAATGCCTATTGTCTGTGTACAGTAACTTGGGAGTCTTTCATTGGTCTAAAATAATGTGTTAATTGTTATGATCCATTTTGCATAGGTCATCTAAAAGAAAAATATTCTGTTAAGATAACTAAATGCGGACCTTTTGGGCTTGAGAAAACTGCTGGACAAGACTTCCCTTGGTGAATAAAGGAGCACCTGCCTGGAGACATTTATGCCTTGTCATACTCAAGAACCTAGACTATTTTTGGCTCACTCAACTGTAACAGTCTGAATATAGTTTCCAAATGTAACTAGCAAATCAATTTGGAGAGAAGACAAAAATGTTTGGTCACTGGAGCAGTGCTAATGGTCCTCTCATATTTTTAAGTCACTCTGGGATGTAATGGGTGGTTGAAAAGGCGTGTAATGGCTACCAATGCTTCCAAAGGGCACAGGTACTTATTAACCCTGTTGCCATTAAAAAAGAAGTGTGTGTGTGTGTGTGTGTGTGTGTGTGTACGCTTTCCTTTGTATAATCAACCCCAGACTCCGAGGTGTTTTTTGTTTTTTGGTGTCAGGGATCAAACTCAGGACCTTATGCTTGCAAGGCAGGCGCAGTGCTGCTGAGCTAAATTCCCCGGCTCCAGACTCTGAGGTTTTAAACATGACTTCAGTACTGGTGATCTGAACTTTTGATTTTTAGACTACAGAAGCAATTTGGACTCAAGTCTATCAAATCAAAGGAGTGATTAGTGGTGCTCAGGGGAGGTGGCAGAGGTAATAACATTGATTCAACAGGAAGTTAAATACTATTTCTAAAAGTAAAGTTTTCTTTCATGTTCAAATAAGTCTGAGAAATGCTGAATTAAACAAGGCTAAGCAGGTCTCATTATTGTGGGATTTCTCAGACTATTTAGCTAAAATGTTAATGTGACTTTCAAATATCATATGCATAATTTCCAAAAACATAGCTGACTTTGGAAATTCTTTTTTCTCGGAACATCTTGAAGGACTAGTATTCCATGGATTGTTTGGGGAAACACTCCTTTAGGTAGTAGAGTAAATCAAGAAGAAAAACCTTGAAAAAACTGTCTTAGAATATAGAATTCAAATGGTATAGTATAAATAAATAAAATCAAAAATACAAACTGGATAAGTAATTTGTTTTTGTTTTGTTTGTTTGTTTGTTTTTTTTTTAGGTACTGAGGATCGAACTCGGGACCTTGCGCTTGTGAGGCAGGTGCCAGAACCACTGAGCTAAATCCCCGGCCCCAAAACTAGGTAAGTAATTTAAAACCCAAAATTTTATTAGAACTGAAAAATGCTAAGAGCCAGTAGAACATAAATAGATAGAAATTTCAAGTTGCCTCTCAATTTCTGAGCAATAAAAACTTAGACTGGTTCAAGAAAGAATATTTAAATTTTTTTTTTCTTTTCCTTTAGGCCAAGGACCTGGCTATGGGCCATATGTGTCCACTTGGCTTAATTTTAGGAGGAGGGCTTATAAAGATGCTTTAGTATTACTACTTCTCAAATATGTCCACAGAATAACATTAGTAGCTGAAAAGCAATGCTAATTCCTAATTGGTGGTTTCTTATAATCAATAAAATATATAGTTTGTATTTTAAAAGTATATTTTGTTCCTTTATGGGACTCAATACTTGAATTACTTTGAAAAATAAATGCTGGCTGCATGCATTTTTAATTTTCCTTAGCTTACATTCAGGTCAAAGAGGTTATTATTGCTAATGTCTATCTCTTCTTCTGAACAAAAACCTACATTAATAAATGGAAGCTCTTGAGAGTTTTGGGGAATAACTGGAAGTGACCATTTCTCTAATCTGTGCTGGCCTGTCTTACTGAGAAGACTCTGCCCAGGCTGGACCATTGGACTTGCCTTCCCTAGCTTAGAGGGACCCGATGTTTCCCACAGTATGGTTGACAGATGTCAGGTCCATAATTCACGACGATGTGGGAGAACTCTCTACACACATCTTCTCGTCAGAGACGTCAGAAATACTGTACCATTTCCTTCAGTTCCATAACTAACTCCTCACTGCTCTAGGAGGAGTAAAATCTCAAATCCTGAGACAGGTGTGGTGGTGCATGCCTGTAATTACACCACTTGGGAGGCTGAGGCAGGGGGCTGAGGGAGTGTGGCCATCTTAGTTCAGCAGAGTTAGAAGATTCTTCTAGGGAGGAAAACTGTCAGAGTAAAAACAAAAATTACAATGCTGGCAGGACCTCAGATTTGAGTGGGAGAGTGACTGGATGAAGCTGTGGCATTGTAATGAATGGTTCATCTACCTTATGAGGTGCCAGGCATGGTGGCACATGCCTGTAATCCCAGCACTCAGGAAGCTGAGGCAGGAGGATCGCTGTGAGTTCAAGACCAACCTGAACTGCATAGCAAGAACCTATCTCAAAAAAACAAAACAAAACAAATCTTAGCTTATGAGTGAGGCAGCTAGGGGAAAGGCCTAAGACAGAGTTGACTGATGAGCTGTATCGATGGGAACTGAAATAAGAACAGAAAATGAACTAGGACTTTGGACTAAGGATAAACTTCCTCAGGCAACATGGACTGCACCCCCTCCTTACTAAAGAGAGGTGCAGTCACTCCCTACTAAGTTCCTCAGTTTTGAGGAATTAAAAGGTAAAACAATAATTTTTTTTCACTAAAATCCCAGTTTTCTTTATACCCTACACATTGAAGAACTGGGTTAGAGAGTGCAAGTTCCAACTGGTCATTTTAAATCCACAAAGCCACCTGTGACAGGCTGCCACTAAACAAATGAGCAATTCCTGCACTCTCCTTATCTATAATTAGCTCTGGATTGAGGGGCTGTGCGGCCACCCACTCAGGACCACTCTTGGAAATCCAGGAGCTGTTCTTAACTCTTCCTATTTCCACTTAAGACTTCAAACCGCCTCCTTTGGTTTGAGACTTCATCCCTCGATGTGAGACCAGGAGCTTGGCACAAACAGAAACAGTATTATTTGGGGTCCTGCACATCAAGCTAAGGTTTGGTTTTATTTTATTATTCAGTGTTTCCCAAACTGGAATAAAGTTCAGACCTCTTTTAAGGAAAATTCTCTCAAATCCCTGATGTTGACTTATTTACATATAATATTAATTACATATGCACATTCATAAAACAATGTACAAAGTCTTTATGCTTATAGCACTATAAAATAAATTTACAGATTATATGCATTCAAGACTATAAAATCAGAGCCAGGGATTTAGCTCAGTGGTTCTGCCACCTGTCTCACAAGCACAAGGTCCTGAGTTCGATCCCCAGTACCAAAAAACACACACACAGAAAGACTATAAAATCAACATAACAGTAATTTATTGTGAATTTTTTTTTTTTTACTAAAATGAGACAATTGCTGTCAATCTTCTCTTTCTTCCGTAACAAGCAGCTAGTTTTTGAACACCTAGTTTTTGTTTTAGCCAATCTGATAGTGCATGTTAATGTAATAGTACTTAAAAATTTTTTAAAGTGTGGGCCAGGGATTTAGCTCAGTGGTACCGTCTTCCTCGAAAGCACTAGGTCCTGAGTTCGAGCCCTGGTACCAAAAACAAAAGTGCTGGGTGAGGTGGTCCAGGCCTGTAATCTCAGGAGGCTGAGAGAGGAAGGAGGATCACTGTAAGTTCAAGGCCAGCCTGGACTACATAGTGAGTTTAACACCAGCCCAGACTATGGAGATGCTGTCTCAAAAAGCTAAAAAAAAAATTTTTTTTAAAGTTTTTTATTTCATACTGACTACCTATCCTTCCTGCTCATGTATTATGGTAACAATGAAGCAACAGGGGAAATCGTTGCTACAATGATGGGAAGTATGTAGTACTTCCCTTTATAATATAAATACATGGTATGACTCACAACATGACTATACAACTGTGTACTTGCTTAAAAGGCATCTTTTCTATTGAAAATACTGTGCGCCCTTGGCTGTATAACATGCTGTCATTTGGTTCTCATTTAGCATGGTCTATGTTAAAAATTTTTCTTTCTTAATCTGCCTGTGGCTATTAAAGCAGCACATTATTCTTTCACAGTATATCATTTCCATGATGTCAAAAAAAAGACTCAATTTATTAACTCACAGAAGACAATGAAAATGCCTTTCATCGCAAAGTTGATCTGCAAGTGGACCTTTGTACTTCTAACTGGCAGAAGCGCCTGACACGAGTGCCACAGCAGATGTGCAGAGGTTGCTACCATTTGACATCAGGTCCTAACGAGCTGGGTAGAGGAAGGTGTAGGAGGCTGCGCAGTATAGCGCTCTTCTGTCACGTGTGGACCATCACCCATGTGGTTCTACATTCGGGAACCTAAGTGTTACCTTGACTCTAATCCATCAACAAGTTTTGATTTTACTCTTCAATTTCTCTTAAGTCCATCTACTTCTTTTCCACCACTGTCCTAGTCTATGCCTCCATCGTCTCTTTCTTGAAAGACAATAGTTACTCCTAGCTGAACTCTTCTCTCCCTTACTAGCCATTTCTCCTTTCTTCTCCAGTCTGCCAAGCCTCGGTACAGTTTTCAAAATGTAAGTTTCACTGCCCAGTCCTTTCCCTAGTCCCCTTTTTTTTTTTGTACCAGGGATCAAACTCAGGACCTTGTGCCTACAAGGCAGGTGATGGAACCACTGAGCTAAATCCCCAGCCCTCTCTAGTCACCTTTTAAGTGGCTGCTTTTGCTTTTACTTCAACAGGGCTGTCATGGGGTCTACAGTGTCTTGGGAAACGCCCCCTCCTCCTACCACCACCTGGCCTCTCCTCTGCCCACCTGCACTCTTCACTTTGCTAACTCCTACTATCCTTCAGATGGAGCACATTCCTTTCTTTTCTATAACCATCATTATCACTTAAATTTAATTAATGTTTATTTGGGACTCTCAGTTCCATAAGGGCAGGAAATGTCTGTTTTGGCTGCATTGAATCTCCATCAAAGATTAAATGAATGAGTATCTTTAGTACATTACTGTATTTTAAAATACATACAAGTTTGTACTGCAACACAGATTCTCTAGCTCTTTGCCTGGAGGTGGGGACTACACATTACCACCCCCACCCCCAACACTGCACAACACAGACACATTTCAAGAAGGTCCTATTTTGTTATCATGTATTATTTGCTGAATCTCATTTCCCCACAGATTTGTAAGGTTTTCTTGGTTACAGATCAAATTTACATATATGCACGAGTCTATTTCCATGTCTATCGATGGAGATTACTGTGTCTGCTACTTCAGCTTTATGATGTTACTGTCTTCACACTAGCTAACTAGCTTGTCTGAAGATAGACAAGTCACTTTTGCCCTCTTTTTTAATCTCTCAAATGCATAATCATAATATCCACATACAAGGTTGTTTAAAGGAAACAAGCCTGGTATGTAAAGCCCCAGACAGAAGCCGGTCAGGGTGGCGCACGTGCGCCTGACTATCTCAACACTCCGGGAGCTGAGGCAGGAAGATCACCCTGAGTTTCAGGCCACCCTGGGCTATACATAGTAGTGAGCTCAAGGCCAGCCTGAACTATACAGTGAGACCTTGTCTCAAACAAGCAAACAAACATACAGCCCCAAATAGAGAATAAGAGTAACCCTTCTAATGACGTTGAAGGAACAGATAAAACCGCAAAATAAAGCGACTGATCCTCCTGGGAACCCAATTCCACTTTTAAAAAGGAAACGATGAGTTAGCATAGATTTCTAAGACTCCTGGCACTTTTAAAACTGCGTTCCTGGCATTTCATTATCTAGAAATCAGGCAGCTCATTATATGCTGGGCAGTTGGGATAAACATGAGAAAGGTGGTTATCTATGCAGAACGCAAGAGCAAGCGAATGTAAAATGCCAGGGGCCACACAGACAAGGTTTGGGGCTGGATGGCTGTGCTTTCGACTCTTCCGCGGACAGAAGCAGGCTGGGATGACCTTCACGATATTTTCTGGCACGTGAACTGCCTCAAGGGTTGCGAGGCCCTGCCTACGAACAACGAGCCGCCTGTAACCGCATGGCCACCTGCCACCCTCCCGGCTGCCCACTGGGGCACACGACCGCAGAGAAGACTCCAGACCCGATAGCAGAGACACTAGAAGGACGCGACAGAGCCGGGAGCACGGTGAGCAACCGGGAAGCCCGAACCCCCTCCCGGGAGCCGCCGGGGCTTCTGGGAAATGTAGTCCTGGGCTGCGCTCGGGGCCCAGGAACGCTGCGCGCAGGACTACGACTCCCTTCGGCCTGGCGCGAGCTGAGCACAGCACGCCTGCGCCGTGCGGCGGCCGATGCCGCTATAAAGGCTTGTTTTGCTCGGATCCTGATGCTCGGTAGCGTGGTTGAGTGGTCGGCTCTCCTGTCTGGGATCTGGGGCACAGGTAGGTGACGGCTCCGACCTTACCTCTACCGTATCGCCCGGTTGTCATTGGTCTCCTTTGCGTTTTTCCTCGGCGGGCTGTGTTCCGACGTCGAGCAGTTTGGGGGAAGCCGAGTCCGAGAAGCGGGGCCTGGCCTCGCTGTAGTGTCCCGCCGCCCCCTCCTCGGGTTACGACGCCTGGGGGCTCGTGGTGGGGTCCTGCGTTGGAAGGGGCACTGGTGGGCTTGGAATGAGTGGTCGGGTGCCGGCTTCATCCCCGGATGCCGCCACCAGGGGGTGCTACGTCCGCGGCCGCGCGGGTGTGGGTTGCAATCCCTGGGCCAGGCCGGAGCGGGCGGTGGGAACGCCCTAGCGCCGGGGCCACCCAGCGAGGCTGGCCTGGGAGAGACTCCTATCCTGAGCTTGTGGGTGGGAGGCCGGGAGCACCCCGAGAGCGCTCTGGTTTAGTAAACGAGTAAATGGAGGTACGCGGCATAGGCACGCACCGCAGCCCGGTGGCAGAGCCGGGAATGGAGCCCAGATCTCTTGACTGTCATCCAATGCCCTTTTCACTTGTACAACCTAGGGCTTGGGCGTTGCTTTGCATGTACCAATCACACCGGGGTCGTTGGGTTTCCGCACTGACATAGGGAGGCTAGAGGCAGATGCACGCAGGAACGATCGGGAAACTTTCAGGTTTTGAAGGAGATGGATAGGTTATAGTGGATAACGGGGGCGCGGTAAATACGTGACCTTTTAGCTTTGAAGCTTCCTTGTGCAGTTGTAGCCCAGAAGCAGAGTTCCTGAGTTGCTGGAACCCTACTCAGGAATGCAGTGTGGAGGCAACTGGGAGACACCAGTCTGGCTGGTTACAGTTGTCAGGATTCTGCGCCGCTCCCCTCCCCCATGCCACTAGTCCGTGGCGCTGTGCCGGGAGAAAGCCTACCCTTTTAGCGAGGGCAGGAGAGTCCTGATGCAAAAGGCAGCTGACTAGGGAACCTCAACCCTGTCGAATTTGAGTGTGGTCACTTATTTGGGGGTTCCCTTATTTTGATTTACTATGGTGCTTTCCTTGTACAGCTCTGTCGAGAACCTTCAACAAAAATCTTTTCTTGCCCCTCTCGCTAGCTTGGCAACTTAGCATTTGGAAGACTCTCTGTTAACTTCAAGAGGTAACACCAGAAAACGGTATACTACACTAGTATATAAAAAAAGAGAAGAGGTCTGGCGTCCTGGTCCTTAGTTGCTTGCTTTATATTGGGGGATGGGGTCTGCTGCTTTTTTCTAAACCTAACTGGCTTCCTGCCTGACATTTCCCTGAGACACAGAGGACAGTGTCCTCTGCTCTTCAAGGCCAAGAGACAGTAACTTTGTGCCTGTTCAGAGCTTGCCCACTCTCATGACTCTGCTTGTTTTTCCAGAAAATTAGAGGTGGGGGTGGTCAACATAATGGAAAGCTGTACCCATACCCCTCTCAGGTGACATAACCTGGTCCCTAAGGATAGTTTAGGATAGGTCCCCTAGGGTAGGTTGCTGAAGTCCCTGCCTTATACCAGTCAAAATAAGCACAAAATACTTATTTTTATTGTAATGGAAGTCATTTCATCCCTGCCACTCTGTGCTCATACATTCCACTGATTCTGCTTCATCCTTTAAAATAAAATGATTGAAAGAATCTGGATAGATAATTGAGGTTCTTTTTGATGTGGCACTTAGTATAATGAACAAATTACCTTGTCCTCCTCCTCCCTCGCCCTTCTGCCTATTTTTACAGTAGGACTAATTTTCCTCTTCCATATACTCAGCCAGGTGAGGGAATCTTTGGAGGGGAAGATTGGATTTCGGTGAACCCTGTAACAAGAAAGATTCCCTAAAAAAAAGAAAGGCTCCCTTATCTGCAGGCGACAGTGGAGACACTGGCCGATGCCAGGTCTGTTTATAGTTTAGCTGTAATGAGGGCTCAGTGGCCTGGTCACTGTGCTCTTGCTTAGTAAGCCCATGTTCTTTACGGTGCACTTTGTCATTGGGCAAGGTGATTTTTTTAAAGATAAAGTCGTAGCTCTATCAACTTAGAACCAGAATTAAGACAGGGAGGAAGTTGAGCTACCTTTGTACTGCTGACTTGTCTCTATGAAGGACGTTTAGTCCCTCATATTTAAAGGATTAGCAAGTATTCCTTTTTGATACTTTAAAAATGAATTGTAGTTGTCAGAATTTTGTGACGCAGGAGTTGTTTTTAGTCACAGTGATAGTGGGAATTTACGGACTCCAAAAGGGAACCCAGCTACACTTTTTTCATTTCTAGTGAGGTTGCTATGCAAGGTGTTTTTCTCAGCTTGTGTCTGGAAAGCTGCGAACTTTCTGAAAGTGGAAGAAATGTTTTAGAGTGGTATGTGGCTGGTATTTTTTATTTTATTTTTTTGAGATGGGTTCACTGTGTAGCTTGAACTCACTATATTGACCAGACTGACTTCGAATTTGTGATCCTCCTGCCTCAGCCTCCCAAGGGCTGAGATCACAGACTATGTGCTACCACACCTGGCCTTAGTTTTTTAAAAGTGGCCAGAGTTGATACAGGATATTGATTAGTTAGGCAAAAAGGGTTTAGAACAGTTTCAGGTAGAGACTAGGTAAGATTTAGCAGTAAAGGGTGGGAATTTAGTTTTTATTATTATTTAACAACCACTTTACTGAGGTAGAACTTACAAAAAGTTCCCGTTTTCTTTTTTGGCCAGGTGCACACCTGTAATCTCAGTGACTTGGGAGGCTGAAACAGGAAGTGTGCAAATTTGGGGCCAGCCTGGGCAACTTTGAGGCCCTGTCTCAAAATCAAAAGGGGTGGGTAGTAGCTCAGCAGTAAGAATGCTTACTTAGCATGTGTGAAGTCATTAGTTCAATACCCAATACAGAAAACCAACCACTCTTTTAAAGTATATAATTCAGCATTGTTGGTTCTTTTAGTACATTTATGGAATTGTGTAGCCATCACTACTATTTAATTTAGAGATATTTTAGTATCCCATGGGGAGTTTGTGTTTAAAGTTAAATTACCCTATTGTTTCATATTTTAATGTGTAACTTCGTGGAGCTTTAACGTAATACTGGCTAATCCACTAGCTAATTATAAAAATGTAGGATAGGTGTTTCATAAGTTTTCATTTAATAAAATTTGGTAGGAGTAATGATGTCCATTTTATTTTATTTTATTTTTTTCGGTACCAGGGATTGAACTCAGGTCCGCGGAACCACTGAGCTAAATCCCTGGTCCTGATGTCCATTTTAAAATTGTGGACTTTGTAATGTTTGGAATAAGCTGAAATTGCCTCTAGAGAGTTAAATTTTTTTTTTAACCTAAATACTTTGTACTTTGGATTTGAGTTTAGTTGAGGAGAGTATTGTTTTTCTGTTTTTTTTTTTCCCCTTGGAGATAAGAGAGGGTAATTTTTCTTGATTCTATTATACTGTATTTTTTCTTTTTAAAAAATGGAATGTTCTTGAAATTTTGGGGGAAAACTATTTGTATAACTGTAATGGTAGAAAGCTTTAGTACCTTTGCACGCCCCTCCTCATTTTAAGGCACTTTATCATTAATTAAGCACAGTTTAGGAAATTCATGTTCTTGATAAATTTTTACTTTCAGAAACCGTGACGAAAACCGGGAGTCTGTGAGCCCTGGCAGCTCCAGGCAGCAAAGATGAAGGACATCGACATAGGAAAAGAGTACATCATCCCTAGCCCTGGCTACAGAAGTGTCAGGGAGAGGAGCGGGGCCTCCGGGCCGCACCGAGAGCGGGAGGAGTCCAGGTTCAAGAGAACTCGACAGGTCTGCCCCTCTGTCTCGAGTCCCTTCCCTGCTCTGCCTGTTGCACTGGGCCACACCGCCCCTCCTTTTTTTGTACAGTCTAATTTAAATATTTATTTTTCTTTATTAGCTTTATGTTACTGTTAAGAATAGCTCAGTGGTGCAGCATGTGCTTAGCACCAAGAAAGGAATTTATGGTTAATTAGGGAAGAGTCCTTGGCTCATAGTAAGCACTCAATAAATGGAAGGAGAGGGTGTATCAAAATCTCTCAGCTATTTTTTAGTGACTCCATTTTGAAGCCTTCTGAAAAGGCTTCATCTAGAAGACAACTTACAAGGGAGCAGTCTGGGTAGAGAGGAATATGAACTATTAAGTTTCATTTATGTGCTCAGACAAGATTGGTTTTATTCCTTCTCCCTGTTGTCTGTGTTTAAAATATGAATCCTTTGGAGAGACATGCTCAGATTTCAAGCAGTGATCTGCAGTTAAGTTTTTTAGGTGAATTCATGAGTGTAAACCAGTCTTTAAAATCTTTTCCTCCAATAGAAATGGTGAAGATATACTGTAAACTAGATGTTTTTTTTCCCCCTTTGAGGAAAAAGCGTTATGCATTTTCTTTTCTTTCTTTCTTCTTTTTTTTGGTACCGGGGATTGAACTCAGGACCTTGTGCTTGCAAGGCAGGCATGGTGCCACTGAGCTAAATCCCCAGCCCCACATTTTCTTGAATTGCAAAGGTAGCTATGGACAGAATAGGGGTGTCTGGGCTTAGGAAATTGAGGTTTATGTTTATGTTTTCGAAATGTGAAAACTTAAGAAAGATAGGGACTTTTCAGTTGACCGTGGGCTTTCTTAGCCTGACCAACCTGTCCCGCTTTGGTGCATTAGAACTCTTGCTTATTAATGAATATTTTCTCTGATGGATCTTTAGAATGTGTATTTAGTGTACTGTATTTAGAATGCCTTACTATTCAGGCTTACCTTTCGGTAAACATAGATTCAGTATAATCAGTGTCAGTTTTGCAACTTCTTTGTGTCCTTTTGTCTAGGCCTTATGTTAATTAAACATTATTGAATATAGCTGAGTGCTAGACATGACACCATTGTGGAATATTCACAAAGGTGACATTGGAGTGGGGCTTTCAGGGGTGGTTAGCTGGGGAGGTGTTTTAGGCCATAGAAGGAATGACCTCAGGAAGAGAAAAAGTACATGGCCTGTCAGAGTATGGGTGCTGTCTTAGTGGTTTATGTTTAACACAATCAACATTGATACTAAACTCATAGGACCATTGAGAGTTAAGTGAGATTAGATAATCCATATAAAGCACAGCATTACCTGGTATGCTTGGTGCCCCGTAAATGTTAGCTCTTATCTTGTGGTTTTTGTTTTTTTTTTTGGTACGATCGAACTCAGGACCTTGTGCTTTCCAGGCAGGTGGCGGAACCACTGAGCTAAGTCCCCGGCCCAATGTTAGCTCTTAGAACTAGTTGTCTAGCGTATAGGATCTGTAAAGGAGAAGGAAGATTCTAGGTGCTGTGCCAAGGAACCTTTGGCTATGGGCATTGGGGAGCTGTTGGAAATTGATGAGAATTTTTTAACCCTTTATTTTGAGATAACTGTAGGTTTATATGCAGTTAGAGAAAATTATGCAGAAAGTTCCTTTGTGTACTTGTTCCAATTTCCTCCTCGTTATAACATCTTGAATAACTATCCTGTATGATCACAACAGGATGTTGCTTCACACTGATAGGATCCATTGACTTCATAAGGATTTCACCGAGTATTTTACGTGTATCAATGGGAGTGCGAGGATGTGCATCCTATGCAGTTTTCTCACACGTTTACATCTGCTTGATGACTGCCACAGTCGAGACACTGAAGTCCCATCACTAGGGTTTCACACCCCACACTTTACAGCCACTGCTGCCTTCCCTTGCCTCTCTGCCAACCTCTAGCCTTTGCCTTATGTCTGCAATTTTGTCATTTTAAGAATGCAACTGTATAAATGGAATCATATGTAATCTTTTGAGATTGATTTTTTTTTCACTTAGCCTAATTCCCCTGATAGCCACCTAATTTGTTAGGTGCTTCAATAATTCCTTCTTTTTTGTTGCTGAAAACTCTGTTACACCACAGTCTGTTTAATCATTTATCCATGGAAGGACATTTGGGTCACTTTTGGTTTGTAACAGTTAACAAATAATGGTGCTTTTAACATTTCTGTATGGGGTTTTGTGTAAACAAGCTTCATCTCTTTGGATAGAAGTCTAGGACTCGAATTGCTGGGTCATATGGATAAGTGCATACTTAGTTTTATGAGAAACGGCAATACTCTTTCCCAGAGTGCTTGTATCATGTTACATTCCTGGCAACAATGATCGAGTTTTTCTGCATTCTTGCCAGTATTTGGTAGTATCATTTTTATTTGAACCATTCTGATAGGTATGTCCAATATCTCACTGCAGTTTTACTTTACCTTTCTCTAATGGCTACTGACACTGAACGGAGGTGTTTGTTTGTTTGTTTGTTTGAGACAGAGTCTCATTATATAATTCAAACTGGCCTTGAACTCACTATGTAGCCCAGGCTGACCTTAAACGCACAGAAATTTTCCTCCCTCAGCCTCCTCTAAGTGCTGGGATTACAGGCATGGGCCACCACAGGTGGCTTTTGAGAAGGTATTTCCAAAACTAGATTTTTATCTTAGAAAGAAAATGCAGAAAAGTCTTGTGCAGGAAAAAGACAAAATACACGGAGCAGTCAGGAGGCCGCTATGCCAGTCCAAATGAGAGAGGTCAGGGATCTGCTTCAGAGTGTAGAACTGAAGGTGGGGGAGCCAGGAGGTGGAGGGGCATCTCTGGAAGGGGAGGAAGGCATGGGGCCTCTGGGGTTGGTGGTGAGGACTTAAAACTATTAGTGGACATGTGGGAAAAGATGGAGAAGATTTGGGAGAAAAGAGTGAGTGACTGATCGCTTCTCAGCCTCCTGGTTAAGATTGAGTGTGAGGAGTGAGTGCTTTTGAACATGTGGGATTGAGGTGCGTCCAGGTAGAATTATCAGTGGGTAGAGCATAGACACAAAGTAGAGTAAGGAAAAAACCTGGGAGCTGTTAGTGCATCCACGTAGATGAAGCCACGGGAGAGAGGAGGCTTTGCCTGTGGGTGGCTGGTGGAGGCTGCGGAGCAGTGTGTGGCCCTGTGAAGTGCCCGGTGCAGGGTCCTGTCACTTTGTTGGACAGAGAGTGCAGGGCAGCAGGAAGCATCTCCTCTAGGTGGAGGACTGTGAACTGGGTCACCATGGACCGAGTCAGCCCTGGTGATAGCGGGCCTCCCTGAGTGCCTGAGTCCTCATCTGGAACAACAGGAAGGCCACCACATCCACACAATTTCAGGAGCCCGTATGAAGCTTATTTTCATCACTTTCCTGCTTTCTGAACTTCAAGTTCAGTGCTGTTTCCTGATTTTTACCATATTCTTGTACCCTCTGAACATTTTTTACCTAAAGTACTTTTTAGTCTACATTCTCTCTCCTTTGCTTAGCCTTGACCTAAGCAATAAAATTACAGATTTATTCAACCTGTTTTTGTGTACACATTAATATGTATGCATAGCTGTTACTTTTAGAAGTTCACTTATCGTCTGGAACCTTCTTGAATACCACCTGTTATTTATCTTGGGCTTGGCTCATATGTTATGTTTGCTCACAGAAGGGAGCCAGCAAGATGACAAAAATTTTGTGGCCTGAGGTGGTATAAAAGTGGATAATTTAAGTTTTTAGGAAGCAGAATGCCTGTGTAAGCATACAGGTTTTTTTGTTTTGTTTTGTTTAGTAAACAGCTAATTGGGAGGACTTTGCATCTTCATGTCACATCATCATAACTGTCATTTGTGTCTGTTAGAGAGGAGATCTGGGACAGGACTTCCTAGATGCCACATATGCCTGCTGCTCATCAGAAAGCAAAGACAGTACCTCAAAGTAACAAAAGATAAGGATATATCTTGTTTTCTTAATTGGAAAATAAAGTTACATTCACACTGTTAGCCTTTGATAGGTCCAGTTAACATGGAGACATGAAACTATGTCAAACAGGTGTCAGCAGTGAAGGACCAATGAACATGTTCTGATTTTAAACAGGCCAACACTGTAAACAAGATTTAGAGACACTGTTTGGCTATTTCTTAGTGTTAAGACCAAATCCTTCTTTTGGAATACTCTGAGAAGATTGTTCTAATCAGTCATGTTTCTTGTAGTTCCTACATGTGCTTAGAGATAATTGGGTAAAAATAATGCCTTTGCACATCTACCCCTTCTCCAGGACTAAAGTCGGTGCCTGTGACCATGCGCAGTCTGATGCTGAGCAGACACCCTTCAGTCCTGAGTGTTAAAGAGTGGTGGCGTCAGTTGCTGTTAGTTCTTGGAGCCTAAGAGCTAACTGGCTGACTTCAGGCTGGAACTGTTTCATCTTGTTTGAAGATTTGTATCCGGCCCACTACTGAACACTGTTACAGTGCCTGAGGCTGATTCTTTGGACTCAGCTCCTCTTCTTATAATTGTGCTCATTATGCACATGAAGATCATACGACTCCACAAACCCTGATTGTTTTGTTCTTGTTGTGCTTTTTGGTGGTCCTGGGGTTCGAATCTAGGGCCTCTTGCGTGCCAGGCACACACTCTGTCACTGAGCTCCACCCCAAACCAGATTTGCTATCTTAAAATGCAAGATTTACTCATTTTTTATTCAGCAAACATTTGAGCACTCTCCAAGATACAAGCATAGTGCTGGACCCAGAGGTCTGGTGCAGGTAAAGCTTCATGGATGCGGGGCCTGCCTGTCCTCCAGTAGATTCATGAGTTCACAAACATTACATAGATGACTGTAATTCAAGTGCTGTGGAAATTAACAAGGAAGTGCGTGTCCCTCAGGGAGGACTTGAGGGAGCATTTGACTAGAGGTGGAGGAGTAGGTATAATTAGGAGAAATGAAGAACATGCTAGGTGGAAAAAAGAGTTGCAGGCAGAGAGACAGCTGAGCGCTGTTGGCTTTAAACATAAATGTGTGAAGTCATGTAAAGAGGGCTAAGTCAAAAAGAAAAGAAAAAGTGCCGGGGATTTAGCTTAGTGGTTTTGCCGCCTGCCTCGCAAGCACAAGGTCCCGAGTTTGATCCCCAGTACCAAAAAAAAAAAAAAACCAAACAAAAAAGAAAAGAAAAAATAAAAACAGAGGGCTAAGTTAGTGAGTTTCAGATTATGAGGGTTCTTGATTAATAAGCCAAGGAGTTTGGGATTTCATTGGGTTTTTTTTTTGGTACCAGGGATTGAACTCGGGTCCTTGTGCTTGCACACCAGGCGGTGAAACCACTGAGCTAAATCCCCAGCCCAGGATTTCATTGTTTTAATTTAATATTTAGGCAAAAACAAGACAGTGCTGTCATATATTTTTTATGAAGCTTTGCTTTATTGTGCTGATGGTTTTTCTTGGTGCTCCCTGTCCAGTGCTGAGGGTGATTTGTTTTTCATTAGCATGTCTAATCAGAGAAAGGAGGAAGAATGGGAAATAAGCAGAAGTCAGCAAAAGTTCACATGCCATTATTATGGTATTATTTTTCCCTTCTCTCAAAAGTACCATTGGTGGAATTTTCCTCCAAGTTAGGATATTCTTCATCTAGAAAAGGTGACAAAGCAAATATTCATAAAAAACCTAGGGACCTTCCACTTAGCATTTTTTAAGTTCTTTGCCAGGCTGACTCTTTAGCCTTGGCTGCAGTTTTCATAATTAGCTTCTTGAAATATTTTGGTGAGGTGAAGTTAATTAAGGATGTAGGTCTAATCTCTTACCAGGAACGATTCTAAGACATATTATTAGGAAAGAGATAAAGCTCATTACAGAAAATGTGCAAAGTATATAAGATTATAGCAGAAAAAAATAAATCAGTCTTGACCTTTCTACCCAGCGCCAACACTGCTTTTCCTAAAGTAGTCCGTGCAGTAACATTACACCTAGAGAGCAATTGACCCCAAAAGCTGTTCTTACAGACCCACCTCATGCAAGTTTGTTTATACATTTGTGTTTTCAGAGTCAAGAACATTACTTGTGAGTTTGCTTGCTGTTAGGAAGGAGAGTAGGATGAGGGAGATTAGTATTTTGTGGCTATGCATTATTTTTCTTTGAATTGGTGTTCAATGACTTAGCAGATTTTCCGGACAGTGTTAAGATAAGTAAGAACACCTGCTCCTTTTTTTTTTTCCTACTCCCTATAAGCACCCATCCAGCTTGGCAGGGCACAGGCCCTGCTGGATGTGACACAGGCTCTGGCCTCATGCCAGCTGTTGGTCGCCAGCAGCAGCCCAGAACCCTGGGTGGAGATGGCAGCCCAGGCAGCTCTGCTGCTTGGGGATCTCACCGCCAGCTCCACCCTGATGGGGCTCCTGAGCTTGGTCTGCTGCCTCCACAGTGAGCTGTCTTGCTACCTGCTGACTGCAGCAAGACTGCACTGCCTCCTGAGGAGGTGCTGCTAAAGGGAAATAAATACAACTTGTTGGCATGGGTTAAAAGACCTTTCTGTCAAAAGGGAAGGATACTATCGGAACTAGCCTCCTGCTTTCAAAGCAGTTTTAACTAACTCAGTCTGTGTGTTGTGACATAACTGAGGAGCCAGGAACGCAGCTCAGTGGTGGAGCACTTACCTGGCAGGTGCAGTGCCTCTGACACTGCAGAATGAGAAAAAGTAATTTCAAGGTTACAAACGGCCAGTGAAAACTTCCAGAGAAACCTTGGTTCTATTTTAGGTAACCTTCTGCTAATAATACTTTCTTTAATGTCTTGACCATTTTCCCTCTGTCTTAATAAAAAACGAAAAGGTCACTGCCAAGGAGAAGAAATGGTGTCTCTAGAAGTCTTTGTATTGGTTGTTCCTGGCAGTTTCGAACTTAAAAGACTAAGTGATATTCATTTGGTGCCCTGAAGCCCACTCATTAGCAGAATTAAACTCATCTAGCCCTTCCCCACCTGCCCTCCTTTTAGGGAATAAGCTGTTTAGATGTTCATAAATGATTTAATTATTTAAGATTGTTTTCTGAGTTAGCTATTCAAAGACTCAACTTAATTCTCTTAGTAGGTACTCAGTGAAGGCTTCTGTTTGACAAAGCCTGCTCATGAGGGAGAAAGCAAGTCTATAAATAAATGTGTGTACTTTAAGAGACAGGTGGGACCTTTCTGGCCATTCTGCCCAGTTCCTGTGGCCTCAGCTCCCTGGAGGTGGTGAGACCCTGGAGAGCGGGCCGGGTCTGTACGCCCTGAGTGAGGCCGTTTCCAGTATGAGGTGACGGAGCGCAGCTCTTGGCTTCCCTTCAGAACATCTGTCCTGGCTGCCCGGCGTCCTGGCCAGTGTGCGGGGCTGTTGACAGGAGCGTGGAACAGTCCACCAATGCCAGCAGTACTGACAGCTCTCCTCGATCTTAGAGTTCAGGGTGTGTTTGTTTTCAAAAGCAAATATTGCCCAAAGGGATTTGCATGTTGTTCTGTGCCATAGAAATAGACACATATTCAGGCTGCTTAGAGATAAGTTATACAGAATGGTTGCAATAAATGTAGTCATTTGGCTTTTTAAGAATCCCGAGAACTTTACAACCTTGTGTTTACTTCTAGTCGATGTGGTGTAGCTATGGTATTGAGCAGTCACTTAATTTTTGTCAGTGTTGCGTCTCATGGTAGAAAAACAGCTTAGTTTTCCCCTAAGAGGAATCTTTGTGTTTTGGCTTGCCATGGTGGGCAGTTTTAGCCAGCTCTGCAATTCAGTGGTCACAAACAGAACCTTTGATGCCTACACTAAGCATTTGATGCTAAACGCAGTGTGTTAAGCACTGAACGAAGTTCTATTTGCAGATTGTATTTTAGCTTTTTTTTTTTTTTGTAAGCTAAAGCCTGAAAATCTTGTTGAAAGTATTTTTGTCAAGTGCAACAGACCAGATTCAGAAGTTCCACTATTTCTAAAACAGTGATTTTCAAGCCAGGCTGCATATTAAAGTCCCTTGAAGAACATTAAAAAAAAAAATCTATGGAGCATTATCTCAGAGCAGTTAGTTCAGTCTCTGGGGTAGAAAGCAGGCATTGGTGTTGTTTTCAAGATCCCTGGTGACTCTAACCTGTAGCCAGGGCTGGGAACCTCTGCTCTGTAGCTCATGGAATAAAGGTTGTTCTGTCCCTTCAGCCAGTGGGCTCCAAGTGTTTCCCTGCCCTGTGATTCATTTTCATTTTAATCCTTTGAAACCATATCATGGTATTAACTGAATCTTGGACCCCCAGTCTAATAGGAACTTTGAGTAAGGTGCTTGGAATTAAGCTTATGAAACAACTGAACTCCCTCAAATCCCCATCATTTATGGGGTAATGCTAGATTCTGATCTGCAGAAAAAACACCTGTTTTACCATGGCGCTGTGTAATTTATAGCATAGTTTATGTGTTTACCCTTGTGAATCATATTAACAGCTGACATTGGCATGAGAGTAACAGCACAGCGGTAAATGAGCTGACGTTCCAGCTAACTCCTCTTCCCAGAGTTGGATAGCTGCCAGGTGGTAGGGCTGAGATTAGCAAGTCACCTGCATTTGAATAGTAGGTGAATAGTACGCTTTTCCTACTCTATTTTCTCACCCTTGTGAAAGTTGGTTCTAGAATGTTCTTGGCCCACTTGACTGAAGTGGATGCTATTTGGAAGTTCTTAAGGGAAGAGCTTGAGATGATCAGGGTCATGTAATCAAGCTGCTGGGAAGAAAGGATGCTGTCCTTGGTAGGTTTAACTCAGAGATAGCGAGGGCAGCAAACCATGAAGTTAGCTGGTCTTGGGAGGATATCAGCTTTTTAATTTAAAAGCAAATTTTAATTTCTTCTTTTTAATTGAATTTTTAATATGTGGAATCTCTTGAGAACTATATCTGGTGGTACAACAGTTTCGTTAAAAGTTTATCTTTCTAGCTGTTTGTTGTAAAGGCAGCCTTGGGACTGGGACCTCTGCAGAAAAGCTTCCCTTGGGTCAGGAGGCTGTGTAAGAAGAGGCCACTGTCCTGTGTTTGTGTTAAGATCTTATGAGTTATGGAGAGGAGAGGGAGACTGTGCTGCAAGAGCTGTGGCCGGTCGATTCCGATCATGTCCCAGAGCTGCTGTCTTGGAGAGATGTGTGGACAGGAGCACCATAGCCTCTAATCCACCCAGAAGCTGAGCGGTGCATCCATGTAGCATGTAGATGCTGCCATCTTTGTATCCAGGAACAGCCTGGATGAACCCCCAGCCCTGAGGCTGAGGAAGGCTCTGCTGCTGTTGTGCTAGTGCACTCTTTAGCCCAGGTAATCATGTCCCAGGGCCTCCAAGAGGAAAGGCCATGGCTGTTCTGTCAGCAGACATCCACTCTGCCCACCTAAAATGAGATGAGCAGCCTGGATAAGTGGTGGTTGTGCGGTGTATGGGTGTATTAATTATTACACACACAAAGATGGCATTAGGAAAGTCTCTTGTGCAGGCAGCTCTGTTTGCTCTTGGTTTGAAGGTTCCTTGTCCCATCTGGCTGCTGAGCCTCAGCAGAATCTGAACTTTTTTTTTTTTTTAGGTGCGGGGGATCGAACTCAGAACCTTGTGCTTATGAGGCAGGCGGTGGAACCACTGAGCTAAATCCCTGGCCCTGAACTTTTTTATATATATTTAGGTTTTACTTTTTATTTTTAAAAATTTTATTGGTACATTTTAGGTATACAATATAATGACATTCATTGTTGGAAATTTGCTCCTTTACGTAATCTTTCTTGGTTCTTATTTTCGTGCCATTCCCCTGCCCTCCCTTCAACCCCTCCATCCCTCCCAATTTACAAAGACTTTGTTTCCATTTTCTCACATTAATTCCATTCCCTTCTTTCCTTTCCCCTACTCCGCCTAGAATCTGAACTTCACTGTCCCTTTTTAGCTCTATAGTGTCCCCACTCTTTCCCCATTGCATCACCGGGGGAGGAAAAAAAGCTCAGTGTTCCCCAGCCACATAAGCTTGGGGAAGATACAAATGGCCGCAGTGTCCTTGTTCGGTGTTTCTTTCACCTCTTGGATCTTACAGCATTTTTTTTTTCATTAAGTTTATTGGTACATTTTAGGTATAAAATACAGTTATATTCATCATTGGGATCTTGTACTTTTACATGATGAATCGTAGTTCTTATTTTTACCCTATTTCCCTGCCCTCCCTTCACCCCCTCCACCCTTCCCTGTTTTCAGAGACTTTGTTTCCTTTTTTTCCTTTTCTCATGTTTTTTCTTTTCCCCTGCCCTTCCCACTTCCCCAACTCCTTTAGAACTTTTCTTCCTAGTTCACATTATCGATTATATCATTTGAACCTTATTTACACTTTTAGTTTTTCACACCAGAGAAACTGTTTGGTATTTACACGTGTTCCTATTTATTTCACTTAAGAGTATGGCCTCAATGTGGATCCGTTTAGCTATAAATGTCTCTAGTTTCTCGTTCTTTATGCTGAATAGTACTCCATTTTATAGAAAAACCACATCTTTATCCAGTTTCCAGTTGATGGGCATTGGGGCTGTTTCCAAGTTTTAGCTGTTACAAACTGTGCCTCTATAAACATGGGGCACATATATCGCTGTATGATTCTTTTAATTCTTTTGGAAAGACACCCAGCAGAGGGATAGCTGGATGAAATGGAACCTCTAATGCTAGTTCTTTGAGGTATCTCCATATTGATTTCCACAGTTGTTGCACCAGTCTGCACTCCCACTAACAATGGAGAAGGGTTCCTTTCTCCCCACACCCCCGCCAACAACATTTGTTATTCGTTGATTTCTTGATAGCAGCCATTCTTTCTGGAGTGAAGTGGAATCTCAGTGTTGTTTTCATCTGCATCTCTCTAATGACCAGTGATACTGAACATTTTTTCATATATTTGTTGCTTTTTACTTGTTTGTCTGAGAAATGTCTGTTCATTTCAGATGCCCATTTTTGAATAGGGTTTTTATATTTGGGGGTCTGATTTTTTTCAGTTCTTTATATATTCTAGATAGTAGACTTTTGTCGGAGGAACAGCTGGTAAAAATTTTTTCCCACATTGTAGGTTGTCTCTTAGCTCTGTTGGTGGTTTCTCTTGCAGTGCAGAAGCTTTTTAATAAGATGAGATCCCAGTTGTTGATTCTTTGTGCTAGTTCCCGTGCCACTGAGGTTTTGTTCATAAAATCTTTTCCTATGTCAGTGTCTTCGAGAGTTCTACCTAACTTACCTTCCAGTAAGTTTAGTGTTTCTGTTTTAATATTTAGATCTTTAATCTACTTCGATTTTAGTTTAGTGCTTGGTGAAAGATAGGGGACTAGTTTTAATCTTTGGCAGGTTGAAGTCCAGTTTTTCCAACACCATTTATTAAAGAGGGTATCTTTCCTCCAGTGAGGATGGTTGGCTCCTTTGTCAAAGATGAGGTAGCTGAGTATGTCTGGAGTTGTTTTTGTATCTTCTAATCTATTCCACTGATCCTCGGGTCTGTTTCTTTGCCAGTACCATGCTGTTTTTGTCACAGTGGCTTTGTAGTATAGTTTCATGTTGGGGATTGTGATACCCCCTGTCATGTCTCTGTTGTCTAGAATTGCTTTTGCTATTCTAGGTCTCTTCTGGTTCTAAATGAATTTTTTGGATTGTTTTCTGTAGTTCTGTGAAATATACTGTTGGGCTTTCAATCGGGATTGCATTGATTCTGTATAGCAGCTTTGGAAGTATGGCCATTTTCACTATATTGGTTCTTCCTACCCAGGAACAAGGGATATCTTTCCATTTTCTTATATCCTCTTCTTTTTTCAAAGTGCTGTAGTTTTCAGTGTAGAGGTCTCTTGTCTCCTTTGTTAGATTGATTCCTAGATATTTTATTTTTTTGGATGCTGTTGTGAAAGGAATTGTTTCCTTAATTTCTCTCTCAGTGAGTCTGTTATTTATGTGCAAGAAGGCTACTGATTTTTGAGTGTTTACCTTGTATCCAGATACTCTACTGAATCTGTCAATTAAGTCTAGAAGTATTTTGGCAGAATTTTTTGGGTCTTCTATGTAAAATATCATATTGTCAGCAAATAATGACAGTTTAACTTCTTCCTATATTTTTAATCCTTTCATTTATTTCTCTTGTCTAATAGCTGTGGCTAATGTTTCCAGAACAATATTGAACAGGAGTGGTGATAGTGGGCATCCTTGTCTTGTTCCTGATTTTAACATGAAAGTTTTCAGTTTTTGACCATTCAGTATGATGTTGGCTGCTGGTTTTTCATAGGTAGCCTTTATCAGGTTGAGATAAAGACCATCTATTCCAATTTTCTGTAGGGTTTTTATCATGAATGGGTTTTGGATTTTGTGGCACGTTTTTTCTGCATCTATTGAGATGATCATATGGTTTTTGTCCTTGACTCTGTTAATATAGTGTATTACATTTATTGATTTATGTATGTTTAACCATCCTTGCATCCCTGGGATAAATCCAACTTGGTCAGGATGTATGATCTTGATGACCCTCTGTATTCTGTTTGTCAGTATCTTACTGAAAATGTTTGCATCTGTGTTCATTAGGGAGATTGGCCTGTAGTTCTCTTTTTTGGTTGGGTCTTCTCCTGGTTTTGGAATCAAAATAACAGTTGCTTCCAGAATGAATTTGGAAGTATTGCTTCCCTTTCAATTTCATTGAAGAGTTTAAAGAGTAGTGGCAATAGATCTTCTCTAAATGTCTTGTAGAATTCAGCAGTGAAGCCATCAGGACCTGGGCTTTTCTTTGTTCATAAAGTTTTAATTACATTTTCAATTTCACTGATTGTAATTGGGGTGTTTAGACTTTTTATATCTTCTGTTCAACTTTGGTAATTCATATGTATCTAGGAATCTGTCCATTTCTTCTGTGTTTTCCATTTTATTAGAGTACAGGTTCTTGAAGTAGGTATTGATGATCCTCTGGATTTCTGCTGGATCTGTTGTGACTTCACCTTTTTCATTCCTAATTGCATGAATTTGAGCCTTTTCTTTCCTTTTTTTTTTGATAAGGTTGGCTAAGGGTGTATTGATTTTATTTATTCTTTTAAAAAAACAACTCTTCAATTCGTTGATTTTTTTTTTTTCTTTTTCTATCATTCTTTTAGTCTCCATTGCAATGATTTCTGCTCTGATCTTTAGAATTTCCTTCCTTGTACGAACTTTGGGTTTGTCTTGCTCTTCTTTTTCTAGGAGCTTAAGGTTCAACATTAGGTTGTTTATTTGAGCTGGCTCTGTTTTCCTAATATGGGCATTTACTGCTCTGAATTTCCCTTGTAGAACTGCTTTCATTGTGTCCCATAGATTCCTGTATATTGTGTTGGTATTATCATTTAATTGTAGAAACTGTCTAATTTCTTTAATTTCCTCTGTGACCCATTGGTTGTTCAGGAGGGTGTTATTTAATTTCCATGTGTTTTTATAGTTCTTGTGGTTTCTTATGCTGTTGATCTCCAGTTTAATTGTGCATGATCTGATAATGTACAGGGGATAACTTCAGTTCCTTTGCATTTACTTAAACATGTTCTATGAGCTAGCATGTGGTCTATTTTGTAGAATCACCCATGTGCAGCCGAAAAGAATGTATATTCTGATTTTGTGGGGTGAAACTCTCTCTAGACATCTATTAAGTCCATTTCTTCAAAAGCTTGGTTTAGTTCTATTATTTCGTTTTTGATTTTTTTGTCTAGATGATCTGTCTGTTTGTGACAGTGGGGTGTTGAGGTCTCCCCGTACAATTGTATTAGTGCTTATTTGGTTTTTCATGTCCATTAATATTTGTTTTGTATAGTTGGGGACATTAGTATTTGGTGCATGTATATTTATGATTGTCACCTCTTCCTCTTGGATTGTTCCCTTTATAAGGATGTAGTGGCCTTCTTTATCTCTCTTAGTTTTGGTTTGAAATCTATTTTGTGTGCAAATAAGATAGCTACTCCTGCTTTTTTCTGGGCTCCTGTCTTGTACAGAACTGTTTTCCATCCTTTTACTTTCAGTCTATGAATTTCTTTGTGAACTAAGTTGGTTTCTTGTATACATACAGCATATTGTTGGATTTTGCTTCTTAATCCATTCTGCCAATCTATTTCTTTTGATTGGTGAGTTGAGGCCATTTACATTGATGGTTATAACTGATATGTATTGGCTTATCCTTGTCATGTTATTTTCTTGTTGTTGGCTCTTTTTTTTTTTTGTATTTTCCCCCATCTCCCTTTGATTTCTTGCCTTGCCTGGTGGATTTGCTCTCTTGGGCCTCATGAAGTTGTGACCTTCATTTTCTTTTTCGAGGATTTTGTTTAGAATTGTTTGGAGTGCTGGTTTGGTATTCATGAAAATTCTCAGGTGTTCTTTGTCATGGAAGTATCTTATTTCCCCATCAATTTTGAAAGGTAATTTTGCAGGATACATCAGTCTAGGTTGGAGGTTGTCATCTTTTAGGGCTTGAAATACCTCACTCCAGGCTCTCCTGGACTTGAGGGTTTGTGTTGAAAAGTCTGCTGTGATTCTGATGGGCTTCCCTTTGTATGTCGTTTGTTTCTTTTCTTTAACTGCTTGTAGTATTTTGTTCTTCTGTTTGGGTTTCAGGGATCTTGATTATTATATGTCTAGGTGTAGATTTTTTTTGATTATGGCCAGTTGGAGTCCCGTGTGCCTCACTCATCTGTATGTCAAATTCTTTTACTCTGTTTGGAAAGCTTTCTGTCATTAATTCTGTTAACAGTTTTTTAATGTCATTTGTACCTTCTCCTGATTTTTCATGGATTCCTATCAGTCTTGTATTATTATTCTTTGCGTCATCTAGGAGCTGCTGGATTGATTTCTCATGGTCTCTTACTATTTTTAAGAGAGCTCTCTTTTCATGGTCACTGACCACAATCCTGTCTTCTATATCTGATATTCTGTCTTCACATTCACTCATTCTGCTGCAAATGCTTTCAGTAGAGTTTTTAATCTCCTGGATGTCTGTTTGAATCTGTTTCATGGATTCTATTTCTTTCCTGTGTTGGGTGATCATGGTTTCCATTTCTTTCCTTTGCTGGGCATTCATGGTTTCCATCATGGTCCCGCGCTCATCCATTTTTTATCTGTTTCTGTTCTAGAGTCTCTAATCATGTCTTTCACTCTGCTGACCATCTCTGTCTCACAGCATTTTTGCCTTTGGAGCAAAGCAGTTGCTGTGATGCCTCTTGTAAGGTCGGACCATCTGGCCAGTGAGAGCCTTGTGTGCTGTGTGCTTAAGAGAGATAAAGAGAATAGGCGCTCAAGCCTCATCCCAGGAAAAGCTTTAAAAAATTACTTCTGAAAAGGGTTTTAAAGCATTGTAATGTAAAAAGCAAATGGCTTGGGCTGGGGATGCAGCTCGGTGGCAGAGCACTTGGCCAGCACATGTGAGGCTCTGGGTTTGGTCCTCAGTACACAAAACAAAACAACTTCATAAAATACCTTCGCTCACATCTCATATATCAGGTACTGTACTGTGTTAGCCCTTTAGGTGTCTAGGGCTGCCTTAGTGCTCCTGAGATTTTGGGCCAGATAATTCTTTGTTGCAGGGCTGCCTTGAGCATTGTAGGATGTTTAGCATGGCCTCTGTCCACTAGAGCTAGTAGCACTCCCCAGTGGTGACAACCACACGTCTCTAAATGTCCCTGGCAAGCAGAAGCACCTTCCCTTGAGCCCTACTGGGTTGTATTGCCTGGCACAGTACCACATGTGGCTGTTGAGCATTTGAAACATGGCCAGTTTGAATTGAAAGGGTTCTGTTAGTAGAGAGTGCACACCAGATTTTAAAGAGTTAGTACAAAAGTAAATATTTCATTTCTGAAGTGTCTCATTAATAGTTTTTATATTCATTGTATGCTTAAAAGATAATGCTTTTTGGATAGTGGTGAATAAAATATATTATTAAAATTAATTTTACCTTTTACTTTTTTTGTTGCTGTTGTTTTTGAGATAGGGTATTGCTGTGTAGTCCAGGCTGGTCTTGAACTCATGGCATTCCTCCTGCCTCAGCCTCCCAGGTGCTGGGATTACAGGCATGTGCCACTATGCCTTATTTACCTTTTACTTTTAAAATATGGCTACTAGAAAAATTTAAGTTACATTATGTGGCTTACATTGGTGACTTGCATATTTCTATTGCATAGTACTGAGCTACAGTGTTGCCATGCTATAGTTTTGCCATTTTATATGAACTGTTTAGATCCCCCTAAAGCCATTATTGAAATTCTCTCACCCTCACCCTCTCTGTCCTGTACTAGGAATTGAACCAAGGGCTTTTTGCATGCTAAGCAAGTGCTCTTGAATGATGTTTTTCTTTAGAAAAATTTCCTTTTACATGAAAACTATGGAGATATAACATATGTAATGTGGCACCTATTGCCAGTTTTTTCTCCTGTGTACCTGGCTGATGGCATTTTAAAAGTTGATTCAGTGTTTGGGTAGTGCATGTTTGTCTGTTTCCTTCTTTTCTATGTTGGGTTTTGTCTCTATTTTTGTAAGGTATATACTTATATCTTAAAATCGAATTTATGTTTCTTGGTTGGTGACATTGGGGGTTTTTGTTCTGCCCTGTATCCCAGCACCTAGAGCACTGCATATGCATAGTAGGTCCTCAATAAGAACTGCTGAAGGAATGGAAATATGTTTCAGTTAAAAATCAGCTACTAACCTAGGCACTACTTTAGCTTTATTCCCTTTCTTTAATGCTAATTTCATTATACAAAAAGTTTTCCTTTTTAATATTTAAACTCATCCATCTTACCTTTGACAAACTTTTGACTTTTGAGGAGAAATAGAGGGGATCTCCCTTCCATAGCTGGGCTAGATATGCTGTTTGATTTTTCTATTTATTTCCTCATATTAATATAATTTTTTAGGGTTAATTCCAGATGGATTAATATGAAACCTGGATCTCTTCATTCATCTGCAGCCTGGTACTGTCTGTCCTGGTGACATTCACTCATGATTCCTTATCCTGCCATAACAGTATGTTCTTACAGCTTGAATGTATTAGGTTTTTTTTTTTTTCTCTCAGTTCATTTGCATCTCAATCCGTTCAACCTTAGAATGTTGATAACTCACCGTGTAGAGTGTTGGTATATTTATTTTTACCTTTGAGCCGGCACTTTTTTTCTCCCGGCATGCTCAACCATGTAAATTTTCTTTTTTTTTTTTTTGGTACCGGGGATCGAACTGGGGTCCTTGAGCTTGCGCAGTATGTAAGCTTTTTAGGGAACCTAGAATGGAAGAGGAGTTAGATGTCTGTAGTTATAAATATGAGACATCTGTGAGTTACTGGCTTGGTGGTACAAAGGTGTTTTATGTTTAAACAAGTCTGCAATGTAGCTATTTCCTAGCATCTGCTCATCTGTGGTTTAAAGACAATTAGGATTGTACATTTTCACGATTAAGTGAAACAGTTATACATTCTAGTATTCTAATTGTGACTGACTTTGGCAACTACTATTATTGCATATAAGGGATTAGTTAGGAGAGTCAGATAGAGTCACAGCTTATTTTAATCTGGTCCTCACTCTGGGCAAGAAAGGGCAGCCTTTTATGCTGAGATCGTCTTGTACAGTTATAATTTTTTTGCTTGTTTTTTCTTTGAAAGGACATGCATAGCGATTCAGAGAAACTTGAGCCTGGATTCAAATTCCTTCCTGCTTCCATTTAGCATCTGTGCACCTTAGTTTCCTCAGCTGTAAAATGAAGGCAGTGGTACCTATCTTATAAGGATTTTATAACGATTAGTGAAGTATTCAAAATAGTGCCTGGCACGTAGTATCTGCTGTGTTAATTTGTTTTAAATTTGTATAGATTTTATTGGTCACCTTCATGTAAGCAGTTTGCCCTTGTAGACACATGCTAGTCATGAGATTTGGCTATAAAATCGCCTTAGCGTCCTCTTTTTTGTGTGTGTGTGTGTGCTGGGGATCAAACTCAGGATCTTGCGCTTTCGAGGCAGGCAGCGCCACCACTGAGCTAAATCCCCAGCCCCTTACTGACCTCTATTTCCAGCCAGTGTCCCAGGGTAGGTGACATAGAGACAGCCTCAGGTCAACAAAATAGGACTGAAATTACTACAATGATCCCACTTCTTCACAGTAATGCTAGAGTACATATTCACATACTCTGTAATAAAGTTAATTAGTGCTAACTGGGTAGATGCCTAATTGCTCAGAGCTATACTCTTCTAACTTTGTAATTCCATTAATGGAATGTATCCTACATAATCCAGAAAAAAAAGTAAACTGCTTTGTTTTATTACACTGTTGATAATAAGCAAATGGAGAATCTAAACAAAAGTGGAATGGTTAAGGTCTCAATAGTGTATCATGCAGGGCCAGGGATTTAGCTCAGTGTTTCCGGCGCCTGCCGTACAAGCGCAAGTTCCTGAGTTCTATCTCGGGTACAAAAAAAAAAAAAATAGTGTATCATGCAGCAACTAATTATGCAGATTGTGAGGCAGCCTAAAGGTGTTTAGTTGACACCTGAGTAATAGATGCCAAACTCTGCTATGCTTGGGGCCAATGATGCAAACAAGGGTAAGATTTACTCTCCCCACATGCTATTGCGTGGTATAGGTCCCAGGAAGAACAGTTGGGGTGGCGGGGTGCTAATGGCTCTAAATCCCCTGACCTTGAAAGGGGGTGGGGTGGGGGAAGCTAAGGAAAGGAAGTGGTTGAGATGGGGCCTCGAGTTTATCTAGTGGATAAATTGTGGTAATATAGTTGATCTGTATTAAAAGCTTGCTAAGTACTTTTCATTATCCATCCTGTTAATTCCTCACATTTCATGTGCAAGGTGCATGTACCATGGTATAAGTGAGTAATGTGGCCTGATACTGAGCTGAAGGCTGGCAGAATCAGCATTTGAACCTAGGTCTGTCTCTAAAATCTGTGTTCAAAATCTCTGCCCTTCATTGTGGCCTCCAACTGTGGGAAAATTCTGCCAATGGAAGTTGTTAATTTTTATAACGAAATTTAAAAAATGACAATTTTATCAAATTCATTCAATAATTTTTCTGTGTATGGTATATCTTAAAAGATTCAGTACACAATACAGTGTTGTAATCTGGACAGTAGTATCTAGTCTCCTTCTGAATTCTTTTTGCATTATTGTTGTCTTTCTTCAAACAATACACTTTATACTGTCATGTTGGCCTTTCCTTTTTTTCTGTGAGTGATTTTATAATTTCAATAAAATGTCTGCCCACTAAACATGTTTATGAAGACATCAGTGATGGATGTCCTGGTTGGCATTTCACTATCCTGTATTTTTCAATTATTTGGCCTAGTAGACCTAATCTAAATTGTAAATGGCTTTTTGAACCCATTTGTTTTGAATAAATAACAAATGAGTTCCATATTGTTTGGTTTAGAAGGTGGATAAATATTTTATAATAATATTTTTCCTTGCTTTTTGATTACAGGATAGCTTGTTAGAGATGTTGGTCAACTCTTGTTAATGCCACCCATAGAATCATTATAATCACTGACCACTGTTGGAATTTTTTGTTTTGTTTCTTCTTTCAAGTTCTATCATTTCTGTATTATGTACAAGAAGGCTATTGAGTTTTGAATGTTTACCATGTATCCAGCTACTTTACTGAATCTGTCAATTAAGTTTGGAAGTCTTTTGGTGGAGTTTTTGGGTCTTCTATGTAGAGTATCATATCATCAGCAAACCATTTCTGTATTATGAATAGTTGACAATAAGGAGACGTCTTTTTCATCTTTCCATTTCATAACACAGACTTTTCCTCTCCGATATGCTAACAATTCTTTTTCAGTTTTTCTTTTGCAGATCTTTTGGCACTTCCTTCCTATTCAGTCTGTGTCCCAAATATGTCTATTTTGTATTGTGTAAGAATATCACTGAGTTCTGGAGAAGTATGAAAATTATATCTAATGTACTTATGATAAGAGTTTTTATAGATTGTAGCACAAAACTGTAGGTTATTTTTCACAAATAAAATAAACACAAATTAGTAAAAGAAAATAACCAGAACTTATTATTAGATTTCATTAGAAACGAACATCAAAGGTGAATATACCGTTCTAAATAAAAATGTATGCAAATAATAATCGCTATAAAACAGATCTAGAGTGTATCTCCTCCAAACAAGAATCATCCAGGGGAGAGAAGGTGAGCCGGTCCCAGCACCTGGAAGGAAGCTCCCCTGCCACCACCCCAGGCTCCTAGGGCAGAGAAGCTGAGCCACGTGGGTGCCAGAAGCACACCCACCCCCACCTCCACCCCCACCCCCCGTGGAAATGAGAAGACACGTAAACAAGCCTCAAAAACAGACTTCCGGATCACCTACAGCAACGCCAAAGGGAAACGAGATGGAACAATCTGATACTCAACCACCTGGACTCTCTGAACCGGCAACAAAAGAGAATCTGGGAAAAATGAAATCAGAAATAACTACTCAGATAACAACAAAGATTGTGCTCATGGTGCAAGACGTGATTAATAAATCTAGAGAGGACACAGATAAAAAAATAGAGGATCTGAGGAACATGATGGAATCCCAGCATAGGAAACAAATGGAATCCATAAAACAGATGCAAACAGATTTCCAGTAGATTAAAAACTCTGTGGAAAAAGAGTCTGTGGAGCAGAATGAACCAGTGTGAGGATAGAATTTCAGATGTAGAAGATAAGATTGCAATTAGTGACCAGGAAAAGAAAAATTGCTTTAAAATTGTAAGGGAACACAAGAAATCAATCCAGCAGCTGCTAGATGATGCAAAGAAGAATAGCATAAGACTGATTGGAGTCAATGAAGAAAGAGGAGAGAGTGCAGATGACATAAAAAAAACTGTTCACAGGAGTGATGGCAGAAAACTTCCCAAGGAGGGCAAAAGAACTTGAAATACAGATAAGTGAGGCACATAGGACTCCAGCTAGCCTTGATCAAAAAAAATCTACAAATAGGCATATAGTAGTTAGGATTCCAGAAATCCAACAGAAGAACAAAATTCTACAAGCAGTGAGAGAAAAATCACATACAAAGGAAAGCCCATCAGAATCACAGCAGACTTCTCAATGCAAACCCTCAAGGCAAGAAGAGCTTGGAGTGATGTATTCCAAGCCCTAAAACAGCCTCCAACCCAGATTGATGTACCCTGCAAAACTATCTTTCAAAATCGATGGAGAAATAAGATACTTTCATGATAAAGAGCACCTCAGGAACTTCATGAATACCAAGCCGGCACTCCAAAACTTTTAGTCAATACCCTAGGAAAAGACAATGAGGATCACAACCCCAGGAAACCCAGCAGAATGAATCCACTGGGCGTGACAAATTAAACGCAAAGGGGGAGAATCCAACAAAAAGAAAAAGTCATGACAAGACTTTTAAAACTTTTAACTTCATCTCTCTAATGAGTGTATAATTCAATCTTGTTATTGTACTGATTAGTATTTTTCTGATTCTAGAGTTGCACACCTTTCCTTGTGCTATACTGGCTATTTATCATCATCTTATGTCTACATTTTAATTGGGTTGCCTATTAGTGGGGTCTAAGAATTCTTTATATATTCTGGTCATAGGTTATATGCATTATAAATATGGTCTGTTTAAGGACTATTTTTCATTTTAATGGTGTCATTTAAAGTTATAAATTTTGATGGAATCTCATTTATCAGTTTTTCTCTTTTATACATTTTTTTTGTATCCTAGGTAGTTCTTGCCTACCCTAAATTCATAAACATTTTCCCTTATAATTTCTTCTTAAAGTTTTATACTTTTAGGCTTTCTTATTTAGGTTCATAGATCTTTCAAGTTATTTTCATGTATGGAAATAAAGGGTTGAGGTTAATTTTTTATCTATGGATACCAGGTGTTCTAGTGCCGTTTGCTGAAAACACTGTCTCTTCCTCGGCTCTTAAATTGAGTTTATATTCTATAAAATGCTAATGTTAAATAATCTTTCAAAATTCAGTGGACCATATATGTGTGGTTCTATTTCTAGATTCTCTGTTTTATTCAAATGATCTATAGGTCTTTCCTTACACCAACACTGCCTTGATTACTGTAGCTTTAGAAGAAGTCTTAAAATTAGGTACTAAACATCTTCCAACACTGTTTTTTGTGTTTGTTTTTTGTTTGTTTTTGTTTTTTAACTTTTCTAGGTCCTTTGTACTCCTACATAACTTTTAAATTTCAATATCCAATTCTTCATTTATAGCAAGTATACATAGACCTGAATTTTTATATATACCTTGTGTTTTCTAATCCTGCTAAATTCAAATACAAGTTCTAGGGGCTTCTAGAGATTTCTTAGTATTTTCTCTGTAGACGATCATTTCATCTACATATAAAGATTTTGCTTCTACCTTGCCAATCCTATCCTAATTGTGTCGTTTTATTGCCAGACTATTTTGGTAGGGCCTGGGTTTCAAAGATTAATGGACAGATAAAGAGTAAGCATATCTGCCCTTGTTCCCCACCTTAAGGAGAAAGCATTGTATCTTCTCCGTTCATATAAGGCGTTCTCGTTGGAAGTATGGAGTACATGTCTTTAATCTGTTGAGAAGGTTCTGCCCTACTTCTAGTCTCCTGATAGCTTTTACCATGAACAGCTGTGGAATTTAGTCCAATACTTTTTCGCCAACTAGTGACAGGATCATATAGCTTTTTCCTTTCCTCTGTTAAAATGATGACTTTTGGGGGTGAATCTTCCAATGCTGAGCCAACACTGCCATCCCTATAACAAAACCACTTTCTACATCCTGCCAGATCTGACTTCTAGTTTTGTTAAACAAATTTCTATCTGTGTTCATACATTTTTTCTTCTATTATCTTTATCCGGTTTTAGGATTAGCACAATGCTGATTTCCTAAAATGAGGGGAGAAGTGTTCCTTCTTTTTTCTGCTTTAATTGTTTGGTATAATTTATCATTTAAAATGTATTTGAGCCTGCTGTTGTCATATAGGTAGTTTTTTTTTTTTTCAAAGTGGAAATATTTTATTGCTTTTAGTAATAAAAAGGTAAATGTAGTTGTTCTTACAAAGCATTAAACTGTACAGAAATATACAAAGTAGAAAATTAAAGACTCCATAATCCCTCTTATATAACCAATTACAGAATTACAGGAAGATTTACTCATAAACACAAAGAAATGTAATAAATACATGAAATTAAAACTACTATACCCACAAAATCTTTTACAAAAACTGAAACATTAATATGGATCCCATGGAAATTTTAACATGGCCACATTGGGGAGATGGAGGAAGGCAGAAGGGCAGTATTATGGGTTTGAAAATCCTTCTCTATCCTTTTGTGAATTGACAGAAATATATGCATTTTATTGTAGACTATATATGTGTGTGTGCGTGTGTGTGTGTGTGTGTGTGTAAAGCAACGCAAAGTAGTTGTTTCTGGGAACAGAATTTGTTACTACAGGCAAAGTAGATAGGTACATGCTGTGTTAGGTTATAAACCTGTTAGATCTACCTTATAGTTTATGGATTTTAGGGGGGGGCAGGGATTTTCTCTGTAGTTCAGGCTGGCCTTGAACTCACTATATAGTCTAGACTGGCATGGCATTCATAGCATCCTCCTGCCTCAGCCTCCCAAGTGCTGGGATGACAGGCGTGTGCCACTATACTCAGGTATTTTATGGATCTTTACAACTTCTATACATCCAGACTGGGATAAAGCTAAAAGTAAGATGATGAGGCACCCATATTTAAAAACAACATCCCTTTGAAAAGTTTATAGAGAATACTATTAATAAGCCACTTAATTTTTCACTATTTATGAAGTTTTTTTAAGGATTAAATTTATTTCAAAAGTACTTATAAATGAGTGAGACATGACTAAGCATTTACAGTGAATTTTTCAAATAAATCATTTTAATCCTACCTCTTTATAGGATAACAATAGCATTACTATGGTAGTATTTGTTTTGTTTTGATTAATATTAGTTATTTTCAAGATTGATTATTACTAACAAATAATGAGTTTTAGCACAAGTAGAGTATCCTTTATCCGAAGTACTTGGTGGTGCTCACCTTCTGATCCCAGTACTTGGCAGGCTGAGGCAGGAGGATTGCTGCGAGATTGAGGCCAGTGATCTACTATGGAGTTCAAGGCCATCCTGAAGCACACAAGACCCTGTCTCAAAAAACCAAACCAAACCAAACCAAACCAACAACAAAAAATTGGAACCAGAAGTATTTTGGAATGTGTACATATACAGAATGTGTTATTTTTTGGATGGAACCTCAGTCTAAGCATGATATTCATTTATGTTTCATAAATACCTTATGTACATAACCCGAAGGCAAAAATACAATATTTTTCATGATGTTGTGCATGAATTATAGTTGCATGGTGTATAATTTTCCACTTGAGTAATCACATTGGTACTCAAAGTTTTGGATTTTAGAGCATTTTAGGTTTTTGAATTAGAGATGTTATGCAGGGTGTGGTCCCAGCACTCGGGAGGCTAAGGTAGGAGGCTTTCTGGAAGTTTGAGGCCAGTCTGAGCTACACAGTGAGCTATATAGCTACATAGTGCAAGTTCAAGGCCAGCCTACAATGTGAGACCCTGTCTTTAAAAAAAGAAAAGGAAAAAAAGAATTAGAGATATTAAGTCTGTACTATACCAAGGCAAGGTAGAAACAGGATTTTTTTTTTTTGTACTGGGAATTGAATCCAGGGCCTTCACACTGAGCTACATTCTTGGTGTAACTTTTTAATTTTTATTTTGAGACAGGGTCTGGCTAAATTGCTAAATTCCCCAGGCTGGGCTTCAACTTGCAGTCCTCATGCCTCAACATCCCAAAACACTGGGATTATGAAAGTGTGTCACCAAACCCAGCTCAAAACATAATACTTTTAAAAATTATTTTTTATTTTCTACACACTATTTTATGGTAAAAAAAATCTGATATTAAATGTTCCTATAGGCAAATAATTTGTACTGCAGATGTTTTTTATTTTCCTGACATCTACATTATACAACTTTAATCACTAAATTCTTCCTCATCACTGAAGTATGAGCTCTTCTTTATCCTTGGGCGCCGCGAATCCTCTGATGTCGAGGGGCCTGCTGCACTGGGTTTCCATTGGTTCTGTTCTTCAGTCTTGGCTTCCTGGGAGGCGATGGCTTGGCTGAGACTGTCGAGAGCGGGCTCTTCCCCTTCGTCTTCACTTTCTGCTGCGTCCTCAATTTCTTCCGGTTTGGCAGTTTTCTTTTCCTTCTTTTTTTCTTTCTTCTTTGGAGGCTCGCGTTCTCCGAGCATGTTTTTTGGACAGGCATAACTTAAGTGTCCACTTTCCCCACATTCATAACACTTTGATTTATCAAAGTAGTTTCGCCTTCGGATGAATTCAGCTGCTCTCCCATTGTCAATAGCAATGCTTGCCTTTATCACTCTACCAAACAACTGTTTGTTGTTTATGGCTCTGGTGCAGTTTTGTGCAGAGTCTTTATCCAAAAAGAATATAAATGCAACCCCTTTACTCTTCCTCGTATCTTTGTCTTTCATTATAGTAACCTTTACAACTTTGCCATACTTGGAAAATATCCGGTATAAGTCGTTATTTGTCAGGGAGAAGGGCAAGTTGGACATATACACTGTGCTCTTACTTGGAGCCAAGCCACCACTCACTTCTTCAGGGATGGCGGCCCCTGCGCAGCGGGGCTTCAACCCTGACTTTTCCTCGCCCCTCGCAGCGGCCTGGGCATCCCGCGCCCGGGCGGGGTCGGCGCAGAGCCCTGGGGTCGCGGCAGCGGAGGGGCCCTGCGTGGTTCCCTTTGGTCGGGCCGCACTGGCGGGCGCATATAGGTAGTTTTTCAAGCCAGGAATATACTTTCTTTAACAGGTGCTACTCAAATTTTATATTTCCTCGAGAGTTAGTTTCATTAATTTGTCTTCCAAGGTACTTCTTAGAAGTTGTCAAATTTATTTCAAAACAGATTTTTGTAATATGCTTTCTATATCCTTTTAAATTCTTTAAAATCTGTGGTAATGTCTCCTAGATATTGATATTGTACTTTAAAAAATACATAATTGATATTGTGTAATAGGAAGAAAAGGTCTAAAGGAGCAGGGGAAGTGGGAAGGGCAGGGGAAAGGAAAAAAGGGAAAAGAAAAAAATATGAGAAAAGGAAAAAAATGGAAACAAAGTCTTTGCAAATAGGGAAGGGTGGAGGGGGTGAAGGGAGGGCAGGGGAAGGGGAAAAAAATAAGAACCAAGATACTCATGTAGTGGTACAAGATCCCAGTGATGAATGTAACTGTATTGTATACCTAAAATGTACCAAGAATCAACCAGGGCCAGGGATTTAGCTCAGTGGTGCCACCGCCTGCCTCACAATCTCAAGGTCCTGAGTTCAATCCCCGGTACCAAAAAAACACCCCAAAAACAAACGAAGAATCAACTGGTTGAAATGATAGTTCGTAAGTCATCTGCCCTTGGGGTGAACTGTTAAGTGGTTAAAGGAACAAAACCCATGCAGTCAGAGGAAGTTTTTGTCATTAGGTTCATTCACTTTTCTATTAACAGGTTTTGACAAAAACTGTCACTAGTAAGGATGAGGGAAAACCGTGAAGTTTTTAGCTCTTCCTTCTCTTTCTCCTCCCCTTCTCCTCCTCTTACACCTCTCTCCTCCTCCTCCCCTTCTTCCTCCTTCACTTTTCCTTTCCCTCCTTCTCCAGCTCTTCCTCCTCCTTCACTTCCTTCTCCTCTCCCTCCCTCCCTTTCTCCTTCTCCTTCCTTTTTGATGAGGTCTTGCTGTGTTGCCTGGGCTGGTCTCAGACTCCTCGGTTCAAGTGATTTGTCCTGCCTCAGCCTCCCAAGTAGTTGGGACCACAGGTGTTTGCCACTGTGCCTGGCTCTAGTTTCTTCTTAATGTTAATGAGCCATCTCATGTAATAAGCTCAATAATGGATGATATACCAACTTTTCCTTTCTGCTGTTGTAATGTCAAAAGATATTTATAAAACTTTGCTAATTCTTAAACTTGCCTCACCTGGAAAGGCAAAAGAACTAGAATAGCTAAAGCAGTTTGGAAAAGGAAGCACAAAGCTTAAAGATATCACACTACCATATTGGAAGACTCACTTTAGAACTACAGTAATCAAGGCAGTGCTGTCAGCGGGGAAAGGGAGGACTAGATCAGTGGCATAGAGTCCAGAAGTAGATGTGCTCAGGCGAAGCCAGCTTCATGAGGTAGGTGGACAGGCAGTTTCTACCAGTGGTATTGGTACAAGTGGACATCCATAGGCAAAGAAATAAAACGTTTACCTAAACCTTACTCCTTATACAAAAATTAACCCTAAATGAATGAATCATAGATGCCAGGGTGGTGGTCCACTCCTGTAATCCCTGTCACTCAAGAGGTTGAAGTGTAGGACATAGCAACGGTTTTATAACACTGTAAATGTAATTAATCTCCCTGAACTGTAAATGGCAAATTTTATGTTAAATGTAGTTTGCTATAATAAAATAATCTACTTGACTGCCGTATAATAGTTTTCACCTAGCTTTCAACTGACAGTGATTAATGTGCAGTATAATGACATGACAAAGGCAAATGTCAAGAGAGAAATTTAATAAAATTCTCTAATACCTTCTGAGAGATGAATATGATTAATTAAAATCATATACTCGTGGATTGATTTCAGTGTTTGGCAGTATCTGTCTTTGTGAACACATTTTCAAAACTGAAATTGTAAAAATCTCATTCTAAGTCAGCATTAACAGATACAGATTTTTTTTTCAGAGTCTTTGTGCTGAACTCCCCAGCCTTTTTTTTTATTTTTTAGTCTGAGACAGTGTTTCCTTAAGTCACAAAATTGCCCAGGCTGGGCTTGAACTTTGGATCCTCCTGCCTCAGCCTCCCGGAATGCCAGGATTACAGGCTTGTGCCACCATGCCTGCTCAGATATAGATTTGCAATTGATTTTAATGAAAAGGAAAACTGTTTCAAAACCCAGTTAAGTGGAATGTTATTTCTCCGTAAGAAAATTCCATTACTTGCATTAGTAGACTTTTATTACACAAAAAATGAGCAATTATACTTTCTGTCAAAAAACATTTTATGGAAATTTGTTTTCTCTTGTAATACAGTATCTACTAATGTTCTTCATTTTGTTACATGTCTGAAATATTTATTTTCTGGCCCTTTACAGAAAATGTTGACCCCCTTGCTTAAAGCATTGATTCTAAAGCAATCAGGGTCTCACTGTATGCCCCACTTTATTTAGTTATGTTTCATAAATTTTGACATATTACAATTTCTTGCCATATAGCTCCAAGTATTTATATTTCCTAGTTTCCATTTGATACCTTTTTTCTTTCTTTCTCTGTGCTGGAGATCAAGCACAGGGGTTTATCGCCACTGAGCTAGATCCCCAGGTCTTTTTTATTTTGAGACAGGGTCTTGCTAAGTTGCCCGGCCTGGGCTCAAACCGTGATCCTCCTGCCTCAGCCTCCCAAATAGCTGGAATTTTACCAGTGTGCATCATCATACCTCGGTTGATGTCTTTAGCTTCTGTTATTCAGAAGTGTATTGTATAACTTCTGAACATGTAGAAATTTTCTTGTGTTCTTTCTTCTGACTTCTGAGTTCCAGAGTAGTCAGGGTGCATGCACTGCACGATGTCCAGCTTTTGACATTTGTTGCGGCTTGCTTTGTGGCAGCTTTTGTCTATTTGGGCAGATAACCCAGAGTGCCCTGAGGTGGAATTCTTTTCAGCTTTGTCTTTTTCTGAAGTTGTGGCTCTCCAGGTCAGTCCAGAGTTCCACTGTCTACTCATATATAGGAGCTGTGCTTGTACTTTTAGGGTAGTTTTTTCCTTTCTCAATCTGGTTGTTTTTCCCCTTCCCCTTCCCCTGTAGGCACATACAAATTTAAAGCTTTTTTCAGGTACTTAACTTTTAACCTGAATCTCAGCAGCCCTCAGTACAATGTTCTATGCCATAGTCCCTAACCACTAAATTAAATGTTCACTTACACATAAGGACTTCATTTAAGAGTGAACTCTTTTTATTTGTTTGTTTGTTTATTTATTTATTTATTTTTGAGAGAAAGGGTCTCACTGTGTAGTGCAGGCTGGCCTTGAATTCACTGTGAAGCCCAGGCTAGCCTTGAATTCAGTGATCCTTTGCTTCAGCCTGAGCTCTGGGATTATGGATGTGTGCCACCACCCCCGACTAAGACTCATTTGCTATATTGTGTGCTATTTTTCTCTTGGAAACCAGTTTTCTCCCCTTTGACAAAAGGAAATGAGTGTGCTTCCCAGGACTGTGTGCTTATCTAGAGATATCTAATGCTACCCTCAGCAGAGCTGCTGTATCTGATCTGTGCAGGTGTGGAAGTGACCCCTGTGGACAACCGGTCTTTCAGTGCTACCCTTTCAGTGCTGCTAGTATTTGGGTTACCTCTCATTTTTGTGGAAAAGAAATGTGTAAAAACAGACTTGCTTTTTGTAAGGCATGGTATCTTCGGTACTATAGTGCTTAGCTTTTCCTTGATGGAGGATCTGTTGTTTGTTGCTGTCTTGCAGTAATTGCTGGAAATATTGTGACATTGTTTCCCTTCTCAGAGAGAAAAGAAAAATAAGAAATTGACAAAAGTGGAAGCTTCTGCTTCTGCAGCAGAAAAACATTAACTTTGACCTTCAGTGTGAATGGGGTAGACGTGTACAGATTCCTTCATCCGTCCTTTTCTGCCAGTCAGGCCTTTTCAGTACACATTCACCAATCTGATTATTAGCATTTATAAGCATATACTGCATGTGACTTTGTATTTGATCTTATGAGACCTTGCAGCAGCCACAGGCCTGGTATTACAGCCCCTGAGCTGGGTGCCATCTGATAGCCTGTGCCCTGCAAGCCTCACCCTGTTGCTGATGAGGCGGGAGGTGTGTGTACATCCTGTTTCTCTGTGTTTAATTTGGGGCTGATGTGGAATTTTTGTCATAGAAAATGAGCAGTAGAATTTGCAGTCAGTAGTGAAGTGATTGATTCTCAGTACATATTGGGAAACAGAAGATAAAAGATTTTGGTGATCAAAGTAGAAATTTTAGGATGTACAGCATGAAGATCGAACCTCATGTGACCTGTGGGCTTTAGTAAATAATAATGTGTCAGCATTGTTGGTGGAAATGTAAACTAATATAACCACTATGGAAATCAATGTGGAGATTCCCTCAAAAAAATAAAACTAGAAGGGGCTGGGGATTTAGCTCAGTGGTTCCACCGCCTGCCTTGCAAGCACGAGGTCCCTAGTTCAATCCCCTGTACCCCCCCCAAAAAAAGATAATAATAATAAAACTAGAAATTCCGTTTGACCCAGCTGTACCTCTTCTGGGTGTCTCCCTGAAAGAATTGATGTTATAGTATTACAGTAATCCGTGCATACCCATGTAGCACAACTCACAAGAGCTAAACCATGGAACTGGTCTATGTCCATCAACAGATGAATGGATTAAGAAAATGTGGTGTTTATGCACTGCTACTCAGTCCTAAAAGAGGAGACATTTGAGTCATTTGTGGGAAAACAGATGGGTCTTGAAACCATGTCACCAAGTGAAATAAGTCAATTACAGATGGTTAAGTATCACATGGTTTCTCTGAGAACCAAATATAATTTAAAGAGCAAAATAAATGAAACATTTTAAGAACAGGGAGTTAGGCTCTGAGATGGGAAAGAACTCTGGGAAAGGAAGCAGAGGGAAAGGTGGGAGGTCAAGGGGAATAAAAATGATCACGATGTGGTAGGTGTGTGTATCAGCCCCCAAATGAATGTAAACACGAATCACGATGTGTTGCAGACATATAATGATAAACAGTTAAATAAGAGTAATTTGTCAGTGTTGGCTTCTCAGCTGTACCACCAAATGGAAGATGTTAGTAATAGGAAGAGATGGGAGGAACCAGATGAGGGAGTATATGAGGACTGCTTTCTGTTAAGTTCTATAAACCTAACCCCCCTCCAAAAAAACCAACTGTTCATTAAAAATTTGTAACTGGTTTAACATCCCTTAGCGGTTCCTGTCATACAGCTGGTGTGTACCCTGCTGACCCTGGGGGTTTCTCAGTTTGGTGAAGTGGTATGTGCAGTTTGAGCTCTATGTTCACTGACTGGCCTCCTCTCTCTTCCTGCGTGCGGGACAGTTGGAATGCCAAGATGCCTTGGAAACAGCAGCCAGAGCCGAGGGCCTTTCCCTGGATGTCTCTATGCATTCCCAGCTCCGAATCCTGGACGAGGAGCATCCCAAGGGAAAGTATCACCATGGCTTGAGTGCGCTGAAGCCCATCCGGACTACTTCCAAGTAAGGGGCTCGCTGGTGAATGACTTGTCTGGAAAGCACCAAAGCATTTTGGAAACTTTGAGCTAAGATAAGGCAGTTGAGACCTCTTTTTTGTGAAGAGCTCTGTTCACTAAACAATGTGCTTAAATACCGACCAGCTTCTCAGTGTCTGGTGACAGCCTCCTGATCTGGGTTTTTCTCCTCAGACACCAGCACCCAGTGGACAATGCTGGGCTCTTCTCCTGTATGACTTTTTCATGGCTTTCTCCTCTGGCCCGCGTGGCCCACAAGAAGGGGGAGCTCTTGATGGAGGACGTGTGGTCTTTGTCCAAGTACGAGTCTTCCGATGTGAACTGCAGAAGGTAGGCGTCTCTGGTCCACTCCGGCCTCTCACATGCTGGAAGCCAGGGCCTGAGCTAGGAGGGTGGGCTGAGCGGTGCGCTGCCGCAGCTGTGTCCCTTGAGGAGCCGGGCAGCCCGGGGAAGGCTTTCCCTGTGCGCTTGTGCTTTGTCTTCTCTTTCCCTGTAATCCTGTTTAACCACAGGCTCTCTCTCTCTTTCTCTCAGTCCCGCTTGTCTTCCTGAATCTGCAGGGAGATCATGTCGCTGTCCTGTGACAGAATACATTTTTGTGGTAGCTGATTAAGGGTTGGGGTCCCTCAAGGAAGGAAGTTCTTACCACAAAGTTCAGGAATAGACTTCTGGGGGTGGAAGGAGGGGCTCTTGCTCTCAGCACTTTCAGTACCCCAGCAGCTCTCTAGCAGGGCAAACACTTACCTGTCCAGGAAGGGAAGTTTTCTCCAGAAGATGAAGACTGTGCATGACTCTAAAGGACAGGCTCGTGTGGAGACAGCCTGGAGGCAGAGCTGGGGGAGCTGGGACACGTGTCCTGAGGAGGTGTGTAACTGAGGACATGTGCCCTTGTTAAGACTAGAGAGACTGTGGCAAGAAGAGCTGAATGAAGTGGGGCCCGGCGCTGCCTCCCTGCGAAGGGTTGTATGGACCTTCTGCCGCACCCGGCTCATCCTGTCCATCGTGTGCCTGATGATCACGCAGCTGGCTGGCTTCAGTGGACCAGTAAGTTCTCACCATCCTCTCTGACGTCCGCAGGGGCCCAGCATGGCCGGCTCTAACCCTCTGGTTCTGTTGCAGGGGTTGTGCTCACCTTTGGGCTAGTTAGCAGCCCTAGCGATGGTGCCTTCAGGGCTGCCGGAAGGGTGCAGCGACTGAGGGTGAAAGATGGCTCGCCGGCAGTCAGAAGGGTGAGGGGAGCGCTTCAAGAGAAGCAGCAGCTGGCTTGCTTTGCTGGGTGGGGTGAAGCCGAACTGATCCTGTTCTGCCCAGGACCTTGCTCTTGGTTGCGTGTTGGCACGAGGTGACAGTCGTGGTCTGGGCAGCTGTGAGTGGGCAAGTGCAGCTTGTGTGACGTGGGCTGGCAAGCCAGCGCGGTGCCTTCAGATGCCTGGAGGCAGCTTCCATGTTGGGCAGTCCTGTGGCACATGAAGAAGCTAGAGGACTGTGGAGGTTTTCAGGGTCTGAGCTGCAGGCCAGTCCGAGCTTTGGTGAACAGTGTGAACTGCGTGAGCCTTGGGGTGGCAGCTGTGGTCTAGTCCGTGTGAAACCAGAGTGGGTAAGGGAGCCTTTGATATTCACAGTTTCTTACGCCTGCTATGGTGCCTTACACTTGAGATTTTGATTAAATTTATTTTCTACATATTTGCCTTGAGGCATCGGAGCAGTAGTATTGCTTATGCTGTGCGTTTTCCGTGTGTAGGTAAGCTGGAGGTTCATGGTTTTGGTAAGTATGTGCCACAGATGCATGGTGATTAGGTTAAACTAAATGACAGTTTTGTTTCTCTTTTTCTTTTTCTTTTTACATGTTTGATGCCTTTTTTTAAAGCTTTGATCTCTTTTCTGAAGCAGAGAATACTACTTTTGTGGCATTGGGTTTCTATGTTAATTGACCAACTAACACACTTTTATATAGCTTTAAATAAAAGGGACCATGTAACTGGAACGTTAGGTTATGTTATGTTATTGACCAAAGTGGCAAACATTTCCATAGAGCCAGCGTCCCCCAAGAAGAGCTTCTGTCATTGTTTCCCTCCAGGGCCGGTGGCTGCTCTGTGTCTTCATAGAACACTTTGACCTCTATAGCACAGTGTAGGCTTCCAAGATAGAATGATAATGGGTTTTCTTAATTCCTCTCTCCTCTTAAAAAAAAAAAAAATCCATGGATTGTTGGGATTTTAATTTTTTACTTGGGGAAAAAAGTTACTTGTGCATGTTCCGCTTGTGACTTTAAGGTCACTGCCTTAAGCATCTGTGTATCCCAAGTTCTCATTTATAATGCAGTACACTAGATAACCCTTCCAGATGCCCGGGAGAGCTGGGTGCCTTCCTTTAACAGGAAAATGCAGCACACTTCTCTCTGCCCTCTCGGAAAGAGCACTCGAGCCAGTGTCACCTCCCAGGTTCCCTCCGGAGACACCTGAGAAGGCAGTGGGCCCACCCATCATCTCTTTGATTGAGAAAAAGATTTAAAAGTGTAAGCAATGCAGACTTCTTTTTCAGAACTCCAGTTCTGATTTATTTCTTTTTAATTGGAAGTGGAAACACCAGGCTGGTTTTGAGAGTAGTACTAGCAGCAAGCAAACCTCCTGTGTGTGGACTTTAGTCCTGTTGGGAAATGTCCATTTTTATTTTTGCACATTTTCTAATCTGGCATAGTCTTCAAACTGATTTAATGTCTTCTATAGAAACCTACATAAGAGATACCTCAAGTTCTTGGCTACCCAATATAGCATTATTATTTGTTGTCCTCCCACCTCAGGTCTCATCAGACTTTGGTACTCACTCATACACAGAACCGATGAGACACTTTTCAAGTCGTTGCATCTCATGTGTGCTTTTTGAAATTGCTGGACAGCCAGCACTGGGCATTCATGCCTCAGGGTGCTCCCAGGTTCTGGTGATGCCAGTGGACAGTGCAGTGCAGGGCGCAGGACCCAGGAGTATTAAACCGAGGACCAAATAAGGGCGTGATCTTGACTCAGACGAGAACCCAATCTTTGATAACCTTAGAGGCACTCTGGGCCCTTCTTAGACTTAAGTTTTTTAAAAGACCAGGCCAGCCCTGAGATCCATGTGTGAAGAGTTAGCATCTGCCCTAGACCTATGAGAGAGGCTCCCTCAGTGTTGCCATCTCTTTCAGAATGCTAGCTCTGCCCCGGGGCCCGGGGAGGACAGTGCAGTCTTAGAGAGGTAAGTTCCCGCCCCTCCAACCTCTCTCCAGCTGCAGCTCGCTTGGTGCTGTCAGGATCTGGACTTGGGGGGAGTCTCTCTGTAGTGGAACCAGTGACAGAAGCTGTTCTTTAGAATTTTCAGGATGGCTGTGTTCTTCGGTCAGAATGAGAGAGTCAAGCTGGGCAGAATCTCTCGCCAAGAGTTCAGGTAAGGTAATGTTTATTCACTGGGAATGCCTTCCACAGCCAGACAGCTATGCTGACAGTCTCGAGTTTTCTCCCAGTTTGTTTAGATTTAAATGATAAATTTGTAACTTTTTTAAAAACTGAATTTTGTTTGGATTTTTCATGAAAGTCTTTTTTACTTTGCCCCATACAAAATTGTTTGAAATGTCATTGCTTTTTAAAAACACTATGTGTTGGAAGTTCTTTAATCTGCTGTTTCCTCTTCTCCCCTTTGAAAGTTTTGCGAGGTGTAAACATTGGTTATGTCTTTTACCTCCCCTCCTCCCCCTGGGAGGGCCTGTGCCCTTACCCGGTGCTGACAGCCGGCACTCTAAGGTATGGGAAGGAAGGAGCCCCCAACCACCACCTGCTGTCCTTGCACGCCTGCCTTTGGAGACTCTCCATCAGTGCCGCGGTGTGAGAACGTGCTTCACCGCACACCATCCTACTGAGTTGCTTCACGGGAGGAGAAGGGGTCTGACCCCGCGACTCAGTTCCACATTTTGGATGCATACTGGAGAAGAAGCCAATCTTCTTGGTAGTAAACCAGCAGCCCAGCTGTATGCAGAGGGAACCCACATACTGCCTATAAGCCAAAAAAATCTGAGGGAGGAGAGGAGTGGATACAGTAGTGCTTAGGATCTGAGACTTCCTATTTATTCAGTTCATTTACTGGGCCTTGACATAATCCTGATGGGTGGGATCTCAGGGCCCAGTGAACACCTAGTGTTGAGTAGCCCTCAGGAAAAGTGAGAACAGAAGAGCTTGGAGACAGTGTGGGCTCTGGAAGTCAGCATTAGCCACCTCAGGATGGTTGTGTCCCGCCTCCACCCTTGTCCGTCATTCATTGCTGGCTTACAGCTGGAGTAAGCTTTGCTAGGAGCCAGGGCAGATGGGTAGCTAGGTTTCGAGTTAAGTTTTTTCTTCCTTTAGTGGTGGGGGGTTAGGTTTGGGTTTCTTTTGTTGTGGTTAGTTTTATTTTTGCCAAGATCAGTTTTAACTACAAGGACTTGAAAAGACTCTAAAGGATCCCAGCAGTTTTTCCTTGAGGCCTAGACTTTTTTATTCTGTCCTGAGCAGAGATAATTTTTCGAGCTTAGGGCGCCAGCAGCACCAGCAGTTTTAAGCAGAGTACTTTTTCAGAGCATTTTTCGTTTTGCTTTATTTTAAATTTTTTTTTCCTTAGCAGCAAGGTCTTTATTCCTAAAGAACCCACTCCATTGCAGAATCACTGCAACTTGAGGAGCCCTAACTGGTTAAGTGCCATCAGCCTGATGTACTGCTTCGGACTCTGGAAATCAATACTGGTTCTGTTTTGTATTTCCACTGTGTGTAGCTAAAACAGTTGGAGGCCAGCTGACCTGTTGGATGGCCCGCCCTGTATAACTGACTCTGTATGTTCCACTGTATGTTACTGCAATGCTCCTGCTGTTGTACAGTGTTTGTGAGATGCTCTTTGAAGATGGTGCCTTTATATTTTTTTCATTTTCAATAAAAGTACATTACTTCCGACTTCTGGTATTTGATACTGTTGCTGAATGTGCCTGTGTGAGTGCGCTGGGGTGTTCGCAGGACCGCAGAGCTGGAGGTGGCGCTCGGGCTTGGGGGCTGGCCGGCTCCCTTCCTGCAGGTGGTGTTAGACATACGCTACCTGAGGTAATCCGTTTTCGTTTTGGGGAGGGAGTGGGGGTGTGGGGAGGGCCCGTGGGGGGCTCTGGATTCTTGGTAGTCTGCTTTGTTTGCTCTCTGCTGTACTATTAAACTGCTGATGTTTATTTTCAGGAATGTTTTGCAAATGCACTTCTCACTCTTCCCCAGTACAACTGTAGGTACACTGTTCCTTTTTATCAAATAAGCACGTTTGAAACAGTACAAAGACAGGTCTTAATTTCATTTAAAGAAATGTATCCATGTGTGGAGATACTGGAATAAGGTCAAATACATACTTTTGAATGACCATGTGTTTAGAACTAATTTCAGCTCATGGACAGGCTTACGTTACATTAGAAAGAGTAATGGTTTAGATGATGTCCCTAAGGAAAAGAGTTTCAAATTGGACTGAGTTCCGCCAAACACCCTGTGTAAATTATTTTGGGCAGCTTCTCAGATGCCCTGGAGGTTTTTCTTTGCTTGTACACTGACCACTGAACCGTGGAGCAGCCTACTCTTTCTAACTTAACATAGCACTGTGGCCCTGTGTGTGGGTACCGTGGGGATGTTAACAGTGATATGTGTTTCTCCCTGTAGGCCTTCGTAGTGAAACACCTCTTGGAGTACACCCAGGCAACAGAGTCTAACCTGCAGTACAGCCTGCTGTTGGTCCTGGGCCTCCTCCTGACGGAAGTTGTGCGGTCCTGGTCGCTTGCACTGACTTGGGCATTGAATTACCGAACTGGCATCCGCTTGCGGGGGGCCATCCTGACCATGGCATTCAAGAAGATCCTTAAGCTGAAGAACATTAAAGAGAAGTCCGTGGGCGAGGTGAGTGTGCTCTAGGGCAGAGAGTGGTTCCCAGCTTGAGCCACGTCTTTCCCGGGGGTCTGCTGGTCCTTCATCTTCCTCTGGAGACAAATGACCTGTGTCCTTGCAAGGGCCTCTCACTGCTCTTTGTATCTTGTAGCTTATCAATCTTTGCTCCAATGACGGACAGAGGATGTTTGAGGCAGCTGCTGTTGGCAGTTTATTGGCCGGAGGACCTGTTGTTGCCATCTTAGGCATGATCTATAATGGAATTATCCTGGGACCCACAGCCTTCCTGGGCTCAGCTGTTTTTATCCTCTTCTATCCAGCGATGGTGAGTAAGTCTCGTAGCTATATCTTGGCAGCTTCTCCCTGGGAGTTGCATTATTTCATTGGGCTGCAGTAGGCTCATTCCCTGGCTGGAAATGTCCTTAGGGTGGCTGCCTGGTTTGGGAAAGTCTGAAGTGAGAGGGTTCTTGGTCCATATGGATAGAATCTTTGCTCAAGAAGAAGTAAGGTGTCACTTGTATAAAGGCAGTGGTTCCCAATGAAAAACAGAGTGTAGGGCTGGACATTTAGCTCAGTGGTTTTGCCGCCTGCTGCGCAAGTGAAAGGACCCGAGTTCGATCCCCAGTACCAAAAAAAAAAACCCAGCAAAAAACAGAGTCTGAGTGAGGGAGGCCGGCAGGGCCCCCTCCCAGGTAGCATGGGAATGTTTGTGTTCCTGGTCTTCAGTTCCTACTGACTAATGTGGTGCTCCTGTTTCCTTCCACAGTGGGAGCACTCGTATCTGTGAGCACCCTGAAGTTATTTGTCTTCACTGCCAGACAGTGAGATAACTAAATAATATTTGTTTATGGCTCAGCTGGTCACTTTTATTAAAAATAACATGACTACATGAAACCTGGCCTGTCCCAGAAAAACAGGATAATATATGTGTTTTTCTTTGAATGAACTTAAGCAGCTCAGGCAGTTCTTCAGTTTGAATGACTGATTTGATATGGCATTGCTTTTCCTTTCAGATGTTTGTATCACGGCTTACTGCGTATTTCAGGGGAAAGTGTGTGGCCGCCACAGATGAGCGTGTCCAGAAGATGAACGAAGTTCTCACCTACATTAAATTTATCAAAATGTATGCCTGGGTCAAAGCGTTTTCTCAGAGTGTTCAAAGTGAGTGTAAAGATTTCCTGTGTGTAGATGTGGAAAGGATTTTGGATTCTTGGGTCTGTTCATTCACACACTTTGCTTCCTGAGCATATTAGATATACTACGATTTCTAATGTCTAGGATCATAATATTATAGAATCTTTATGTTCAAAAGGAATCGTAGAGATGTGAACCTATAACTTCATCCCACAAATGAGGATATTGACCCCTGGGAAAATTGTGATATCCCCCAACACCTGGGATAACACAGCTAGTTAGAATTTTCTAATTCCATTACAAAGACCCCAAATTATACTCTTACCCTGCCAAGGTTTTCCAACCTGGCCATGAGGAAGGATGTCGCAGATAACAATATCAAATGCTGCTGAGAGTTCCACTTGCCCCCCTCTACTCTGTGGTTGCAGATGTGCCAAAGGTGGTTGTGTGACCCTACAGGTGAGCTTGGACGTCAGCATGCCTGGACTCTGGTCCTAGCTCTGCCACTCACTAGAATCTGGTTTATGTTTTTAATTTTTTATTTTTTTGGTACCAGGGATCAAACTTGGAAGCTTGGGCTTATGAGGCAGGTAGCAGAACCACTGAGCTAAATCCCTGGCCCATGGTTTATGTTTTTAAATAATTGGTTTATGTTGGGTCACAGGGTTCTCAGTGCCTGACCCAGTCCTCAGTGTAGGCATAAACATAGCAGATATGTAGGTGCCACAAAGCTGGGAGGACTAATTACCACAGGATACTTCCTACTCTGTGGTCTCTCGTACTCTGTGGTTGCTCTGTTAATAAGGGCGTCAGCTTTTAAATACTTAAGAAAAGTCATTCTGGGGGTAGAAATTGTATCTTATCTGTCTTCTTCCAGTCCTCTTTACTGCTTTTCGTGTGGAATTTCCTATCCTAGTGCCAACTTACAGCAGGCATTTTAAGAAATCTGAGTTCTTTTTAAATTCTCCAGTGCTGTTGTGTAGTCCTCCCTGTGATTCCTGAGCCAAAAATAAACAAAGCAGGTAAACCAACAAAACTGTCCGTTGTAGATACAATTAACCTGTTCATTTCTTCTAAATCCAAGCGAAAGAGTTGGAGAAAGGCAGGTGATTGGTGTACTAATGATTGCTTTCTGTTAGTTTTTTCCTATAACTTGATCCATTTCAGACCTCACCTTTAATGGTAGCATTGATAGTTACATTAAACCAGCATTTGCACATTGGGGTTCAAGGGTCGTTTTAAAACTTACTTGTGTCTGAAGACCAAGTCTTGTTTAGTGCTGGAAAACAATATCCCAAGGTTTCCTGCTTTTTATTCATAGAAATCCGAGAGGAGGAGCGTCGGATATTGGAAAAAGCTGGCTACTTCCAGAGCATCACTGTTGGTGTGGCTCCCATAGTGGTGGTGATCGCCAGTGTGGTGACCTTTTCTGTTCACATGACCCTTGGCTTCGATCTGACAGCAGCACAGGTCAGGGGACCTCAGGGGTAGGGGTGTTTTAGAAATACAGTATGCAGGATGCTCTGGTCCTCTTGCTAGTGCATTTGGAGGTTCCTGTAAGAATTAGGCAGTTTTTCATTTATGTGCCTAAGCTGAGAAGTGCACGAATAGGGAACCAGCCCTTACACAAGACAGTGTATGGCTTTAATTCTGAAAAGACAGATCAACCTGTGGCTCAGATTTACTGAGAATTTTAATTGATGGTCTCAGAAAAACCCTAAATGAAAAAATACATCTGACTTGTAGTAACATTTGATAGCCAAGTTGTAACCTTTCTACCACCTAAAAGGAAATTGGCAGTGTCTTCCTATTTTAGTTGCATAGCCAGATTAACCAAGCTCAGTTTCTCCTCTTTTCCTGGTTTTTAAGGCTTTCACAGTGGTGACTGTCTTCAATTCCATGACTTTTGCTTTGAAAGTAACACCCTTCTCAGTGAAGTCCCTCTCAGAGGCATCAGTGGCTGTTGACAGATTTAAGGTAAGTGGCTCCTGCCCCTCAGCTTGTGTCAGGATCTGTCCCTGGCACAACTGCTGCCTCTTCTCCCAGGGCCCACACAGACTGGCCACACTTGATTTTGGCTTGCTGTGAGCCTTTGGCAAGTTGATAAGAAAGGAGCAGTGGAGGAAACTGATTAAGAAAAGGCTAGTTACCCTTTTTCATTGATGTGAGTTTTTACCTTTTCTGGCCAGCCTGATTCTGGGCTCAGTGTTCCCTCACAGAGGGCACCCCTTCCACCCAGGCCTGATGTGGATGTATGCTTAGCTCCCTGGGGACTAAGTGATTTAAACTTGCACTTGAGACCAGAACTGTCAGGTTTTCCTCCCCTGAATCATTGCTACTGTCATTTTGATTGGTTGATATGCTAAGTCCTTTTTGATACTTTTTTTTTCCTGACCTGTGGTTGCCACTCATGATATGGGGACTGCAGTGACATGGAATAGTCATAAAACTAGGTCACATTGAGAAGTGCAGTTAAGTAAATATCAGATTTTTTTCCCTTGTGAGTGGTTAGTTGATCATACCTGGGCTCTGTCCTTTGTGCCCTCAGGATAAAATAAATACATGATTCAAGAGGGAGATTTATTTTGGCCGTGGTGAGAGACAGGTATTTGAAAGTGATTAACACTTACTTAAAAAAAAAAAAAAGGAGCAGCACTATTTGAGCTGGACCTGCTTGACAGTGGCACTCCCAAGCCCCTGCTGTTCTTCCCAGTGAGAGCAACAGAGAAGTGATTATGTGACATAAAGTTCTGAACCTCACATGTTTGAGGGATGGACATCGCTACCTTCGAGGCTCAGGAGGAAACAACTTAGGTTTCCTGTGTAAGGAGAGCAGAGTAGCCTCCTGTGATTTATTTATATCTACTCAATCAAATGACTTTGGTTGGGTCAAGACAGCAAGTCCTCCAGAATGTACCTTCACCTCCATATCCTTGCCCTCCCCAGCCCAGCTGCTACAGAGACAGAAAGCAGAGTCATATGAACAGGAATGTGCCGGTGGCAGTTGGAGCTTCATTTTGCTTAATCCACAATATCCAGTCATGGGAGAAAGGAAATGTTTCAAGTAGGAAGTTCTCTCCCATCTGTTTCTGTAGCCTTATTAGAGTGCATTTGGTTGGGTATTAGTTGAAGAAAGGAGTATACAGTGTAGCTTGGTTCTCCTTTTTTTTTTTTTTTTCCCTTGAGAGCTTTCTGCTCCTTACTTATTAGTGAGGACTTGAGTTAGCAGGTGGATTTCATATCATAGTTCCTTTCTCTGTCCAGGAAGCATTCAGAGTTAATAATAGAAGCAAAATCACCCACAACTTTCATTTTGTGCCCCATTTTGTCTTATGCCTCTTGGCAGGTTTTATATTTTTCCTTCCTTTGTTTTAAAGATGCTTTGCCCAAGATAACAAGTGTTTATTATCTAATCCTTCCCCAACTCTCAGCTGTTTCTTTCTTATTATCTTAGGACTTACTAATTAGAATGACACTGACATCATTAGGCTTTTGGGGGAAGGAGCTATTTTTTAGGTATAAAGCAGATGTTTCTCATAAATGTTTTGAGTTCTTTGGTGGAAATCTGCCTCAATCCTGAAGGATCATCTCAGGTGGCCTTTTGAAAACAACAACAAAACTTTCTGAGATTTTATCGTTCCCCAAAAGCGTCTGTTCTCCCATCATTTTGTTTGAGATGGATAAGAGAACAAGGGCAGGACTTGCCTCTTTGATTTATTTTGCACAAGTTGAAATTCAGTACAGATGCTGCAAAACCTTACTTTTTATGTTTGTTTTTGGTACTGGGGATCAAACTCAGGACCTTGCACCACTTGTGAGGCAGGCGGCAGCACCACTGAGCTAAATCCCTGGCCCCAGAACCCTACTTTTTAACCTTGTGTCTTGTTTTTTTTATTTTATTTTTTGTTACCGGGGATTGAACTCGAGTCCTTGCGCTTGCACAGCAGACGGCGAAACCACTGAGCTAAATCCCCGGCCCATTCTGTCTCTTTTTATTTTGTATTATAACCTTTCTTTTTTCAATTGGAGTTGGGGATCTGATCATCAAGCGGGATTATAGTCTTTTCTCTGAGCTGCCCTGGAAGTGCATCTTGTAGAACAAAAGACAGAGAGATAGCAAATTTCTAGGAGAGTGATAACTTGTAGAAAGGCAATGAAAAGCTACTTTTTGGCTTTTCTGGGCAGATTGTTACCAGTGTAAAGTGGCTAACTTTTGTAAAATAAAAACCCAGGATGGGGCTGGGGATCTAGCTCAGTGGCTCCACCACCTGCCTCGAAAGTGCAAGGACCAGTGTTCAATCCCCGGTACCAAAAAAACAAACACAGGATTCCCAATTAAATACTGCATGGAACATTCTTAGACTGAAAAATTACTTCTTATTTATCTGGAATCCAGATTTAACTGGTTATCTTGTATTGTAGGTGGCAGCCCTGTGAGTATTCCCTCTGCTGTTCAAGAGATACATTCTGATTTGATTCTTTCAGTGAACAAAAGTAGTGTTTTGATGATCAGTGTCCCATGGGAAAGTTGAGGTTTATGGTTTGTGTACGTCTTAAGATTTTGTTATCCTGGCAGGTGCAAATCAAAGTGGTAATAAATCAGGTCTCATGAGGCCCTTTTCTGCCTCAGTGTGTCAGGGCAGGGCGACCTGAGGCTGAGATCTCCCAGTGAGTGGGAAGGAAACCGGAAGGGGCTGTGGATACCAGTTGGCTCCAACATTTTCTTAGTAGTTCACTTAGACCTAAATGAGCTCCATCCTCTTAAAAACTCAAGGCCAGAGAAATTATGGAAATTGTCAGCTTGTGGTTTTGCTCTGTGAAGGGGTAAAATATTTATCTTATTCTTAGCTTAGTCTTTCAGGAAGGCTCTGAACAGATGAGACCAACAGCTGTTTTCAGAAAGCAAAGGCTAAACCTACAGTTGATCAAGAGTAAAGATTATCTAGGAAATTTAGAAAGATGGTACTTCTGGGAACATTGGAGGTTAGGAGTGAAGAAAACATGTGGTCGCTTCGGGGAAGAAAAGAGCAAGCATAGAAGTGTAGGATCCAAGAGAATGGGAAAGGGATTATACGTTACATTTAATACCATCTGCCAAGTTCAAGCTAGTTAGGGGTTCTCAGTAACTAAGCAAGGGGTCCAGGCCCTGAAAGTCACTTTTTCAGTAAAGGTTTTCTAACATTGTACAATATTTTTTTGGTACCAGGGATCGAACTCAGGACCTTGCGCTTACAAGGCAGGCAACAGCACCACTGAGCTAAATCCCCATATTTAAAACATTTTTTAAAAAATCATTCTGGGAATCTCAGTAGCATAGTGATCTGTAGAGATTACTGGTACAAAAGGTGATGGTCAGAAGGGATCCAAGTCTTACAGGAAAGCCTGGGGTTATGATTTAATATTAGTGTTTCAGATCTAATTTCAGAGGTACTTCCCTCTTTAAAACAGTCCGTTTTCCTTTCCTTTAGCTTAACTCAGGGGAGCTCTAGGAATGAGCAGGAAGAGCCTTGTTCTCCCCACAAGCAATGTTTCTCAGGGAAGATACCCTTTCGCTCCACTCGGCCCATTCCTCTGTTTGAATTATCCCAAGTCCCAAGTATGAGTTCAGGGCCAGAAGATGCATGCTACTGTCGATAGACCCTGAGACCCTTTTTCTAACCTTAGCTATGTAAGCCTGTGAACAGACTCAGTTCAGCCTCTACAAAAGGTACCAAGCCATGGGGGAGGGAGGACAGGCAGGTTTGGGATTCTGTGGGAATGGTCTGGAGGGAAAACAGGGTGGAGATGGTTTGCATAGGGATCAACGTGCTACTCGGGAACTCATGAGCAAAAGCAAGGAGTGGAATACCAGTTGGTTTAGTGTCCTTCTGTCCACATTAGGCTGGCAGAAAGGGAGAGGGTAGCTTAGCCTGTAATTTAGGGGAGAGGGTGGGTCAGTGGTCAAGGCCCCCATACCTCCTCAGGTTGCCCTGTGTTCCCGAGACCCCTTGATGGGCCCAAGGCGAGGCTACACTAATGAGCTACCTTTTGCCCTTCAGCTTCCTTCCACTGTATAGCTGATGTGTTTTGCTACGTGAGTGTACGCCCTAGGCTTGTCTCCCTGGTCTTGATCCAGTGTCTCATCTTTGCACCTCTCTCACAACTCCTATCAGAGTTTGTTTCTAATGGAAGAGGTTCACATGATAAAGAACAAACCAGCCAGTCCTCACATCAAGATAGAGATGAAAAATGCCACCTTGGCATGGGACTCCTCCCACTCCAGTATCCAGAACTCGCCCAAGCTGACCCCCAAAATGAAAAAAGACAAGAGGGCTGCCAGGGGCAAGAAAGAGAAGGTGAGGCAGCTGCAGCGCCCTGAGCATCAGGCGGTGCTGGCAGAGCAGAAGGGCCACCTCCTCCTGGACAGTGATGAGCGGCCCAGTCCCGAGGAGGAAGACAGCAAGCACATCCACCTGGGGAGCCTGCGCCTGCAGAGGACACTGTACAACATCGACTTGGAAGTACAAGAGGTGAGCCGTGCACTTCTGCCCTCCTCCACCCACCGCCGCTCAGATTGGGCAAGAGCAGGCAGCTGCTGCACCTCTTAGCAAAGTGTTCTGATGTGAGTGACATGGAACCAAGGAGCAGATTGGGCCAGCTCTAATTCCAAAAGGAATATTTAAGCATTTAATGACAGAATTCATAACAACTGATCTCATGAGATGCTCATTTCACAAACAAGGAAATGAAGCATTCAAGTGGATTTTCCAGGCTTTTGCCCTGATTCAGTCTCTGGCTATTATGTGAGTTGCAGTGATTATTTCTGATATTATAATTCTGTAGTCACTGGCTCCTCAAGGCCATGCAACCCTGGCCCCTAACAGATATCCTCAGTGTTGCTCTTCTCCACAGTCATACTGTAGCATTTTAATATAAGTGAAGGATTGGCTTGGTATGTGGTGTCGCAGCACAGGTAGCTCAAGACTGGGCTCTTGGAGTGGCTAGAACAGACACTTTTAAGCTTCAGACTGACTGGCAGCCAGCAGCCTTTTCCCGGGAAATGTCCTGGAGACTCCAGATGTGTGTATGTTTGCTCACTCTTCAGCCATTTTTTGTGTGCCAACTCTGTGCCAGGTACTGTTGTAGGGCTGGGATATAGAGACAGAAAACCATCCAGACAAAAATCCCTGCCTCTTAGAGCTTCCCTTCTGAATGTCACAGACAGAGTATAAACAAGTAATCTGTGCTGTTTGTCAGATTGTGCTAGGGGCTCGAGAAAGGGGCCGAGTGCCGGGACAGGGCCGTGGTCTCAGCAGGCCGCCTGAGGGAAGGCCTCCTTTACAAGGGACTGTCTTGCACAGACCAAGGGAGGTGAGGGAGTGAGCCGAGTGCCTTTGGGAGAAGAGGAGCACTGCTGGCTGAAGGAACAGGAGCACAGAGGCCCTGCATCTGGTGAGCATGGCAGAGAGCAGTGGGTGCTGAGGCTGGAGAGCAGGGCCCAGAGCCTCCCATGGGATGGCTTCTCCCAGAGTGGGAAGAGAAGGCATGGAGGATTTGGAGCACAAGTTCTGGCTCATTATGAGGAGAATTGTCCAATTGTCCTCGCTAGTGGGTTCAGAAGACCATGTAGGGAGAAAAGAAGAGAGCAGGAAACATAGTTAAGGGTGAGGATTTAGCTCAGTGGTGCTGCTGCCTGCCTCACAAGCACAAGGTCCTGAGTTCGATCCCTGGTACCACAAAAGAAGCACAGTTAAGGTTCTCCACTGTAGTGCAGAAGGAAGAGGAGGATGCCTTAGACCAAGGGTGGTGGCAGTGAAGGAGGGGTAAGAAGTTTCATCCACACAACTATTGTAGATTCTTACACAGTGGTTAGCAAAATCAGCAACGCACTGGAGCTGTTGGGGGGGCAAATCCAGGGCCTGGTGAGGAGGAGCAGAGAGCTTCACATCCTTTTTTTTTTTTGTACTGGGAATTGAACTCGAGACCTTGTGCTTGCAAGGCAGGCCGCGGAACCACTGAGCTAAATCCCCAGCCCGAGCTTCCCATTCTCGATGGCCATAAGCGAGAAGTGAGATGGCCTGAAACTGTTGGCGTAGTTCAGTGTTCAAGAGCGCTCAAGTCCTTTTTTACTTCACTCTTACCAATGGCCTTCTCATTTAATAACCATGTTGGTGACTGGGGCAGCTGTTACAGAGCTAATAAGCTGTGTAGAGAATTACTTCCATACTCAGCTGAAACTTCCATTGCATCTTGAATCTTGATCTTCACTCTGCACTTCAGAACCCACAGACATATGACACACCTTTAGCCATTGGAAAAGAAGCTCTGCAGCTCTCCCCGGGCTCTCAGGCAGAGGAAGGGGTGGACATATTTGGGGCACCTCTTCTGTGCACCAGGCACTCCTTCATTGTTGCCTGAGCTCTCGTTACCACCAGGCGCTAATCTTCCAGATGCCTGGACCATGTCAGACCCACTGTTTGGGCAGCGTACTTTAGTTCCCAGTTCTTTGTAACTCCTCCCCGAAGGTCCCCAGAGCCCAGCGAGGAAGGCAGATGCAATACAACCTGTGCATGCTGGTGGGATTGGAGTCCAGTCACTGCTGTCTGCCTCCAGAGTCCACGCTGCTTCCTTCTGTCCCTGGGGCCTTGGGCCCACAGTACCCTTTTAAACTCATCTGTCTTTCCGTGTGGGTTTTCAGCACCACCTCCTGAGAGTCGTTATCTTACTTGACGATACAGTCAGCCCTCCATACCACATGCTGTCTGCATTCCCATGTTCCAATCAATTGCACATAGAAAATGTTTAGGGGAAAATTAAATCTGTACTGAATGTGTACAGACTTTTTTCTTGCTGCTATTCCCTAAACAATGCATCCAACAGCGCTTTATATAGCACTTACGTTGTACTAGGTATTATAAGCAATCTAGAGCTGACGTACATTGTACTGGAGGAGATAGGTAGCTTATATACAAATACTGTGCTCTTTTATGTAAGGGATTTGAGCATCCACAAATTTTGTTGTCTTTCAGGTCCAGGAACCAGTCTCCCATGGATATTGAGGGATGACTGTATTCAGTTAATCACAGGCTTTGTTTTCCATTTCTATTTGGAATGGGTAGCAAAAATGTTCCTCAGATTTTTTGAAATATTTTAGCAAAATATATGTGTAACAATGCATATAGTTTTTGTTCAAAATAATTTATAAACCCTGGATAAACATCACAATAAAATAGTTTTCAGGAAGCCATCTGTTCCAATAGTAGCAATAAAGACAAATGAATAAAAAATATGATTACCATTGCCAGGTGTGGTGGCACACACCTATAATCCCAGCACTCTGGAGGCTGAGGCAAGAGGATTGCTGCGAGTTCAAGGCCAGCCTGACCTACATAGTGAGACCCTGGCTCAAAAAAACAAAACAAAACAAAGAAAGAGCAATAAAAGTGATTACCAGCAATGTTGGAAAGAGGCAAAGACTTTCTAAAAGCCCTTGTAGGATACTGTAGTATATGTGGCACATCTGATTTTTCTAAAGGACTTCCATTTCTGTTACCTCAGTGTATCCTCACAGAAACCATACAAAAAAGGCAGCTGAGAAGTGAGGAAATAAAGGTAAGTGGATCGTCGAGTCTTGAGGCAGACAGTTACCATATTGATGCAGTAAAGTTAATGCATCTTTCCCCAAAGAAATTGTTGGTGCTTAAGGTGAGCCATCGGTAGTCTCTTCATGACCTTCCTGTCTGTGTGTTCTGTCTAGGGCAAACTGGTCGGAATCTGTGGCAGTGTGGGAAGTGGAAAAACCTCACTCGTTTCAGCCATTTTAGGCCAGGTAAGATTTTTGTTACAGACCTTGGCATTTTCTGCTTTTCTGTCAGGACCCTGTATAACCAACTTCTCAGGAAAAACGAGCTCATTTGTTGCAGAGAATCATGAGAGGTGGAGCCAGAGGAGCCTTGCTCTGTGCTGGGCCCCCATTTCCGCCCTTGGCAGTCTTGTCTGGAAGGGTGCAGCAAGCGACTGACTGACTGGTGCCCAGCTGGTGTCACCGGCCCCTTCTGTTCCTTTCCACTCTCACCACACCTCTGCATTAGGCATTGCGTCCAGGGTCTGTGCCCTGAGCTACGCCCCCCACTTTTTTGTTTTTAAGTATTTGGGGACAGAATTTTGCTAAGATCGGGCTCAAACTTGTGGTTCTGCTGCCTCAGCCTCCCACATGCTAGGATTAAAGGCACACACCACTATGCCCAGCTTCCTTGTATTTACTGATGCCCGCCCTCAGTATGCCAGACAGTGTAGGAAAGTGGCAGAGATAAATGGACAAACGCCCCACGCTACGGCAAAGGGTTGAGGTGGACTAGGAGGCTTTGGTGGGTGAGCACAACTGCACTTGGCTTTCAGCCGAACCGCCAGTGTTGCACCCTCGAGGAGTTCGTGTCCAGAGGGTGGGCCCTCTAGCTGTGCAAGGCAGTGAGGGTGTGCTACCGAGAGGCCAGCCAATGATGGCAGCACTGAGAGTGAGGGGACGGGGTGAGGACCAGCACTGAGACAGGTGATCATGAAAGAACAAGGTTCTGCATGCTTTTAACTTAAATTTGTTTTTGTGGTACTGGGGATCGAACTCGGGACCTTGCACTTACAAGGCAGGAGCCAGAACCACTTAGCTAAATCCCTGCACCCCCACCCCCCCGCATGCTTTTAAACTGAACTAAACTAGCTCACCTTAGCTGGTTGAGATGAGGACAGGTGTGGAGTTATCACTAGCTCCCAACACTGAGGTCCCCCGAATTGCTTATCCATATTGAGGGCATGAAACAGATTGGGGAGGTGGCGTTTCTGTCAGCGAACATTTCCCTGCCCTGTTTGGTGTCAGCCACATGGTTGGTGAGCTGTGGTCTTGGAGGGCAGTGGTGCCTAAGCGGGCCAAGGAGGTGGTATTCCAGCCCACGGCACTCCCAGTCCGTGGGCCCAGCCATGGTCTTTGTACAAAAACAGCTTCCTAGGTGATTTCTGATAATAGGCAGATTTGCTGGCCAATGAGAAGACAGCCCATGGGCAGGGGTTAGGAAAAGGTCGGTTTCTAAGTGGTACTCAGGAGTCCAGCAGGACACTGCTTCTGCAGGGGTTGACTGGGCAGTGGTAGGTTGAAAACCAGGATCATATCCTGGCAGCCCTCTCTCTGGCAGGGAGACAGTAGGACTGGTCCAGCCCTGCTTCCCCAGGGTTTTAACTCCTTGGTAGAGGGCTGCCCTGCAGGTTTCTGGAGTGCTCCCCATCCTGGGTGATTAGGTGCTGCTGCGTCTTGGCACGTGGCAGGAACCCCAGTGGGTACCCTGTGTGTGATGGTGTTTGAGAGGACAGGCTCATTCCTGCAAGTACTACATGGGCCGTGAACAGAGCTTCAGAGCCGTGGCATCCCTAGCCCAGGACAGATGTTTGTGGTCATCTGGAAAGGAACTGTGAGAAGAAGTTGTGACTGCAGACACTCCAGAGTGCATGGCTCCTCACGCAGACCCTTCGAGTTGGGGGGAAGGTGTCTTCATATGGTTACTGTGTAGTACGAGTGGGTAACCTGGAATTTCCCCCCTTGGCCCTCATTGTACAGAAGCAGCCGGTGTGGCAGCAACCTGGCTGAATTCTGTAGAGGTGGCTGCCCTCTCCTTAAGGAGGCTCTTGCTGTAAACCCTTAGAGTGTCCTCTCCACGGGATTCCTAAAGGCCCTTGCACATACGCTTCACATAGCTGAACACTTTGCAGTTGGGAAGAAAGAGTGGAAAATAGGCCAGTGGGTGCCTGAGTGAAGCGTTTGTTCATCCAAGTTGTGGCTTATGCTGGGCTCCCATCACATACAAGCAAGGAGAACTTTGATTTTCTTTGCTGCTGTAACCCCTTTGGAACAAAGGTGGGATCTGGACTTGAGTCTGAAAAGGTTCTGAGGAAATTGCTAAAACTTGAGACTCCCTTGTGGAGTGTGGGGCTCTGTTGTCTGAGGCCGATGGTTGTGAGTGGTAATACTATCGCATGGTGTCTGTCTCCCCAGATGACACTTCTGGAGGGCAGCATTGCAATCAGTGGAACCTTTGCTTATGTGGCCCAGCAGGCCTGGATCCTCAATGCCACTCTGAGAGACAACATCCTCTTTGGGAAGGAATTTGATGAAGAAAGGCAAGGAATGTTTGGTTTTCATCATGCTTCCCATCTTGGCCACGTGAGAAGCAAGGCAGCCCGTCAGGAAGCTTCACTCCAGCATTGTCCCTGACCCTGTCACTTTGTGTCCTTCAGATACAACTTGGTGCTGAACAGCTGCTGCCTGAGGCCTGACCTGGCCATCCTCCCCAACAGCGACCTGACTGAGGTACCGGCCTTCCGGCCCCATGCCTTCATGACTGGCTGCATGTTTAGCAGGGAGGGCTGGAGGGGGGGCATTGCTGTACTCAGCCCCTGCTAGGACACATGCTCCGTGCTGGGACCTGTGTTAGGAAGGCGTTTGTTCTTTAGCGCAGGGACATTAACTCTGCCTGTTTTAAGTACCCAAGTAGTTCGTATGTTGTGTGAATTTTAAACAAAATCCCATTGTGGATTTGGAGTGAATGTTTTTTACTCTCCTTAGAATACTGTATTTTAAAAACAACAGTTTGTGTGGCATGGTGTGTCAAGCTTCTCCCCTAGCCTCTGCCATGCTGGCTCCTTATGTAGCCTGCAGAGAGCCTGCCTCTCAGAAAGAGCCCTTAGCGAAGATCCTTTCTTTGCTCCTCTGCCTGCAGTGCTTTCCCGAGGCCATCGGCGCTCGGGAACTGGTCTGTGCTCGCTGGTGTTAAAGCTCATCTCTGAGAGGTGCCCTGGAGGTCTCTGGGACTGGCAGTTCTATTCACCTGATTTCAGCTAAATCCCTCAAACCAGACTTGGCAAATGGCTTAGTTAGTTCCCAGGTCCCCAGATTAGCAGCGTCTGGCCCACGTGAAACTTGTTTGAAAGGCAGCTCGTGAGGCTGTGCCCAGACCTGGAGCTCAGAGGCTCTGGGCTCGGGCCCAGCAGGCTGTTCTCACAGGCTCACTGGTAGTTGCAATGCACACCGAGCCCGGAAACCTCTGGATTAGTCGAATGTTGTGTAAGGACAAGATTTTTTTAAAAACAGACACAGAGCCAGTTACCATTTGACCATTGACTTATTCATCTGTCCACGTAGGAACATTTCTCAGGTGCTTGTTATGTGCTGGCAACAGGGCAGCAGCTGCTTGGCACTGGTAAAGTAGAGGACAGCAGTCTGTACCCTCACAAAGCTCACAGCTAAGGGCACAGAGTAATGTGATGGAAAAGAGCCCCCCTTTTTGGGCTGTGAGTGGAGAAGAGGTGGAGAGGGTACAGAACCGAGCAGGAGTGACATCTGTCATGTGTTCATAATGTACACATAATTATAAATGGCTCTGATTCCAGGGTGTGGAAGAAGTATTGTGCAGTGATCCCAAGAGCTACTGGGGAGTCGGGGTGAAGGGTGTGTGCTGTATGTGATGTTGGGGTGTTTAGAGTCTGTCAGGGCTCTCGAGTGTTAAGCAGGGTGAGGCACGCTGAGCTTTGTGTTTGGGAAAGCTCTTCCTTCCCTGTGGAGAGTGGATTGGAGGGGGTGCCTGGGGGCAGCGGCACGGCCGGATGTAGGAGCGATTAGTTCTCGCTTCGGGCTGGCTCCAGTTCCTGGAAGGGTCACAGTGCCTGGCAGTTCATCCCGGTGGGAGTTCAAGAGAAGGAGCCAGTTTAGGTAGAGGAGGAGGGAAGTGATGAAGGTGTCCACAGAGCACCACTGTGGACTTGAGCTAGAGGCTTTGCTGTACTTCTTGGGTCCTTAGATTGGTGAGCGAGGAGCCAACCTGAGCGGTGGACAGCGCCAGCGGATCAGCCTTGCCCGGGCCTTGTACAGTGACAGGAGCATCTACATCCTGGACGACCCCCTCAGTGCCTTAGATGCCCATGTGGGCAACCACATCTTCAACAGTGCTATCCGGAAGCACCTCAGGTCCAAGACGGTTCTGTTTGTCACCCACCAGTTACAGGTATGGTGCGCCCTTCCCTAGCGAGGCTGTTGCACCCAATGGCGGGGGATGAGTGTGGTGCGGGGGTTTTGTGGGGCAACCGTGATTCTGGAAATCAGGTTTTCAGTTTACAGGCGGCCACTTTAGAGAGCCACTGAACTCTGTGTACTTCTGAGTGCAGTTGAGGGGATGTGCAATGTAATGCAAAGCTTGTGTAGTTCCCCCTGCAGGTTCATGTTGGAAACAGACGAGATGCTCTTTGAGCTGTAACACAAGGCACAATAAACTAAGGCAGAGCGCTTTGGGCTGATGGTTCTGGGGTGGGGGTAGGGTGGGGTGCTGCTCTAGATGCCAGGAGTGCCTCTGCCCCTAATTTTGATAGCCAAAACTGTTCGAGTGTTGCCGTAAGTCCCTGGGGTCCACAAGTCCTCTGCACTTGAGACCCACTGAACCGAGGGCTGGGATTTTGAGTGTATTTGCACTGGTAACGGCAATACTCTGCTGACCCTGCCTTTGTCTCCAGTACCTTGTTGACTGTGATGAAGTGATCTTCATGAAAGAGGGCTGTGTCACGGAAAGAGGTACCCACGAGGAGCTGATGAGTTTAAATGGGGATTACGCCACCATTTTTAATAACCTGTTGCTGGGAGAGACACCCCCAGTTGAGGTAAGATTTGCTGGGTCTGTGGTGTGTCCCCCTTCCCATGCAGGGAAGGTGTGACTGCAGTGAGTGATGGAGAGCTCAGCTGGCTACAGGATGGACAGGGGCCCTGTTTTCTGGTGATCATACGCTGTGGCGATTCTCCTAGGAGAGCGGGATGAGGGATAGTGAGCCAGATTCTTCTGCTGCTGAGAACTTACTAATAGGAAGATATGTACCATTCTGTGTCATAGCTCAGTTTCCTAAACTCCATCAACCTTGATTGAAGATGAATAAGTGAATAAGGTGCCAGGGCAGGGCAGTTAAACACTGCGTACATTTGGTTGCTGTCTCAGCGACCATTAATACCTAGGGTGTTCCAGGTACCAGACTAGGCGCTGTAGAGACACCACCCTACTTAGTCATTTTGTCGAAGCTGTGTGGTCAAACACCATTGTCTTCCATTTGTACAGAGGAGGGAACTGAAGCTCAGAAAAGTTGAGCAGCTTGCTGATGAGCGTGATTTGACTCCGAGGAGCTCTGGGCCCCACGTTCAGTGCAACCCCGGAGATGGCAGCTTCTCTAGGGTTCCAAGTGAGGTGCAGTCAAGGGCGTACCTACTTAGAGCCGGCCAGAGACGCTGTCCTTCCTCCTCGTCAGCTGCCCTCTCACTTGGGGTCCTGAGGTGACTTAGGCTAACCCTAAACACTACCTTTTTGGCTACCTGGTCCTTTTGATATCAGAGTGAGATGAAGGCAAGAAGTTTTGGGGACCCTTTTTGGGGAGTCTTATCTCCGTGTTGGGGGTTTCATCCCAGGTGCAGCACAAACTAGCTGTGCCTAGTGTTTTTTAGACTTCCGTACATAACTCAAACCTTCCTGGGATCATCAGAAACTTCCAGAGACACCCTGATCCACTCTTCTGTGGCTGCCAGGGCACTTTTGATTCCTCAGCTTCTTGCCTCATCTCTGTAGAGGTGGAGGGAAGATGAGAAAGCAGGAAGCTAAATATGGGAAGGCCCAAGGAGCAAAAGAACATTGAGTCAGTGTGTTGTGGTAGATGAGGCATGCTTTTGGTACTCTCTTAACTTTCAATTTCCTCATCTTAAAAACAGGGTGGTATCTGCCTCTTGCAGTTGTTGCATTGACCACATTAAATAATATGTAGTATTCTTCTCCTAGCAAGTGGTCAGTAGATAGTAATCTCCTTTTAGATGGTGCATTTGTTCATGCACTGTGATAAATACACAATTCAGAGCCCTCTTGTGTTTCAGATGTGGCTCTAAGTTTTATACTTTTAAATTTTCAATGTCAATTTAAAATCTACCGGGGGCATGAGGCTGAAAATATGGCAGAATTGAATGTAGTGAACTACATGAAGGGAATTTCCTATGTAAAGATGAAAAAGGAAGCTGGCAAAGAAAGCATTAAATAGTTTCAGTTGTCTCAGGTTCATCATGGTGTGAGTGCCCTGTTATGGGCAGCTCTGCATGGTAGGCCCTGTGTGGAGATAACCCTGGAAACCATCATCTCTGTCCTTGAGGGACTGGCAGTGTTCTGGAGAAGACCTTGCTTTGATGCTTTCCCAGGTAACTAACACCAGATAGACACAGCACGCAGCAACATGCTAACAGAGCGCCCAGGGTAGCTCCTTATGCTACAGCAGTCTGCGTTGCCCCATGAAAGATGTAAAGTTTGAAGCCATCCGACAGGGACCCCTGTGAGTGAGCTTGGGATGAGAGGAGGGGTGCTCCAAGTGGAGAAGCAAGCATGGACAGGTGTGCACAAAGGGAGACCGGTGTAAGGAGTGGTGTCCTCACTAGGGTGACTGTAGGGTAGGAGCCATGGGAAGCAGTGAAGTGGAGAGGAACTTGCGGAACTAGGCTAGGGCAGAGCCAAGCTGAGAAGAGTTTGGCTTTATCCTGTGTGGCAGCAGAAAACGATCGGATGTATGGATTTGAATTAGCAACGTGGGGATAGAGACAGGAGGAATGGAAGACTCCAGCTGTCACCCTTTGGAGAGGATGAGAAGAAAATAAAGTCTTCAGTGTTTGTCGTTTAGGTCTCAAATGACTTCAGGGACAGCAAAGGTCAGTTGACCAACAGGATAGGAACCAAGACCTCAAAGATTGAAAGAGTTGAGGAAGTAGAAAAAATGAGTATAGGTGGCTCTTTTGAGAAGTTGGATGTACCTCTTTTCAACAATAGTAGCTCAGCCGGGGATTTAGCTCAGTGGTTCTGCCGCCTGCCTCACAAGCTCAAGGCCCCGAGTTCAATCCCCGGTACCAAAAAATAAATAAATAATAATAATAACAGGTCCATAGGTGATTCTGTCGTGTATGCTGTGAACATTCATCTGGATGACTATATCGTGACTGGAGACACTGTTTTTTTTAACCATCGTTAGATCAACTCAAAAAAGGAAACCAGTGGTTCACAGAAGAAATCACAAGACAAGGGTCCAAAAACAGGATCAGTAAAGAAGGAGAAAGCAGTGAAGCCAGAGGAAGGTAATGACTTTTAGAGACTTTTAGATTTGTCACGAATAATGCTGCGTAGGGCAATTTATGATACGTGACAGCATTGTGTGTTATAGAGCACCTGGTCCTATATTTGTCAAATAACAGAATTCCCAGGTGGTACTGGGAGACAGTGAGGCCCTGTTTGCTGAAACTGGGAAGAAGTGAGAATGACCTTTGATCCTACACCTTCTCTTCCTGTGCAGGGTTGGCTCAGCATAGCCAGGTATAGGGAATGGCCGGGTCATCCTGGGCAGGGGGAAATGGAGTGCTGGAGAGAGGTACATTACGCGCCTCCTGCCTTTCACCTCTGCATGGACTCAGCCCCAGCCAGTGCCGTGCTGACCAGCTCTGAGTGGGCCACGTCCTCAGAAGCTCAGTGCTGCCAGGGATTTAGCTCAGTGGTTCCGCCACCTGCCTTGCAAGCGCAAGGTCCCAAGTTCGATCCCTGGTACAAAAAAAGAAGCTCAGTGTTATGGCAGAGGGCGCATCCCCTGGTCCTAGTGATAGCGATAGCGTAGCGGAACTTCCAAGAAGAGTTAAAGCTAGTGATTTTTCCAAGTTGGCTTTCCCTACCCAGAGCCCTTGCTTTTGTTGTTTTTCTTTCTTCTTTTCTTTCTTTTGAGGTGAGGGAAAGAAAGGGAGAGGAACTTTTTGTATATTTGTTTGTCAACACTTTTAAAGTTTTTATTTTGAGACAGGGCCTTGCTAAAGTGCCCAGGCACTAGCTCAAACTTGTGATCCTCTTGCCTTGGCGTCCCAGGCGGCTGAGATCACAGGTGAGCGCCACTGTGCTCAGCAGTCTTATTCCTTAAACCCTTTATCTGTCTGCAGTAATGTGGGTGGTTTCATCTTTGTGAATTGTAAGCTGCATGCTGGCTTGTAAATTTTTTTTAAAAATTGCAGCTTGTCTTAAAGCTCTGTTGTTCTTGGGTCACCTCCTCCCCTGAACCTGTTGAATCCTGGGACTGCTGGGTTTACCACTGCTTTCGGGCTGGGCCTCTTTTCACACTCTTGTCCTTAAAAGTGCAGCAGACGGAGGCTGGGGATTTACCCCAGTGGTTCCACCGCCTCCTTTGCAAGCGCAAGGACCTGAGTTCTATCCCTGGTACCAAAAAAAAGAAAAAAAAAGTGCAGCAGACGTTTGGTGTTAAGAGATGACAAGCTGATTTATCACACTCTGCCTTTCTTTCAAGAGAACAAGTATGAATTTTTTAATTGAGGCGTGGTTTAAGATACTTTATTGACTCACCCAAAAAGTAAATAGCACAGAAAGCTGAGACATCTGCTAGTTCCTGCCATAAGCAGCATAAGTCAGCATATCACTAGGGAACATTTGGTTTTTTATGTAGTTACCAACCTAGGTCCTCCTCAGTCTCCCGAGTGCTCAAGGCACGCATGACTTGTTCCAAGGTTATTAAACGTTACCTGTGATGAGGCAGTGGCTTCCTGAGTGGTTGTTTCTGTGTATTCTCAAGTCAGCAGCAGTCATCTGGCCATGCCAGGAAGACCCTAAGAGATGTCACTGAGCCTTTTCTGTCCTCCAGAAGCCAACCAGTCACTGGCCCTATTGAATTTGCTTCCTGAAACTCCATCGCCGTTGTCCCTACCGGGTTTGCAGGCCCTTAGTGATCCTTACCCAGTGTTTAGCTGCCTCGTTTTAAATCTGTGCTCCACACGGACCCCCGAGAGACCTACTTAAAAATGGGAGACCAGCCCCTTACTCTCCCGCAGGAAGCCCTTCAGTAGCCTCCCATTTTCACAGCAGTGTTTTCTATCTCTGTCTTGGTGTAGCATGCAGACAAAATGCTCGTTTTTGTAGGGAATGCAGGGAGGCGCAAAGAGGCCACTCAGAGCAAAGACAGCTGGTCTTGTAGTGTGGCCATCCTGCGTCCACCTGGCCCAGCAGGGTGAGGCGTCCAGTCTCCACACACGTGTGACCCAGTCTCTCCAGACGATGCCTATGGGAGGAAGCTCAGATGCCTTTGTCCCTGGCCACCCTGCCTCCCCAACCAGGTCTCCCCCACCCCCTGTACCATGTGGCAGTGTCTCCCTCTGCACCTGTGGTCATGCTGTTTTCTCTGCCTGTTGCCTCTGTGCCTGGGTGACCGGCTTGCTGAGAGGCAGCACAGGCTACCCCGAGAGTCCTCCCTGAGACCTGCCTGCCCCCTCCCACGCCTCCCTGAGGGGTTGGGCACGCATGTCCCTGGGATGTTCCCTGCCCCCACACGTGGCCCTGTGCACATTTTATCCTGTCATGTTTACCTGCCTGGCCTCAGGATTGTGCTACGATCCTCAGCAAGGTCCTGAGAGGCAGGGCCTGGTCTCAAGCCTCCTTCCTGCTCCAGGGCCTTGTTCTGGGCTGCTGTGTAGTAAATGTTAAATGCATGAAAGAATGAATACTCTGAGGAGGAGGAAGTCATTCTAATCCAGAGCCCTGTGAAACTATAGGCTGTCTGATTAGCTCTTATTAGAAGGAAAACTTATTAAATCAGTTAAATTGAGTAGAATCTATTTAGACAAAACAAAAATGATTTGCCAATCAGGCAGCTCTCAGAACCAGAGCAGGTTCTGAAAACTGCCACCGACGATGTGATCTGACAGCTTACTGTATAGGGAAAGACGTTGGGGTTAGAAAACAACTTAATTGCTACAGCTCAGTCAGCCAGTTAGCTGGTGGCAGCTTATCTGGCTAATTATTTACAGCTTAGTTAGTTGGCTCCTGCATCCTACCAGAGCGCAGTTATTGTGGTTGCTGTATATTGCTTGGTTTTTGGGGCCCTTGCAGGTCCCCAGTCCAAACCCATGGCCTCCTACAAAATTTAGTTCGCACTCTTCCCTGCTAAGGTCATGTTTTTTTCCCCCTTACCCAGGACAGCTCGTACAGCTGGAAGAGAAGGGGCAGGGCTCAGTGCCCTGGTCGGTGTATGGTGTCTACATCCGGGCTGCGGGGGGCCCGTTGGCATTCCTGGTCATCATGGCTCTTTTCATGCTGAATGTGGGTAGCACTGCCTTCAGCACCTGGTGGTTGAGCTACTGGATCAAGCAGGGAAGCGGGGTAAGGTTACTCAACGAAGAGAGGTGTGTCGGTGAATGTGGCTGTCTCTCTGTGGTCCTTGCCTATTCTTAGAAATTCATCTAGTTTTCACTTAAAAGGAGCAAGGAATGAGGTTTTCCAGGATAAAAAGATGAGTCCCTCATGTAGTCTCACAAGACAGGAAAAATAAAACCAAGCCCTGGCCAGCCCATGGGTCGGTAGGGAGTCTGCAGGCCTCCTGCTCTCATCCCTCACAGGCAGGGGCGGAGGCTGGGTGTACTCGGAGGAGAGCACATGCATGGTCCTTATGAGGCCTACGATTCACCCCAGCACTAAGAGAAGAACAAAGAAAGGGTTGGCAGAGCCTGCCTTGTGTTCACCAAGCCAGCGCCCAGAGTCACTTCCTGCAGCCTCCCCTGGGCAGGGGCTCCTGGCTGTCTCTGGGAGCTGGCCTCATAGAGCCCTGCCTCCAACAGAACACCACGGTGACCCGAGGTAACAGGACCTCTGTGAGCGACAGCATGAAGGACAATCCCCTCATGCAGTACTACGCCAGCATCTACACCCTCTCCATGGCAGTCATGCTACTCCTGAAGGCCATTCGCGGAGTTGTCTTCGTCAAGGTACACGGTGGTGGGCGCTGCTGCGCTCTGCTCCCTGTGACCACATGGTCAGCTTCGGCGAGGCATCTCTGGGGGTTCTTCTGAGCAGGGCCCCTCGGCAGCCAGCCTCAGCTGGAAAGACCTTCCTGCCAGGGATGGTGTGTGCTTTCCAGCTTTGGGAGTCTTGCGGAGCAGTGTCCTGGGCCCTGCCTCGGGCTTGGGTCTCAGTCCTGATGCCGTTGTCTCTGCTCCACAGGGAACACTTCGAGCCTCCTCCCGACTCCATGACGAGCTTTTCCGAAGGATCCTTCGGAGCCCTATGAAGTTCTTTGACACCACCCCCACAGGGAGGATTCTCAACCGGTTTTCCAAAGACCTGGATGAAGGTATTTCTTGCTGTCTTTTATGCTCTGGAGCACTGTGCTCTCTGCTCCTTCCACCTTCTAGATGTCCCCCAGGTGTGCAGCTCGCGCTGGCCTGGGATGCTGACACATGATGGCTGGCATTTTTACCAGGAGCCTTTAATCCCAGTTCTTATTGTGCCTTATCTGACTTCAGAGGCTTGAGTTAGCAGGGAGGCTTTGGACAGCGATGTCTGAGCTTCCAGAGCACCTCTTCACTTATGGTAACTCCATTGCCCATAGCCAGGCGTAATAGCACTGCCTCCTCCCCAGGGAGGGTTTCCTGC